>NC_067141.1:58919810-59219810 GCF_903995435.1 Acomys russatus | reverse complement strand
CTGTTGACTGTTGTCTGTGGGGCCTGTGCTCAGTTCACTTGGACTGCAGGAGCTGGGCCCCTCCCATTGGCTGACATTAGGTACTGGCCTGCCTGGTTCTAGCCGTGTGCCTTTGGAGCACAGGTGGGAGGGTTGCACCTGTGCCTGCCTCAGCTTTGGAACTTGAGGTCAGCTTGCAAGTCCTCCGTCCCAGCTCCTGTGCACTGTAGGAGGCTGAGCCTTGCACTCCACCCGTGGCTCCCACACCTATTTGCCTGTGGAACAGACAGCTCCATCTCCCACCCGCTGCCAGCTTTAGGTATCCCTGTGTCAGCCCATGACTGCCTTGTGCGAAGATTAAGTTGATCAAATCCCTGAAGTGGGAGTTAAGCGAACTGCTCTCGCTCGGAGCCAGCCTCCGGGCACCAATGTGCTTGCTCTTCGGTGGATCTTGTACCTCTCTGTGTCTGTCCTGCTTCCAGTCTTCTGAAGGATGTCGTGGGTGTCCAGATGAGAACACACTTGGTCTTGTGAAGTGCAGTTGTACTGTGCACTTCTGAGGCTATCCTAGTGTGTGAAGTAAGCTTCCCTAGCTGGGAGTCAGAGCTTGGCAGTTAGGGAATCAGTCGCGAGCTGACACACAGAGCTGCTCCGGTTAAAAGAGGTGCTTACAGATCATCTCCCCCTCTCCCCCGCCACCTCACCCGACAACCTAGGCTTTCAGGGCGCGGGCATGATGGCAGAATCCCAGGCTAGCGCTTTGGCAGTTACAGCCCTACAAGCTTAGATCCCATTGCTGCCTGTGGTGCCACTCAGCTGGCAGGCAAAGGTGTCACTGCACTATGGGGAGGGTGCTGCTCTTCCTGAGAGCAGAGCATTCTGTCTTTCTTTGTGCCCAAATCCAGTCTGGCTGCCTGCCATGAAATACACCGAAGAAGTCACGTTTTAGTCAATGTTCTCACCTGAGTCGCACATATCCAGTCTTTCTGCCTACGTGTGTGTGCTAGACAACATTACTGTTAATTAGTTTCTGCTGGGTTCAGAGTGAGCCACACTGTTCCTAAATATCGAGTGTTTAGCATCTCTGAGTCAGGAGTAAATTTGCTAAGGTTGAGTGGTTATGCTCTACCGCGGTGCTGGTGCTGAAGATCAAGTCTCCATGGTAAAGTCACAGCCCGTTTCCTCCAGCCATCTGTGACTCCCCCACCTTCAGACCTGCCTTTGGAAGGCTAAATGCAGGGGTGGATGCATGCATGTGCACAGAACATGCCGTTCTGCTCCGAGGCACTACTGATCTTGTGCTCTGGTTATTAACTAAATCACAGATTCTAAACAAAATTGCCTGCTCTAGTAGGGGCAGTGGCACCTGAAAATCTTAAGACTCACCTGTTTGCTTTGATTCTAATATGCGCAAAACAGCCTTTGATTTGGGGAAAAAACACTTTAGGATAGTGTTTTCATTGATCATATCTCTGAGTTTAAAAAAAAAAAACATGAAATTTGAAACTGTGTGTTAAGTGCTTGTTGTCCGTTGGAGCCAGTTTCTATAGAATTCTTTGTGAGGTGTCTTAATTACAGGCAAAAGGACTGGATTTTAAATTTCTTTCATTTTTATTAGTGGAGCTTATTGTGTCCCAGAATTCAGGGAGTGTAAATTATGTTTGGGTTCTTACTCGTTCATTCTCTCCGTTTGTATCTTTTTCTGTTCTCTGTCTCTCAAACATGCTTCTCTGCCTAGACACTCCTGAAGAAAACCCTTATTTCCCTACGTACAAATTCCCTGAACTTCCCGAAATGCTGCAAAATTCTGAAGGTACCATAAGTTTAGACAGTGCATCTGCTGTCATAGCCTTAAATTAGTCCTTAGAGTTCCATTATAGGCGTACGGCTTGGCTTTTAGATTTTTGTTTTTAGTAGTCGTTTTCAGCCAGTGAGCATTTTATTTTACTCATTTGCATGGTGTGCTATATTAAAATAACTGAGTCCTTTCTAATTCGTTAATCTAAGTGTGATGCTGGTGTGCTTTAATGACACTAAAATAGATAATCATTGCAAAGTGTTAACAGGGGTTAATCGTCTCCTCCACTTCGTGGTGGATAGCTTCAAACCCACTGCTTTTCTCTGCTGCAGAGGACAACCCTTACACTCCTACCTACCAGTTTCCTGCATCCACTCCTAGTCCTAAGTCTGAAGGTAATTACAGGGAAATGTGTGCCTTGCTCTGAACTGGAGCACTTACTTCCTTCTCACCTTGGGGTTTTTGCTAGCAGCTTCCTCTTCATTTGCTTCCCTCTGACCTTTTTGTTTTGTGACATTGTCTCAGTCCTTGCTGGCTGTCTCTCCACATGGCATTGTAATTCCTGCCCCCCCCCACCCCCGTAGGGTTTCCATGGCTTAATGGATAGCTTTCATAGCTTATTTATGCTCTGGATATGGGGCTCTGGGAAAAGCTGCTTGTATCAACTACCTCAAGTGTCACCTAGCATACAGGTAGCTGAGCAGTAACTTCATGAAACTGAGGAGGGAGACCTGCCAGCTTTCAACAATAGAAGCCTAGCAGTTTCCCACAGTGCACCTAATGGTCACTGGGCCTCTCGGGTCATGGGGTCTCCAGGGTGTCTCTTTTTCATTGGGAATTCTTAAAGGAGTATGTAGGTTTAAGCATCAGTCTTGGTGAGATACAATAACCCTTGGAAAGAAGATTTGGACCAAGCTAGAAAATGTTTCCTAGAAGAGTTGGATGGGAATTGACCTGATATACAGAGGACAGTTATGCCCATATCCTGGATATAATTTTGGGGAGTGGGGTGGGGGGGGTATGCAGGCATCAAAGATGATTGTAAAAAGTAAGTGAGGGAAAGCATCTTGAGAAATCCTGCCACTATCATGGGATTGGAAGATGGCCAAGGCCTGTCATGGTCAGGGCCCTTGGCTTCCTCCAGCTGTTTGCCTGTGATCTCAAGCAGGGTCTCATGGCCAGAGAGCAAGCTCTTGTGTTACTGGTCACTCACTGTACCTTGCAACTCTGCTGACATTAGGCTCTGCTTTCCATTGTGCCTGAAACTTGACACAAAAGGAAGTAGGGCTGTTTTGCCTAGGGACATAAACAGTAAGAAATGGCAAGACAGCTTGTCACCCATATTTAGAAGTGGATATGTATATGTATGTCTGTGTATACACACATTATTTTCAGGGACTGAAAAAGAAGAAATGCCCTTAAAGAATAAAAACTAAAAAAAAAAAAAAAAAAAAAAAAAAAAAATTAAGCCAAACCAAAAAAAAAAAATCATGATAATGAAGGTTATTATACTTTAGCACAAGTTTTGAAGAAGTTGTCTTCCCCAGAGATCTTTTAAAAATAGGGTAGATTCTCTCTCACGCCCCCATCCTGCCTAGATGACAAGTCTAGCATGATGTATTCAATTAGATCAAGTCTTTTTACAAATGTGAAAAATACATGGGAGCATCTTTAAAAGCTGCTGGCCTTATTATTATTATTATTGTTTTTAATATTCAAAGGTTTTCTAGCTTTCTGAATCTGTGGTTTTGAGGGTGTCTGAGCACCACAAGCTAGATGTCTGTGAGCACCGATAACCCTCCTTAGCTCTCGCCATGGTGCCGCTCCTCACAGGTAGCTCCGGGCTCTCCTCCATAGGTGCTACATGCACAGAGAAATAGACATGGTAGAGATGCGTGCCTGTAATCCCAGCCTTCAGGAGGCTGAGGCAGGAGGATTACTATGATTTAATGCTGACCTGGGCTACGTAGTAAGTTCCAGACTAGCCAGGGCCACATAATGAGACCCTTCAAAAGGAAGGGAAGGGAGGAGAGGAACTAGAAATTGGAGCCCAGGTCTCATGGGGGAGGGGTCATCAATGCTGCTGCTGCTGCTGCTGCTGCTGCTGCTGCTGCTGCTGCTGCTTTGTTGTCTTGTATTCAGAAATTAGAAGTAGGATTATCTGTAAAGAGGCTGTGGAAGTGGACCTGAGGGCTGAGGCATTTGTCTAGATTGTAATTGATTTTTTTTTTTTAAGATGATACTTGTAAGTATCTCAGAGCTGTTTGTTCTGAACAGCAGGGGTCCTGTGAGCACATGTTTACACTGGCTTAGAAACTTTCCATGTTCCTGAGTAAGCAACGAAACTTCTGGCCAAATGCTGGAAGATAAACGTGATGACCATGTCTTAATGAGGTTTAAATGTACCTTAAGAAAACAAACCCCTGTACGTTGCAACAAGGAGGAGTCTGGGCATTTTATAATCCTCAAGACAGCTTGGTGCTATCCCACACCTCCATGCTACTCCCCTATGAAAAGCAGCCTTTCTCCCAAGGTCTGCTTTAAGAGACAGCAGTGTTGGGACTGCCATGCTGCAGAGGGGTGACTGCCACACTGCCACTAAGCTTCCGCCTGACACCGGCACTGCGGAAGCACGTCCAGTGTTATCCCTCTTCACTTGAGAAATGTATAAGATACTTCAGGTTTGCATACATAGCAAACATGTACTGATATTAAAATATACTGATAAAAACACAAAGAAATTATTCTGAAATAATTCTCAAGTATACATGCACGTTTCTCATTTATTAAAGGTTAAACATACCTGCATATTGATGAGAAAGGTGCTTATTTATTTTTATATTTATTTATGTATTTATTTATTTTGAGATAGAGTCTCACTGTGTGGTCCTGGCTGGTCTAGAGCTCATTGTGTAGATCAGGGTGGTCCCAAACTCACAAAGATCTGCCTGCCTCTACCTCTTAAGAGTTGGGATTACAGGAGTGCACCACTGTGCCCAGCACTAGTTTATCTTGTCATAAAATGTTAAATCCTAGCTGGATATTTGATATTAAAGAGCATAAGGCATCCTCAGTGTTTCCCAGAGTTGATCAGTGTTTTGATTTTATGGTAATCAATGCTGAGAATGAGTGTTCACATAAATAAGTAGCCAAAACAGCAGAGGTATGTTTGGAACTACTTTAGAAATTAGAGGAAATTTTGTCATAAACTCAAGGCATTTAACCTTTTTTGTTTGTTTGTTTGTTTTTGTTTTGTTTTGTTGGTTTTTCAAGTCAGGGTTTCTCTATGTAGCCTTGGCTGTCCTGGACTCTCCTTGTAGACAAGGCTGGCTTGGAACTCACAGCAATCCACCTGCCTCTGCCTCCCAAGTGCTGGGACTAAAGGCATGTGCCACAATGACCAGCTTCATTTAACCTTTTTAAAATAATGAAACTTAAGTCAGTAACTCAAGTTTTGAAATAAAATATTCTAATTTAATACGACCCAAAGATAGACAAAATTGACATTTATATACAAAAGAATGATGATAGGCAAATATTTAAAGATGAGTATGAGGAAGCTTGGGGAGGTTAGTGTGTACGCGCAAAGTCATATGGGAAGTGGGAGAGTCAGGATCCAAGCCAAGGTCTGTGGGACTGAGACTATGGGCTTTTGCTCTGCTGATATTTCTCCTTCTGGTAGACCCTGTGCATGTGGTTGTACCCTCGAAGCCAAGAGCTCTCTGCTAACTCATGGCAGCTTCTCCTAAGTCAGTCCTGTGTTGGGCTGCTGATCCAGTGTCCCTTAGGATCTGCCTGGGAACATGGATTAGGAAAGCTCTCCAAGCAATGAGACCATGACAGACCCATTGAAATGGCAAGACACCACCAGGACCAAGATCCTTGCCAAGGCGCAATCTGAAAGTTTGGATATTGGGCTGGCGAGAGGAATGCAGATTCAAAGCCCCGGGCTTGTAAGGACAGCCAACTTGGCACATTTGATGTCAAAAAAACAAGATCCTTTTACACAATGGCCCAGAATCTACAGCAAAGCCAAGTAGCTGATAGGCTCCTTCATGATCCATGGCCCATGAGGACCTTTTGACCCACACTGGGGTGAAGAGCTCTTGCTGGAGGGGAGGTCAGAAAGCATCTTTCCTGCTGGTTCATCTTCCCCACTACCCACTTCCCGTCGGGGTTGAGACCACCATGCTCTGTTGCTGTGACTCATGCTGCCACTCCTACGCATCTCGGGGCTTTGTGGTGTCACAGGGGTCTGTCTTGAGTTTTTCCTCCTTCCTGCTTCAGCTTGCCCTAAGGCAAGGCTTGCAGAAGGCGGCTTTTCTCAGGCACAGATATAGTTGAGTGAAAATAGCTCTCCTGGCTGTGCAGGGCTTCTAAGAATAGCCTTATTTTGCTTGAGTTGGAGTAAGTTGTTCTGTTGTGAAGATACGTGGCTGGCTTGTGCCTCCTGCCCCAAACTTTTGCTGGTCCTGCCCAGGGGAGGGACCAAGCTGCTTGCAGCAGTCACCTTTGCTTTCCTTATGGGAGCTGCCCAGAAGGTCCCACCCAGCATGTGCAAAAGCCCTTGGTCCACAGGATAGTTAAGAACGGAGCCTCTTCCTGCCTCGGGACCCTGAAGGCCGAATGACGAAGGGAATGGTGAGCCTTCTCCAGCCCGTGGGTTCCTCTAGACTTTGGGCCCCTCCAGCCCATGGGTCTCCCTTCGTTTTTCTTTCACTTGCGGAATTTTCTTTCTTAGGAGTATGTCTTCAGCAGGGACTTTCCACCCTCTTGTGGCCTTTGTTTTCTACCCCTTAATTTGATGGCCTTTGAGCAAAATATGCGTAACCTGTGACTTTTTTTGGTGCGCCTCCTAGACTTGGCTTTCTTGTCCTTCCTGGTCCCCCTTTGTTTGCGTTTTCTACACCACCCCAGACCTGTGCCCCCCTCCCTTCCCTTGGCTGTTTTTTGCAGGGGTGTTTGTGACTTCCATTTTGTATCCTTGCTCTTGCTGAACTCATGAATAAAGCCCGAGAAGGAATTCTATTGAGTGGCGAAGTAAGTGGGGCAATATTATCAGGAAGATAATTTTAAGTTTAGAGACCTAAGAAGCACTAAGTGGAAATTAGATGATACACCGTCTGTGGTTCTGTGAACAGTGCTTTTGGCTAGATCAGTCATGTAGCATTTTAAACAGTTTTGGCCAGCACTCTCTCAGGTTGACTTTCAGAATTGTATAAATTCTAAACAGCAACAGCAAAGTCAACCCTGGAGGGGAAAGTTTTCAGAAATTCCTTTAATGTCTTCTTGTGTTTGGGAAGACTGTCATGCAGTTCCTGGGAGTTCTGTGCCTAGCTATTGTGCCACTAAGGCTAGAGTGCCAAAGCGTGGGGAGAGCTGGTGCTGTGTCAACACAGAGCCTGTCAGGAGCCTTCAAAGCACCAAAGTTAAGTTGTTCATCCTGTGTGTGTGCTGCATAAGCTGCTGGGGACAGCAGGCATGGGAAGTTCTGAGGGGTCAGTTGCTTGGTTGTTCCAAGAGGCTCAGATAGCATGTGGCTCCATCACAAGCAGGAATCACAAGATCCCAGCTCAGCTGAGTCCCCTGTGGCATTATTGTCAAGAGCCCTTGGTGGATGTAGCAGCCGGCTTTGTGTTGCCAGTCTGTAGGAGATTTGAGAAAGGTTTATGTTGTGTATTTTATGGCTAAACACAAGCACATGTATGTGTGTGCTCTAGCTGGCTAGCTCTATCAGGACAGGTAGAGGGTAGAAGGGTGGCCCTAAAGTCAGCTTTCCAGTCCTCTGTTACTCTGTACCCAGCTTCCCCAGTGTGGACTTGCTTACCAGGAGAAAGTTTCAAACAGCAGCAGGTCTTGGCAGTGCTATCTGTTATCCCTGGAGACCAATAGGAGACAAAGTGGGCGCGGCGGATGTTCTCTGAAGGCTTGTTAAGTATCTCCTAGAGTGGGGTGTTGGGAAAAATAGAGCAAAAGCTTCAAGGCTGAAGACGGCTTGGCTTGCAGTGCCCTTTAGTTTCAGGACAGCTTCCTTGGCTTCTTCTATGATTCAAAAAAAAAAAAGTGAAATTTTCTGTCTCCTTTCTCAGAATTAGAGATATAAAGGTGAAGTGAAAGAAAGTGACAAAATAGCCACCCCTGTCCCAGAACTGACATGATTTCAGGAAGATCTTGTCTCTGTCTCTCCTGTGTAGCTTTTCTTTTCTTCCTTCTTTCTTTCTTTCTTTCTTTCTTTCTTTCTTTCTTTCTTTCTTTCTTTCTTTCTTTCTGTTTGGTTTTTCAAAACAAGGTTTCTCTGTGTAGCTCTGGCTGTCCTGGAACTCAGAGATCCACCTGCCTCTGCCTCCCAAATGCTAGGATTAAAGGTGTATGCCAGCACTGACTGGCCTATGTGTCTTTTTTTTTTTTTTTACTGTGTCACCAAAGGCAACTTTTCTCACCTTCCTTGGGGCCCTGCTCTCCTTGTTTATTTATTTATTTATTTATTTATTTTTAAAGTTAATGAAGAATGAATCCACACAGTACCATTTTATTGTTATTATTACATATACAGTGCTCTGCCTGCATGTACACCTGCAGGCCAGAAGAGGGCATCAGATCACATTATAGATGGTTGTGAGCCACCATGTGGTTGCTAGGAATTGAACTCAGGACCTCTGGATGAGCAGACAGTGCTCTTAACCTCTGAGCCATCTCTCCAGCCCCTCTCCTTGTTTATAAAGTGAAGGGTTTATGTCTCTGATATAACCGTTCCCAGCTATTACTAAGCAGTTAATAATGGGAGTTTGTCTTGTTATTTTCATTCATAAAACAAGGTAGAATTTTCTTTTATTAGATTTGTAAAAGAGATCGCAAAAATAATTGCAGACCTTGTCAGTGTTGCTGAAGCTGCTCAGATTAATCCATTTGATACCTGCGTGCTTTCATACAATCCCTAAACTTAAGTCCACACAAAAGCCCTGTGGACACTGAGAAGGAAAAAGCTCTCACAGAGACACACTGGGGAGGCAGGGGCAGGCGGATCTCTGTGAGTTCGAGGCCAGCCTGATCTACAGAATGAGTTCCAGGACAGCCAGGGCTACATAGTAAGACCCTGGAGAGAGGTGAAGGGTTGTGATAGGAGTGTATCCCAGCTGTTGCCCCACCCCCATGCCCTTCTTGTTTCTCTCTCCCTTTCTAAGTACCTGAGTCAGGCTCTTCGGGCGGTTTCCTCCTCACTACATAGGGACTATTTCTCGCGGTCTTCTAAAGCCTTCTGAAAGTTGACATTAGAAATCTATAGATAGCAACACAGAATTCTTCAGAACACTTTTTCCAAAAAACACTTTTCTGTTTCTATTTCACCCTCCCCATTGCCCTGCGTTTGGAAGCTAGCGTTAAGTAAACACTGTATTTGGTGTGTGATGACGAAAGGGCAGTGGCTTGTGGTGGCCAGTTCTTATAAGGGAAAGGGGAGCCTGGTCCCTAGTGCCTGCCTGTTGATTTGGCTGAGGGAGACCTGGGACACACAAAAATGGGAGAAGAGAAGGTACCAAAGAGGTAGAAGCTGTCTTTGGATGTCACTGTACTCAAAATAATGGCACTGTTCACTTTGTTTACGTTTCATAAAACATTCTGACCTTTTCTGCTCAGATACTTTATTTGCCCAGAAACAAGGACTTTGATTAACGCAGCCTACCAAATCCCTTGACTTGTCTTTGCTGGCTAGGGCACGTGCTTTGTTGAAAAGCGTGTTGAGGAGCTGGTCTTCGTTCTAGGTGTGTGCACCCTGAATTCAGATGAGCAAGATAGAAGACTTTCAGGCACTCTGGAGAAAAATATTTAGGAAGGATTGTCATGGAGGTCATAACTATAAATAAATACCTTGTACTGGGGACAGATGTGTTTTAGAAATCAGTTCCTGTAAATGGGCTTGTGATATGATTTTTCCTTTTAAAAACTACAGCCCCCTTCTCTGAGGCCTTCAGATTTTTCCTGGTCATCTCAGAGCCCAGGATTTAGGATTTAGTTTATGTAGGGGTGTGTACACAAAACAGAGCCTGTCTCACACCCGAAATTCATGTCAGTTCAACTTGTTGCACTCAGTTGGGGTCTTGCCCTGAGCAGTACCCTCACAGAGCAAGCCTACGTCAGCCGTGGGAGTGTCAGGTCTTGAGAGACCTACACACACAGCAAGGCTGAGGTGTAATCAAAACACATTATGATGTGGGATTTTTTTTTTCTTTTTAGCTGTACAGTCTCTGCCAATTGCATTGTCTGGGAGAACAAATGTGGCAAATGAAAGCTACAGTGGGGAGCTAGCGGCCATATTCTTTTAAACTCTTCTTTGTACCCAGTAGCAGCCCTAAGCCTTGGAAAGAGGCCACGGCATTTAGCAGGCCAGACCAGAGACTGAGCATTGAGTGGCTGGATCTGTCTGGTCCCTAGTTCCTACTCAGACAGACACAGGATCCCGTGTTCCAGCTTTGGTGGTGGGCCTTCTTGTGAGGAGTCTTGTCCCTGTGCGTTCCGTGGTGTCTGAAAGCAGTTTCCACTGGTCATGTTCAATCAGATGGACTGTTCGCAAGCCTCACTGCTCTGCAGTGTCGTCTATGGGATGCAGGCCCAGGCTGGAGTCCTCTCCCTCCTGGGTTCCTGATGTGGCAAGAAGTGGGGCTTGGTGTGTACCCAGGGCTTGGTGTGTACCCAGGACTTGGTGTGTACCCGGGACTTGGTGTGTACCCGGGATCCTCGCTGTAGTCTATTCTTCCTGATTTTTTTCCATTTTTGTCCACTAGATGATGATTCTGATCTGCACTCTCCTCGATACTCCTTTTCCGACGATAGTAAGTGACTGAAGCCCTGCTAGGGGGAGAGGAAGGAGGGATAGTTGGAGAGATGTCTTCAGACGTTAGTTTTCACTTGAGTCTAAAGAATTTTCTGTGTGCTCTCTCCAGCCAAGTCTCCCCTCTCTGTGCCTCGCTCAAAGAGTGAGATGAACTACATCGACGGAGAGAAAGTAGTTAAGAGGTCGGCCACACTCCCCCTCCCGGCCCGCTCATCCTCACTCAAGTCCAGCCCAGAGAGGTAAGTAACCCTCAGACGCCCATCCTTCTCCCAGCGTCTGGGCCCCAGGAGCCTCCTTTGTCAGGAACAAGACATGTGAATCCCTGCTCTGTCACCTGTCAGCAGTGACTTAGTCTCAGTCTCCCCATCCCTGACCGAAATGAGGACAAAAATAATGACCCTCTCCACGAGTGTACTGCAAGGATAAAGCAAGAGATTGCGCTTGGCCTTTCTGTTAGGGCCTGGCTCATAGCACGGGTGTAGTTAATGTTAACTCATCTACTAGATCCTTTTCTTTACTCAGGAGAGAAAGTTTGCTGTGTTAAGTATTGAACCCAGAGCCTTAATGAACGCCAGGCAAGCTCTCTGCCATGGCCCTTGTCCTCGGCCCTCCTTTCAGTTTTTGAGATGATATCTCAATAAGTTGTCCCAGCTGACCTTGAACTTGCTCTGTAGCCCAAGCAGGCCTCTCAGCCCTCCTACCTCCATCTACAAGCAGTTGGGATTCCAGGCCTGCACCACCAGGCTCTATTATTAAACAACAAAAACCAAAATCTTGAATTGGAACTTCATTTACATATTCATAGCAAAGACTGTAATATTAAAATGCAGCTATATTCTGTAGGTCTCTTTACTGATATAACATGTATTGAGACAAACGCCCTGTGGAGTAATCATCTCCTGTCATCTGGACAGGTGCCCTATGTGTCTTCTGTCCCCAGCGTTTGCCAATCTCCACAAACTAAAAGGTCTGCACAGATGAAACTTATTTTTTCTTAAATTCACATCCAGTTTCACACCTCCATTTTTCCACAGGCAAGAAAATGACTGTTTTAAAAGCCCCACATGTGCCTAATACATCTATCTACCTGATAAGTCTGACAGTTAATAAAAAAGAAAGGCTAGCTATACCCAGAAATTCTTTATAGGTGTCTTCTTAATTAGCCACCTACTGGGTACATTTTATGCGGATGGAATCAGACTTTACAGAAGAATACACAAACCATTGTCCTACCTTTTCGAAGGTTTCAACCTTTCATGAAAAGCAATATATAACCACCATGCCAAGTCCAGTAGTGTTGCTGCATAAAAAGTTTGCAGACAATTTCCAAAGATTCCCATATCCTTTGAAATCCCATTTCTAGATCTCAGGCTGAAAATTGGGACCAGGGCTGACAAGAGGGCTCAACGGTTAAAGGCGCTTGACACCAAGCTTGGCTTGAGTTTGATCTCTGTAAACCAGATAGAGATGGAAGGAGGGAGAATTGACTCCACAGAGTTGATTTTGACTTACACATGTGTATCATGACATCTGTCTGTTTGTTTGTCTGTCTGTCTGTCTGTCTGTCTGTCTGTCTGTCTCTCTCTCTCTCTCTCTCACACACACACACACACACACACACACACTGGTGCATGCAGAGCGGTGAGGAGGGAGAGTCTTAGTTAGGATTACTGTTTGTGTGATGAACCACCATGACCAAAAGCAATTTGGGGAGGAAAGGGTTTATTTCACTCACAGTTCCGTGTACCACTTTATCGTCAGAAGCAGTGAGGGCAGGAACAAAAGCAGGGCAGGACCCCAGAGGCAGGAGCAGAATCAGATTCCATGGAGGGGTGCTGCTTACTGGCTTGCTCAGCCTGCTTTCTTATAAAACCCAGGACCACCAGCTCAGAGATGGCACCACCTACAATGGGCTGGGCCCTCCTGCAACAATTATTAATTAAGAAAATGCCCTGTAGCTGCATCTGACTGAGGCATTTTCTCTATTGAGAGTCTCTTCTTTCAGATAATTCTAGTTTTTGTCAAGTCAACATTAATTTAGCCAGCACACAGACAAGTAATAAATTAAAAATAACCCTTTGACCCAAACTGAGGTTAGTGTGTGGCAGGTTGAGGCGCAGAATGGGAAAGAGCGCAGGACACACGGCTGGTGTTTGCTGAGGGCTCCTGTGGTCCTCGCATGCTGCTGTAGAGAGCCCCGTCTTCCAGTTAGCCAAGCTGGTGCTCCAGGCGTGTGTAAAGTACTGTGATTACCTGGGTAGCAAGGGTTTGAACCACAGCCTGACAGCGTGAGGCTCTGTATTTGTGCTCTGCATAAATTGTATAGGAGGTCAGGTGTGTTTGGGGAATGTGACAGTCACAAGAGCAGAGCAAAATGAAAGACGTTGCCCAGGACAAACCTCTCTTCCATCTCCATGTCCCGCTGCCAGGTTTTGAACACAGGGTACCTCACATCCCTTGTGAAGCCAAGTCAGAGGTCTAGTCTGGTTGTTTGAGATGCAGGCTAGTGCGGCTAGCTTGCTGGCCTGGATTCCAGGTCTGTGCTTTGGATATGAAAATCCTTTGATTAAGGTTCCAGCCAGCCAGGTTCAGACTGTGTAGGAAGCTGATGCCGTTTTCATGAAAATAGGATTTTCCTTCCACAGAAATGACTGGGAGCCCCCGGATAAGAAAGTGGACACGAGAAAATACCGAGCGGAGCCCAAAAGCATTTATGACTATCAGCCGGGCAAGTCTTCCGTTCTGACCAATGAGAAGATGGTAATGTGCATATGGAAGTTCTTTCCTTCCCTCTGCCTCTGTCCAGTTTGGATGCATTGTATAGTTGGGGCATCTTCTCCCTCAACTTGAGTTAGGCTTGTTTTGCTTGTAACAATGAAAAAATTGAAGTATTTTCACCCTCTGTATTTTTGCAGATCTTCATGAAATAAGTCCCAACTCTACTTTTGGTGGCTTTGTTGCTCCATTTGTGCATGGTTTTAACTTATTTTAATTTCCCACTAACAAAGACTGATTTTGCTTCTGTGTTTTTTGTTTTTTGTTTTTGTTTTTTTTTTTTTTTTTTTTTTAAGGGAAAAGTGCATTGCTTTGTCAAACTCATCGAGTAAAGGTTTTTATTTTTTGTAGGCTACTCTGGTTTGAAATGGATAAATTTTACAGAAATGACCAGTCGAGCATTATTAAAATCATTCAAAGATAAATAACCAATAGAATGTTGCAATTTGAGGTGAAGGCCTAGGCTGTTAGGTTATCTTTTAGGGCTTCTGTCTTTGATTGACACAGTGTTGAGAACGTAACGAAAATCGGTTTGGCTCATTGTCCCTTACACAAGTTCCCATCTCTAGGAAATTAAGTGGGAAAGTTGTGTGTGTGGCTTTCCAGGCCACCGTGGAAAAGTAGCCACTTCTGTGGTGTAAGAAGACTTTATGAATTGGTTAGTTTCATATCTGCCAATCATGTTTCCTTTCATTCACCCCACCCCCCACCCCCCATCCCTCCATTAGAAAAATGTCGGAAAGTGGTTGAAGAGACTCTCTAGAGCGCTGCAGCCCTCTGGCTGGACAGCAGACTGAAGAGGCTGCACTGGGCATGGGTTTCATTAAGAGGTGTTAGCCTGCGGAGCTGTGTGTTTTAAAGAGATAATTGATTTGACTTTTACTGAAATGAGAATGTGACATCGTTGTAAGTGCTGGAGTAATTTTAATTAGGAAAAAGGTCACCAGTTCACAGAAATGGTATAGAGTTGTCATTCTTCAGTGTTTTCTGGGTACCATGGGTATTTTAAGGAAAGCGTGAGGGACAAGCTGATTATGACTTCCTTCTGGGCTCCCCGCTTCAGTGGGGGTTCTCTGCCTGCAGGAAGTACCCCAGATGTAATAAATGTACATGCAACCTTCAACCCAAGGGTTCCTGGAAAGAGAGCCGCCCTCTTTAGAACTAAGCCCAGTGGCCTCCATTGTACGTTAGTACAGTCAAGTGATCTTGGGGGCACTGGAGGCCTTCGGGTGCTTTTACCCAAGCAGTGGACATTCTGGCCTTTACCAAAGGCGCAGCCATTTCCTCAATTTTGTCTTTGCTTCCACTTCCTTCCCTTGGTCTTCTTAGTCATTTCCCCTGTGTTCAGAGCTAGGAAAAAAAGCATTACTTTGCTTTTTTCTTTGGTATCACAGTTCTCTGGGACCATGGGGAATATTTTTACAAATGCCGGGAATGCCCCACAGTGCCCCATGGAGGACCCTCGAGGGAGTGATGGAGATTGTCCACCATGGCAGCAGGACACCATCTGGTGTCTCAGTACCAGCTCTCCTTTAAGATGTTCCAGGCCTGAGGCCCATCCATAATGGCATGTGGGCATTTGCCCAACAGTTAGATTCAGTGCCCTTCACCCCAGTTAGCTCTGGCCTTCCAAAGACAGAAGGGTTTCAGAGAGGAGTTGGAGTTGGATCTTAATTTCTTGACAGTGGTTTGAATTGGCCCATTATGTTGGATCCTTTTTTTAATCCTGCTATTTTTACCACATGAACAGAAAAGCTGCTATGTGAATTTCAATGTGAGCCTTGCCTTTTGGTATTATCTAGCTGCCTAGGGTTTCAGCAGCACGCCCTATTCATATACTTTTGGAAGAGAACTGAAGAATCATTTCATTATTAAGTGTGTAAACTGGTGACAGACTCTAAGTTAGATTTTATTTTAGTTTGCCTTGTCTCTTCATGAAGTAAGAAAAGATCCCCGTTTTTTCTTCCATTTGAGGTGCTTATGCCTGCTTATGTTGCCAATTCAAGGAATGGGACCATCAGGAAGAATGTTAAACTATATAGACTGTGGGGCACCTCTTGCCCTGGAGAATGCTCACCCTACGCCAGACCCATAAAACACTGTTACCTTCAGAATCCCTAGGTGACTCTGAGCCTTGAGGATCTGTTCACACATTTGGCATATCCATAAAGGCCTAAATACTTGTCTCACCATCGAAGTATAAATCAATCTTTTCTCTCTGGCCTTGGGCTTAGAAATGTATTGCTTGGTCCCTGCTTTGTCAGGAATGTCTAGCCCCTTTATTCCTTCATATAACCCCCACAGCCACCCCGAACTCTCCTATAGGACATGAACTTCATCTAATCAGGATATAGAAAGAAATAACTTTTTCATGCCAAGCCCTGGAAGGGATGTTGGAGTTTATACTCCGTAGGTATGTGGTGGCAAGGACAGACAGACGTTGGGATAGTAATTACGGGCACAGGATAAACATGAAGTGTAAGTGAGGATTTGCCCAGCTCTGCCTCTTCCTGATTCGCTGTCACTCAAGTCCCTTCTCTGGCATTTCAAGCTGGCCACTAGGGTTCCGCTGTAGTTGGTGTCATCTACGTACTCTGCTTAGGAGGATGGGTGAGAATGCAGTGTAGATTACGCAGCGCTGGAGCAGTCATGGAACAGCTGAGCTCTGGGGTGCAGTCCCGACTCTGCAGTACGCCTTCGGGCAAGCCATTTAGCCTTCCTGAACCTCAAGGTTTTTGTTTCTGAGTAGAAAATGTATCTGGCCCTTCAGCCGGGTGGAGTGCTCGGTGATATGGCCAGAAGGGGCGTTATGGATGTAGGGGCTGTGGAACTGTAAAGCGCCGTGTAAGCGGACACAGCGCACTCAGATGATTTACTTACTTGAAATTTGAAGCTGGTCTCTGGCTCCTGTTCAAGCATCACCACTGTCTCTGAGGAGATGACAGTATCCTGGCAAGAAACTTGCCCTTTCCATGGATTTCATCAAGGTGGAAAAAGAGCAGCCCTGTTTAAAAAAAAAAAAAAAAAAAAAAAAAAGCAGTCCCGTAGCAGCAAAGAACCAGAGCCTGGCATTCTGGGAGTGCTGTGGCTGTGGGGACAGGGCCCCTTCTTTGCTTCCAGAAAGTGTTGTTAGTGTGCTCCTTGGTCAGGTGTGGTGCTCAGTTACACCTGGCAAACTAGGGCAAGTGTAAGTGCTACGGGCAGTGCCTTTTACCTTTATGTCTGGGCAGCTCAGAGAACTGAGACTTTGGATCTAAGTTATTTAACATAACCTTTTCTTTACTCAGCGTTAACCTCGGCAGTCAACTGCGCTGCAAACAGCACTCAAGAATAAAATGAGTTAATTCTTTCAAGGCTGTAACTATCATAACTCTTAGGCAGCTTCCCAAAAAATTGGTATGTTAGTACATTAAACACACACACACACACACACAACCTATTCCCAGAAAACAGTTTATAAATAGTCTTTGTAAAAATAACAAATATGAAGTAGGTTTCATGAAAATCCGTCACTCTGGGTTGAAGAGTAAACGGCGCAGTGTCTGAGCCATCGTTCCCAAATGGCTTTGCCTTTGTGGACGTTGGGTTTCATTTCACCGAATAAAGGCAGAAGCGGGGCTGTGGACATGGCTCAGTCGGTAAAGAGCTAGAGGACCCGAGTTCAGTTCCCAGAAAAGGAGTAAAAGAGCCAGGCTTGGTGGCTTGTACTTACAGTCCCAGCACTGGAGAGGCAGAGCCAGGCAGATCCTTAGGACTTGCTGGCCAGTGGCCTAGCCTGATTGGCAAGCCCTAAGCCATTGAAAGACCCTGGCTCAGAAAACAAGATAGCTGGCTCCTAAGGAACATCACCTAAAGTTTTCCTCTGATGTCTACATGCATGTGCGTAGGTATATAAACACGCCTGTACACACATGTAGCTACACACACACACACACACACACACACACACACACACACACACACACACACGTATCTGGATGGGCAAGCCTTCTGATTCAGGATGGAAGCTCCAGAGGAAGTGGATCTTGATGCTGGAGGATAGAACTCGGCTTATAATCCCCTCCAGTTTCAACCCCTATCTTAAAGTCTCTGACAAGTGGCCATATCTTCCACCTGCGACAGCAGGAATCAACGAATGGCAGGTGCTTCAGGGGGTTTCGGAAGAAGGGCTTGGTAAAAGTCACTAAGACAAGTAGAAGAATGGATAAAGAAACTGTGGTACATATACACTATGGAATACTACTCAGCTATTAAAAACAAGGAATTCCTGAAATTTTTGGACAAATGGATTGAGCTAGAAATGATCATAATGAGTGAGTTAACCCAGACGCAGAAAGACTCAAATGGTATATACTCACTTATATCTGCATACTAGCCCAAGGGGCATGTCCCACGAAAGCCTTCACTTACCAGAAACTGGGACAGAGGGGAGGACATCCTATTGGGACTCTAGATGAGAGAAGCATGGGAGAATAGCAAAGTAGAAGGATCCAGAGGGTCCTAGAAACCTACAAGTAGAACATTATGATAGGCAGATTTGGGCCCAGGCGTCCTGCTCAAACTAAGGCACCAGCCAAGGACAATACAGGCGATAAACTTCAAACCCCTACCCAGATCTAGCCAATGGGCAGAACATTCTCCACAGTTGAGTAGAGAGTGGGGTATGACTTTCACATGAACTCTGGTGCCTCATATTTGACCATGTCCCCTGGAGGGGGAGACCTGGTGGCACTCAGAGGAAGGATAGCAGGTTACCAAGAAGAGACTTGATACCCTATGAGCATATACAGGGGGAGGAAATCCCCCTCAGGAACAGTCATAGGGGAGGGGAGTAGGGGGAAAATGGGAGGGAGGGAAGAATGGGAGGATACAAGGGATGGGATAACCATTGAGATGTAACAAGAATAAATTAATAAAAAATTTTTTTAAAAAGTCACTAAGACAGTTTTCGGACTCCCCCTCAAGTACAAAGGGCATCTGGGAAGGACTGCTCCAGGCCCGCATGTGGGGCTGGGAGGTACAGAGCTTCTTGTGTGAGATCTTCAGGCTCAGAAAAAATGGTGTGCGTTTTTGTATTTCATGTTGTTATAGGAAGAAAAAAAAAATCACATCTCAACCTTTTGTACTTTTTAGAGTTACTAAGCACATATGAACTTAAGCAAACCTTGAACTCAACCATTTGTGCCTCATATGAACAAGACTCCTTTTATTAGAAAACTTGATTTGATTTCTAATCATCCATTTTTAGTGTTTTCCAAAAGTAGACGATATTCCCTAAAGTGCCAGAACTTTAATACATATTTGATGAAATACTACATTACAGGATCAAATTATCAATCCGTGTGACACGTCTTAGTGTATTGGCAGTGAGGAATCTAACTTTGGAACGTAACCCAGAAGGTCTCTTCCCACCCCGTTCTGTTCTCTGTCTTGTCCAGCTTTTCTGTCACTTAAGTTTTTTTGTCCTCAACCCTTTAACATTTATCTGTTAGAACACGAAGTGTACTCTGTCTATACTCATTCTCCACGGATGCCTGTGGGAAGTGTTTTTCACTTGTGTCCTCTGTTTTGACTTAATCATTTTTCACTTTGCCGTGTATGACACATGGAATCTCACCTATTCATGTGCCATTAAAGATGCAGTATTAACCAATTGGCTTTCATACAGTGTCAATATTTGCATTTATTTTTGAGAACCTTAAGGCAGCCTTGCAAATAAGTACTAAAACTGTTTGCTTTATTCTGACATAGACGCTGAATGTTTGGTGTGCTCACCAGTTAATGTGCTCACAGTATTATTTCTTTATAAGAGAAAATAAGGGCTTTCCCCCTCCTCTAATACGGAAATGGTTGAAGAATACCGTTCGGCCATATTTAACTTTGTGATGGTGACTTGCAGTGTGGTGTCAAGTCTTCCATCCTCAGTCCATCTGCCTCTGCTGCAGGACTGCAAACCAATCCCTTACTGCTCCCTGCCTCAGTTTCCCTGTTTTTATGAACACATACTCTCCCTTCAGTTTCGTTGCCCTGCTTTTTGCTGGTGTCCATAAAACTGGACCAGTCACTGCTGTCGAGGCAGGCGCTGTGTAACCCAGAGCCACTGCATCTCTACTGGCCTGTTCCTATGTAATCTTTTACATAATGTTATCCTTCTCTTTCTCTTCCATTTCCCTGTCACCAACCCTTATAGAGTCGGGATATAAGCCCAGAAGAGATAGATTTAAAGAATGAACCTTGGTATAAATTCTTTTCGGAATTGGAGTTTGGGAAACCGGTAAGTGTAAGAGCTTCAGTGGCTATACACCTTGTGAAATAATGCTGTCGGTGAGTGCTTGGCTGCTCCAGAGCCAGATCTGGGTGAGAGATTCAGTAGTGGCAGCAGCCATGATCACTGTCAATAGTCAGCTTGTCTTACCTCACTGCCACCTGAAGGCTTCCTGGAGTCGCCAAGAAGGGACAGTGAGCTTGGAGGTACACCTTCCTGGGATAGCCAGAGTGTGACCAAGGCATTACTTGTCCTAGGACCTCTCTCTGCCACCTCCAACAAATATCACATACCTGGTGGGTGGCATTTTTTTTTTTTTCTGCCATCCAGACACTACTTTAACCAGCCATTAAGGTTGACGAATGCAGGCAGGGAAGTGCGTCACCGAGGCGGCCAGCAGTAGTTACAGTGCTTCCGCAGCAGGTTTGCAAAGCATGCGTGCAAGGCAAATGTGCAAACAGGCCAAAAACCCTGCTTCCCTGTGCAGATACAACCCCCAGCCCAGTTAAAGACAGATTGTAGGGAATGATTTCTGTGAGCTGGGCTGGTATTTTCTAAGATTTGGAATGGAGGGTAGAAGTATAGAAAATTTAGCGTTTGCTGCTTCCCCGGGGTATTTCTGAATTGTTTTTTGAGTGGGCAGGGGCAGGGTGATTGATTTTTGAGTGGGGAAGGGTGCGGGGCAGGGTGTTTCTTAGTCCTGTGCCCAGACGAGTTTCAAGCCTGAGGATAATCTGAACTCATTTTTCCACTCAAGGCGACGGACTTTAAACCTGTAGTTACTTTGAATTCCCAATTATGACTGCAAAAGGAACTTATAGGTAGAAGAGCTTAGTCTAGAGAAATGAAACATTAGACGCATATATGAGACTCTAACCATTGGTTTTGCAGTTCAGTAGAATGCTACGTTCTGCGCTATGCATTTTTCCATTAAGCTGGAGACAGGGAAGTCAGGCTGGTGCTGTGGAATTGCTGATTTGGCTTAAAGACGCTGAGCTCTGGTGTCTTCTGAGTTAGGAGTGCCCGGTTTCCAACATTCTACTTGTAGGAACAGGCATCCCTCCTTCCTGGGCCTTCCTGGAGGCCTATCATCCCCGCCCCAGACCTCACTCCCGACTCCACTACCCCATTCTGTTATTGATGAAGAGCGCCATCTAGGGGCAATGAGAGGAAGCATTTAGCCCAACTGCGCTTAGCTCTTCTCCCCTGTCCCCAGAGCTTTGCTGTACAGTGCAGAGCTCATTTCTTCTCCTTTTTCTCCTCCCCCTCTTTTTTTTTTTTTTTTTTGGCTGTTCACCATTTAGACACCAAATTTAATGAACACAGTCTTTTCTACTTGCAAAAAACTGAACAGCATCCTGATCCTTTTCCTTAGAACCCGCTCAGTTATTGAATGCATATTGGTATGTGTGGTCCCCCCCAAAGCATTGTGATTGGTGTAGTGGCAACAGCAACGCACTGTCCTCTTGGAAAGCAAGCGATACCCATTCTAAATTCCTTTCTCCAGAATTCATTCCAATGATTTTTTAAAAATTCCTTTCGGGATGTACAGATTGCTAGCCATCCCCTCATCTACCAAATAACTAAACCAGTTTAATCTGAAATATTACCTTTTTGCAAAAGTTAGGGAGCTCAAATTATTACTAGTGATCAGTTTTCATGAACCTATCCTTACCAACAGTGTTTGTTGATATTTGACAGTACTTCAGAGTCCCAGCCTTTAGTAAACAAGCCTCGAGAATAACATGGTAAATTACCAAAAATTGTGTTAACTCACTTCGTGCAAACATGGAGGGCACAGGCTGTTTGTCACACAGTTCCTTCTCTTGGTGGGGAGTTCCTTTCTGTGTAGCCTTAATCTTTGAAGGTTTGCCCAAAACAACCTGGACCAAATTTCCTGGAACCTCAGTGAAGAATTTACATATGGCTTGAGCTGTCCCCAGGGTGCGCTTGTCCTCTGGTCGAGCCAGCAGGGTTAGGAAGAAGTAAGGAGAGTGATGAGAAGTTTTCTTCTCTCCCCAGTCTGGTTACAGTGAACACAGCGGAGTGCACTTCTGTGGGAAAGGCGTAAGCCATGCTAGTTGGTCTGGAAGATGTGCTAGCTGTTCATGAAAAGACGGTCTCTGCCACTCACGTGGGCCGTCATTGTTCTCACACCAACTTTGGGCCATTACTCCCAATAAAAGCCCACTAGAATTTTGGTACTGACAGTTGCTGAGCTTCCCCGCCCCCCCCCCCCTTTCCTTCTCCCTGAACCTCCCCTCTTTAAGCCACTCAAGAAGAACTGAAAGTTGCAACAAGATCCCAATTGCAGTCCTCAGGAAATTGCTATGAAATAACAAATAATTCAAGACTCCAGGAGCCACTGGGCGTAGGGGTGATTATTCGAAGCAAATTTATTTTGTAGACACTCCCTTATGGAAGCTTGTGACAAAGAAAGAGAGGCGTAGGGATAACGCCTGTGGAAAGTCTACTTCCCAGATAGCCGTCGAGTATTTTAAGCACTAAAAGTGAATGGTAGCTGCTGTGTCACTGACTCTGCAGAACACACCACATGGAGGACCTGCTGCTGTCAGCTAACGCAGCCAGAGGCAGCTTGCTTTCCTTTTGGAGAGGTATTACAGGGGACAAGAGGACCCACCTTTTATTCTCCCTTTCCTTCCAGTTTCTACAGAAATTGATTTGATTTCTATCCACAAACTCAAGGCACTGTTTCTCAATGTTAAGCTCTTCAGAATGCTTCTGTAGAAGTAATTGACATGAAAACCTGCATGCAGTCTCCGGAGCTTTTAATGAATTCCTGTTCCTGTTTCTGATCTCCCTGGAGGGGTCATAATATGGGAGCTCTCATGCACATAGGCACAGTCAAAAAACCTACTCGGTGAGAGAGAAGTTCAGAGTTAGAAGTCACTGGAAGTTTGCTGTCACTACACACACACACACACACACACACACACACACACACACACTCACACACACCCTTGTTAAGCCTACAGCATTCTCCAGGCAGAGTTCCAGCTGATTGTCTGTGAAGGGATAAAGAGCAAACAAAGTGACCTCTGGCCTGCTGAGGGGGAAGAGGGGTGGGGTGGGGCGGGGCGTGCCTTTAGTGTTAGAGATATTACCAAACTCTACTTACAATGTGAAAAGCCAGTTGAGCTGCTGGTCACATGCACTATTTGAATCCCACTCTGGATGCTGTTGCCGCAAACCACAGAGTCACCTTTAGTTCAGGTCAGCCTCCATTGGCCAAATCTGTGGATCTGCACATTTATTAACATGCAATGAATTTTTTTATATTAGATAATATTATTTCAAGAATGTGAAATCTCCAGCATCAGTTTTTGTGTGAAAAGAGCAAGAAAGATTTAGAGTTTCTAATTTGTTCAAATTTGTTATTGATGCCCCCCCCCCCTTTTAATTCTAAATTTTCAATATTGAGAATCAGGGGTTGATTTACTTTTGACACTTAAACGCACTTTCTAGCCAGTGACTTCATGTCTCCCTGGGGGCAGACAGCTATGTGTCCTCAGCCAGGATCCCAGCCCTTTTGCTTTGAGTTCACCTTTCTGTGTTGGTCCAGTTCCCAGCGTGTCCCTCTTTGTTTGAGCCCCCATGTTTGTCTTTATGTCTTTATGCTCATTTCTTCATTTCCTCCTCTGCTTCCCGTCAGCCTCCCAAAAAGATATGGGACTATACTCCTGGAGACTGCTCTATCCTTCCTAGAGAGGCTAGAAAGGTAATTCCGTGCCTTCTCCGCGACTGTGTGCTAGACCTCTAGCTTTGCGTGCCGTGAGTGTGTTGTGGGTTTGTGTTCTTTTCTTAAATCTTTTTTTTTTTTAAACTTAGTAACTTATTTGGCCTGGTGATGAAATTATTTAATAACGTCTGTGAGACATATACTAATATTTAGAGGTTTTTAAAAACAACTCTTGTCACAGTCGCTATACTCTGACACAAAGGAAGCAGGCCCTTCCTCACAGGTAGGTTTTGTGGCATTTGTAGTTCTCCTTAGAAGCAGAATAGATGTCTGAAGCTCTGATGCTCATGATTTCTCTGGACTTGCCTGACGTTGCTCTTTCTGTTTTCACATCTTTTAACTAACTTCTAGTGAGCTCTTGTGATTGAGGCAGGCCACTGTGGCCTTATTAAAATATTACACTAAACAACAACAAAACAACCAAAAAAAAAAAAAAAACAAACAAACCTCATTTTCAAAACTTAACCTTCCATACCTTCTTCTTTTCTATAAACTAAAACATTCTTTCTCGTCTTTTCTTTCTTGAACCAGACTAATCTAGAAAAAGATCTCAACTTCTGCCAAGCAGAGTTAGAGGCAGATTTAGAGAAAGTGGAGACGGTTACTAAGTCACCCAGTGCAAACTCGCCACAGGTATTTTCCAGTTTTTCTCTTGCTGTTGCTTCCTTTTCAAGCCTTGCTTCTTATTTCCTGCTTTCTTCTCTGTTCTTTGGTTTTTCTTGGTGGAGATGACAAAGGGTGATGCTGCTAGCTTTAAGATGCATGGCTCTCCAAATCCTATTTACGCGTGCATGCGCGCGCACACACACACACACATACACACACACACTGGGTCAGTATTTTTGTTTGGAATCCTTTGGAGCTTGTCATCTTCCTTAAAGGATTTTTCAAATACATACAATATGGCTGACGATTTGAACACTCCCCTACCTACCATGCCTCATATTTCTTCTTTGATGACCTTTGAACATTCTTCCCTTTGCCTTCTTTGAATTTCCAGAGCGCTTTTTGGGGAGCCTGTTTCTCTTATCTTTTTTTTGTAGCCCTCGGGAGATGCCAACCTCAGAGGTCATTTTGAGAGACGCAGCAGCAGTAGCTAGGCTAAGGCATTGTCATAGTCATGCTGTTTGCCATTGTAAAGGTCAGCAAGTTCACAGCAGAAAACATACTCCAGATGTCAAACAGCCTGGGCACGTGCATGTTAAACTGGTCCTATACTGGTGTTTCAAAAGGGGTCTGTGTTAAAATGTATGTGTTAAAAGGTAGGAAGGGGTAAGGAGAGAGCCAGTTCAAGGTGCACAGGCTTCGAGGAAGAAACGGAATATTTGGTGAAGTGTGCTTTGGGTTCCCTGACAAAACAGAAGAGACTCTTATGAGAAAAGAACGTCTTTATTAGAAATCTGAAAGTTGAGCCGGGCGTGCTGGCGCACACCTTTAATCCCAGCACTCGGGAGGCAGAGGCAGACGGATCGCTGTGAGTTCGAGGCCAGCCTGGTCTACAAAACGAGTCCAGGATGGCCAAGGCTACATAGAGAAACCCTGTCTCAAAACCAAAAAAAAAAAAAAGAAAGAAATCAGGAAGTGATGTGGACACTGCTGCAGTGACCAGGAAGGGCCATGCAAAGTACGGGAGGACATGTGCAATGGCAGTGCTAGATGTAAGTGTCGTTGAGACAGGGTCAGACACTGGTGCAAGGGAGCTGGGCATAGAAGTTGGGTGAGTGGCTCGAGACTCAAATGCAGGCAGAGAAACCAGGGTTTTATGGTAGCCTCCTTGTGGGTCTGGGATAAAAGAGCAGGAAGCCAGTGGGGGGATTGGGAGCTTTTCCCTCAGAACTGAAAGAAAGCAAAGAGGTAAGTTCTCATACGTTCAGTTGAGACGGACAGGTGATTGGGGTGGAGAAAGTGGAGTACCAGGGTGGATACCGAGACCTGTATAACTACTGTAGGATTAAAGCTTCAAGGAAGACACTACCCCAGCCTGTTCTGGAGCAGGGTCATGGCTGTGGGTATGCCCTAACAACAGTGGCCTATGGGCAGGATGGGAGATCTGTAGCAATAGGCTGGCCAAAATGAGTCAAGAGATGCTTTTATAGCAGTCAAACACCTGCAGCTTACACAGAGATGGGGCACAGCTAAAGCTGACAGCTGCTATTGCTAGGGCCCAAACCCTGCAGGAACACCATGGTGTAAGGAAGTGTCTGATGCACTGCAAATAATTTTCCATTGGTTGGTTGACTGGCACTGTCAGTCATGAACATGTTTGAGACGTGCTTGCATGGGTTCTATACACAAGCACAAGAGGCTGCCGTCAGAACATGACACACTGACTGCGGATATCCATGACAGTTGAGTCCACATTGACTGCGGATATCCATTTTGAATCACTAGGGAAACACAGAAAGAGGGCACATGGTCAAATGGATATAAAGATCAGCTCTTTTTTTTTTTTCCCCCCTGAGACAGGGTTTCTCTGTGTAGCCTTGACTGTCCTAGACTCACTTTGTAGTCCAGGCTGGCCTCGAACTCACAGCGATCCGCCTGCCTCTGCCTCCCGAGTGCTGGGATTAAAGGCGTGCGCCACCACGCCCGGCTGAAAGATCAGTTCTTGAGTGGAAATGGTGGAGATGGACAAGACTGTAGACTCAGGAGTGTGACTAAGAAGATGTTGGGTTTTCCTTCAAACCACTGGAGTAGCGAAAGAGAGAGAGGGAGAGGGAAGAAAGGAGGGAGGGGCCAGACAGCCATTCCCTTAGAGAAGTTGAACTGGAGGTAGAAAAATCACTTAGTGTCAGAGGTGAGGAGGCTACTGCGGTAGGTCCAAGCAGACAGTGGTGGGAGTCCATACTGTGGGAGTGCCAACAGGGAAGAGGGGAAGGATAGATGGAGAGAGGCCGCCAAGGGGGTTATGGTGGATAGTTGAAGTGGCTGGCGTGAGGACTGATGAGCTGGGCAAAGGGAAAGAGATGTCTAGCTTTAGGGTGTGGGCTGGGCAGCTGGAAGAGTAAGGACATGAGTATATGTTGGAGGAAGCTAGAAAGAAACTCAATGAGGGGAGATCATGGACTTGGTTTCAGGTAGTTGGCTTCTGAGGTGCTGGCTTGGGATCAGGTAGGGATATCCAGAAGACAATAGGAGCTGTGAGACTGATCTTAGGAAGCAGGCAAGGGCTTAAAAAGTTTCTCAGAGTTGCCTGCAGGTGGTGCTTTGTGGGGGCTCTTGGGAGTTGATAAAGACGTCACCTTGGCAGCAAGTAAAAGATTGAGAGAGGTGGGGACCAACAGCTGTCCACTGGGTTGTAGGATGGCATTAACAGGACAAGGAGAGGCACAGGAAGGACAGTTCAGAGAGATGGCGGGGGGGGGGGGGGGGGGGACACACAACGGAGCAAGAGGAGAAAGGCAGAACAACCCAGCTGCTGCAGAGAGAGCTGAAGAAATGGATTTTGGGGTGGCAAGGTGGATCAGTGAGTGAAATTGCTTGCTGTGTAAACATGTCAGCCCCAGTCCCATTCCTGGGACTGGATGGAGGAGGTGAAAAGAGAGAACTGGCAAAGTTGTCCTCTGGCCTCCACATGTGCACCATGGCATGCATGCTCCCCCAACACAGTAGTAAACGAATAGTATTTAAAAGATAAACCCCTAGGATAGCTCGATGGAATGGAGTGTAGAAATTTGTACAGACTTTGCTTTCTGGGCATTAGAGTTTGTGAAAAGGAATCAGAGAACCCTGTAGGGGTGTGGCAGCGTCATTGAGGACATGTGGGCACTGGAGATGTGGGTGAAGGGAAAGAGAAGACAGGAAAGGTTGGTGATGACCCCAGAAAGATGTAACAGGGCTGGGTCAACATTTTTCATGATGGAGGTACTGGCAAGATCTTCAAAAGTAGATTCCCAGAATGGGGCAAATGCCAGAGGTAAGAGCCTCATGCTGGGCAGTAGGCTGCCGGACGGTGGGCTGCCGGACGGTGGGCTGCCGGACAGTGGGCAGGTGATACCAGTACAGCCAGAAGGGCCAGCAATGAGCAGAGCCTCTCTGAAAAGTGATGGCTCTGGTGGAGGAAAGGACAGCAAGCCACATTCTGGGGACAGCAGTGCCTCTAAGGGAAAAGGACCCAGACTGACAGAGATGTATGTTTCTGCAGGCCAAAGGCTAAGTGAGGAGCTACCAGTGAAGCCGCCTGCCCTCCCTTGCTTAGCCGCTTAGCCACCAATGAAGCTGCCTGGCCTCCCTGTTGTCTCCTCTTCCATGATCCAATAGTTTTTTCCTCCATTTTCCGTTTTTTTTTTTTTTTTTTTTTTTTTTTTTTTTTTTTTTCCTTTTCTCTAAATACCTCTTCTGCAGGTAGTTTGATTTTGTTAAAATAGTTATTAGTAGAGATGACAGTCATTATTAAAAAAGAATAGCTGTTTAAAAAAAAACTTCTACATTGATTTATTTAACACAAACACATGTAATCTTTGGCACTCTGCCCCCCCCCCCCCAAGTACAACAAAAGGACCTCCTGAGTTAAGTAATCACATTTCTTTCACTTTCTGGTAGCTCTGGGCTGACTTCTTCTTTTTGTCAGTGGCCTGTAGTTTTAGGAAACATTCCCCAACCTGTGCTCACAGTGTGGTTACTGGATTTTGTGAACTTGTGTCTCATTTTCACACTTCTCAATTTACAGGCATAAATGAATTGTGTAAATACAGTGTGGTTATCTTAAAATGCATGTTTAAATGCAGTCTCTGCCTAGAATATCGTGTGCCATTCCTGGGTGTGGGATTTGGGGTACATGAATGAATGTACAGCGGGCCTGGCATGGGGTCTGGGGACTGGGGAGGACAGACGAAGGGGTTTCTCCTCTCTGGGGTTGCAGCTGAGGGTAAATGTGAGCTGAAGCCCACCTCTAGACTCACCCTGTGCTCGGGGCTGCATCTCCTGTGAGGCAGAAGATGAAAGAGCCTGGTACCCCCAAATCTTTCCTAGCCCCAAAGACTTTGTGTCCAAGCTTCTTGCCTTCAGGGACACTGTCTACATGACCAAACTGAAGTGGCTTGACCCCTTTTCCTTGCTTTGCAACCCATAAATTAACACAAATCATTGTTATTTTTTTTTTTTTTAACATTGTTTCTTTTTCTTTTTGATTTTTACAGAGCTCAGCAGTCAGCCCGACTCCAGACATTACATCAGAGCCTCCTGGATAGTAAGTAGCCACTCCTATGTTTTTATGGTTCAATGTATCAAGGGCTAGACAAGGGTGAGAAAGGCTGGTAGTTTGGAGACTGATCTGTATCTGCCTTATGGTGTCCTGGGGTAGACAGCAAAGGCTTGGTGCTGGGAAGGGCTCAGGGCGGTGGGCTGTCCCATGACGTGGGCTTTGTCTCCCAGGAGTGTGATGCTATTGTAGTTTTCAAGTTGATTTTCTTCTCTTTCTCCAAATTAATCTTACAGCAATTCATGTTGCCTTCGATAGCTTTACCCTCGGTTGATGTCTTTACCTTTGCTTTTTTGTTTTGTTTTGCTTTTGTTTTTCGAGACAGGGTTTCTCTGTGTAATCGCCCTGGCTGTCTTGGAACTCTCCTTGTAGACTGGGCTGGCCTCAAACTCACAGAGCTCTGCCTGTCTCTGCCTCCTGAGTGCTGGGATTACCGGTGTGTGCCACCATGCCCAGCTATGTCTTTACTTTTGCAATGTGAAGTTATTTGTCTGCATTTATTTCAATTTTACTTACTTCACACATGTATGTGTGTGATATGTAGGTGTGTGTGTGTGTGTGTGTGTGTGTGTGTGTGTGTGTTGCGGCTGTGAAGGTCAGAGGAGAAGCTCTGGGAGTCAGCTCTCTTTTCACCGTGAACCTTGGGAATCTAATTGGTTCATCAGGCTTACACAGTAGCTGCCTCTATTTGCTTAGCCGTCTTATTGCCTTATTTGTCTAAATTCTAATCAAAATTGCCCTCAGTGGATCCCTAAGGGAAGGGAGTGTAGTTAGGAAGTACTGGACCTGGCATAAAGATAGAAGGGCAGATAGTGGGGTTAGGTCCTCAGGTGAGTCCTGCGATTTGGGATGTGGGGCCTAGACTGTCATATGGGTATGAATTTTTAAAAAAAAATTCTTAATAATTTGCTTGCATGTTTGGTGGTAGTGGTGTATGCCTTTAATCCCAGCACCCGGGAGGCAGAGGCAGAGGCAAGCAGATCTCTAAGTTTGAGGCCAGCCTGGCAGCCTGGTGCACAGAATGAGTTCCAGGACAGCCAAGGATACACAGAGAAACCCTGTCTTGAAAAACAAACAAACAAACAAACAAATTGGCTGCACAGCGCATGTACCCCCATTCACTTCTTCCTGGAGTAACTGATCCTGTCTATGGGGGTACAGGAATGGGTTTATTTTCTCTGACAATTAATTAAAAGGCAGGAAGGAAGTGGGAACCTTGGGGTGTCCCGAGCATATGAGAAGCAGAGCTACCGTATCATACCTGGGATTTAGCGTCTTCTCGTAGTCCCTAGTTTCATTAATAAAAGAGTTTAAGAATGGATACATCTACAAGCTTGATGACAGCTTATTAGAACACAGAAGGAGAACCCCAAGGCAGGCAGGCTGTCAGTCTCTCGCTGCCTGGAAGAAGGAGCAAAAGCCACGCTGCTTGAGATGGGCAGTCACAGGTCAGCCACTTGGCAGCAGGCAGCCACGTGGCCAGCACAGGAGCTTTCGAAAAAGCAAGGAGACCCACAGTGTAAGTTATGGAGTTTAAAAGCATACTTAAGTTCTGGCCAGTGGCTGAAAGCAAAAAGACAGAAAAGAAGGAAGCAAACAAACTGGTACCCCTTTCTAAGTCAGGTTTCAGAAAGACTTGCAGATCTGGCTGAACTTCATGGTGGCTAGACCAACCCCACCCACCCACCCAAGGGCTACACTTGGAGGTGGGAAATTATCCTAAGGTGACCCCGCCTTTACTAGAGAATCTTCCCACAGCCAGGCCACCGACCTTACCCATTGGACTGACCTTGACAGGACGAGACTGAGCACCACCTAGAAGTATACAACCAGTCTCCTCTAACTCTATTCCTTTTCCCAGAATGCCTTTTCCAAGGCTTTTCTATGCAGCTCTTATCCCTACTGAGCATCTTCAGGGCTACCTTATCTTAGCCCAGGAGTTCTGTAGTGGATTGCAGTATGCTTAAGTATGCTTTTAAACTCCCTAACTTACACTTTGGGATTCCTTACTTTAAGCTGTATAAACAAGCACTGACTGGATGGATGTTCCTATGCCCAGGCTCAGCTTAGTGCCTCTTCTGGCCTCTGCTGCCAACTGAGTTACTTGTCTATACTTCCCCAGTGGCTAATTATAAACTCCTTAAGGACAAGGCCTTCTATCTCCAGGATGCCAGGTAGACCTGATAAATCTGAGACAGGGCAGGCCTTGGTTGCACTGGGCATTTAAACCAGGATTCCCGCCTCCCACTCCCCCCTGTTGCTTCAGGCTTGATGAGGGTTAACCAGTGCTGCCTGGCCTCCCTCCTGCCTCTTTAGCCCTTGTCCCTGAACTGTGCAGGCATTGACGGCTGCTTCACTGGCTGAGTGCCCAGCTCAGAGAACTCCTTAGTTCTGCCAGCACTATACTACTTATCACAGTAGGAATTTTGGTATGGTCCCTAGAATGTCTGGGGATCCCTTCACCCCCACAAAATGAGTATAGGAAAGGAAAGGCAAAGTGTGAGAAGAATGGAATATTTAAGTGTTAGAAGTGTTTTCTGTGGTTGGTCGGGGTTAAGAACACAGGTCTCAAATAGCATTTCAGTTCATTGAACACATACTGTGTACTACTCTTTTCACATTTATGTCTCTTGAGCATCCCAGCAAAAGGTGTAATCGCCCCCAGGGTATAGGTGAAGAAATGGTCACACTAGGACAGTGTTCTGCCTACAGTTCCATTAGCTGATGTGTGAGTGCCCTACAGAGTAGGAGCAGTGACACTCTGGGCCAGGTGTCAGTCGTAGACCCTCATCTAAACTATACTGACTCAAACTTAGTATGTCACCGAAGGCATAGTAAAGCTTGCCGATTTTGAGCTATTAAATACAATGTAAGCAACTCTTTGTGGTACTAGCATTTTTTATATTTACTTTCACAGTGTATATGTCTGGTTTTGTATTTTATTCTCCAAGTGTTTCCAGACTGCTAAGTGTGTAATTTTCGTCTAACAATTGCATATCCTTTCAGCATACTAAAGCTGTTTTCACCTAACCAAAAGAGCTGTGCTCTGTTTAGCCAGCAGGTGGCGCTCAAGGAAAAGCTGCTCTTCCTGAAGCAGCAGGACCAGTTTACTCAGTCTTAGAACAAAACTCAACCTGAAGAACTATATAAAATATCCCTAAAAATATACCGTGAGCCTGTGTGTACACACGCATTTGACTTTAGAACGGTTTATTGCACCACCCTTTGTTAAACAACCTTACTGGGCACCAGGCTTAGGGAGATTTTTGTAATCGGTAGTCTGCCTGGTTCACTGTATAACGTGAAACAGGTTTATCCGTAACTTGAATCCAGTGTGGTGGATGTAATGCTGAGATCCAGAAAGAGCCAGGCACCTCTTACTGTGCGGAGGGAGCTAGATCAGGGAAGGCTTATAAAAAGTGAGTAACAGGAACATTATATTACAAGAATTTAAAAGAAACGAATTTTTTTGTCCATTATGAAGTACAGTAAGATGGAACTTCCAGAGAACTGTATAGAATCTCTCCCACAAAGCTATATTAATGCCAGTTACCTGTTTTTCTTCCTGAAGTCAAAAGATTTTGAGCAGGAAAGATTTAAGATTTTTTTTTTTGTTGTTGTTGTTTTAGTTTTTTGGGGTTTTGGGGGGTTTGTTTGTTTGTTTGTTTGTTTGTTTGTTTGTTTGTTTTCCAAGACAGGATTTCTCTGTGTAGCCTTGGCTGTCCTAGACTTGCTTTGTAGACCAAGCTGGCCTCAATCTCACAGCGATCCACCTGCCTCTGCCTCCCAAGTGCTGGGATTAAAGGTGTGTGCCACCATGCCCGGTAATTTAAGATTTATATTTTTAAAATTATGTATATTTGTGCATGTCTATGTGGGGGTATGTATGGGACAATTCAATGTCCTTGGAGATGAGAAGAGGGTGTCAGATCCCCTGGCGTTGGAGTTATAGGCAGTTGTGAGCTGTCTGAGATGCTGGGGGCTGAACTCAGGTCTTCTGCAGGAACAGGGTGTGCTCTGACTGCCGAGCTATCTTTCCCGGGCTAGAAACTTTCATTCGTTTTATCCCTTGTCGAATCTTTTCTACCTGTGAGAGTGATTGGCTGATAGAAGGTGCTCAATAAATACTTGTTTAGCAAATCAACATACATTGGATTGCTATATCTTTCCTAGATATTATAGCAACAGTGATTGCAGGAAGTTGGGGCTAGAGGCTGGGCAGGGTCACATGTTGCAGGAGCATAGATAAGTGAGAGTGAAATGAGAGAGCAAGGTTGTTAGTATAGACGAGTGAGAACAGGCTTGATGACTGACAGAGTTTGGGGAGAAATGAGGAATGATGAGAAGCGGGCTGACTCCTTAGGCTTTCTGCTTGAGCCAGGGCAGGTGACTGAGCAGAGCCAGGTTTGGTTTGGGACATGCGAGGTTGGAAATTTTTGAGGAACATCCAGGTGATGTGCCTGGCAGTCAGCTTGGAGTCTAAAAGAAAGATGTACAGGTTTCCAGATGGATTTCCTAGACAGTCTCACTGTGAGTGTTAGTTTTGCAAATGAGAGAAACCGAAGCCAAGAATCTCGCCTTGTTTGCAAGCTTTTACACAACGTAAGCATAAGCGCACCTCAGCTGGGGCAGTCTTTGTTGGAATCCGGCCTTTCAATACCCTGTCCGCTGTTCCCAGACCTCGATGTTAGCACACAACGGAAGCGGGGGGGGGGGGGGGGGGGGGGGGGGGATTCAGAGTGATTGCTCCACTCTCACACTTTATTCTTCCAGGGAGTGTGTTTTTGTTGAAACCTCTTAAAAACTCCACAGCCAGCTCTGCTTCTCAGCCAGAGGCTCAGCTCTCTGTCCTGTCTCCCCACTCCCTCAGCCCGACCCAAACCTGACTCAACACAAACTTCTCAGGGCTGAGCTTCCGAACATGACTGGTTTTGTTTAATGTCAGTAGCTGCTGATTCTGGTTGTCTGTCACTCAGCCAAAGAGCCAATGTGACTTCTCTCAGCTCTGATTGTTTTAGCTCTAGCAAAATCCTAGGAACTCTGGTCCCTTAAGCAAATGCAGTCCACCCTGGTCCTCAATTTCCTCATTTGAGCAGTGGAACAAATGATCCAACATTAGGGGAGCTGCTGGTGATGGTTATCTTTAAAAGCACGATGTCTTTAAGAAGCCCTTTGGTGCTGCTCTTAAATGAGGTGCCTCAGTGTACCTCAGGCATCTGGGAAAGCCATTCTTTTGTCAGCTTTGGTATCAGAAAGAAAACATTTGGCTGTGGCAACTGCATTCCTGGAGGTTTCCTGAGTGCTGGCTTGTCATTCTGTGGGAAGCAGGAAGAAATGGGTGGGCCATGGAGAACAGGCAGGCTGGGTAGGGGAGTGCTGAAGGCTGCTGAGGTAGAGGCCCTGGGTCGGGTCAGGCAGCTGTGAGAGAGTAAAGATGGGTTCGAAGCCCTGACTGAGGTGAAGTGGTTCAGAACACAGAGGTGGCAGGGTGGAAGTTGTCCACAGTACTCTCCAACACCAAGGGCTAGGCAGGGCCCTCACACCAAAGTCCTCAGTCCCCATAGCTAGAGGCTGACAACTGCAAAGGGAGTTATATGTGCCTAGTTTTGCAGCTGGGGGTTTGTACAAATGGGAGAAAATGTGGTCTTACATGTAAAGTTTAAAGTTTAAAAGGCAACTTAGATGAACGTCCACCTTTTGGTGGTATCTATAGAAGCACCCCCTGGATTCATCATTTTTACCAAGAGCTGACTTTTTTTTTATTTTATTTAAAATCTTGATTCTAGGAGGTGTAGTGTTTATGAGCATACCCTGTGGGCCAAAAGCTGCATGGGCAGAGTCAGTGTCTCCAGGCCTGACCCTGAGCCAAGGAAAGGAAACCTTTTCTCTGGAAGGGTATGGGTGGTCCCTGCAGACAGGTTAGAGGGTTACCAGAGATAACAGGCAGTCTTTACCCTGGGACTGCCCTGATTACCTGCAATGAAGCTCATTCCACCATGTTAGGGTTCCTGGTCACTGATGTCAGGAGTCAGGCTCTCTAAGTTATCCCACCCCACCCCCCTTTAAAAGAATGTCTAAATTCATGGTTTTACATATCATTAATCGGCCCAAGTATGCCAAGTTTTACATTCAGAAAACGTAGCCTTTTATTCATTCAGAACATTTACTGGGTTTCCCAAGGGCAGTTTAGTTCAGTGAGCCCTTGGAAATCAAGGCAAAGCTTTGGGGGAAAAGTCTGATTCTCTCAGAGTTTCCTTCACTTGCATGCTTTTCAGCCTTGAGACTTGGTTTTCTTGTCTTAGGTTCCAGTGATTTTCCCCCCTCTATTACAGCTGAAAAGGGAAAATTCCTTTCATTCATGATATATAGAGGAAGAGGGACCTGTAGCCTCAGGCGGGACCCTGACGTAGTTGTTGTAAAGCCCTTATCCTGCAGTAAGCATGAGGTAGGGCTGGCTAGTGGCAGCAGCTGTGAGGGCTGCACTAGTGCTGGAGGCTCTTAGTAACTGTACACAGGAGACACTGTGCGTCTCACCAGAGAGTCCTCTTTTCCTTGACTTGTGAGTTCTGGTGCCGCTTGTTCTTGCCATGGAGTCTTGACAGATGACACTTAGTGGTAATGATGTAATGAAACTCAAATACCCTGGACTCCTGCACTGTGTGGACCACTACCTCACTGGCCAGAGGGAAGTATGCCAAGGCACCATTGGAGAATACAATCTACGCGGCAGCCAGTGGTGTGACTAGGCTTCTGGCTCTGTATTCTGCTGATCCTGCCTGCTTTGGTAGGCTATCTAACCTATCGGTGCTTCATTTCCTTATCTGAAAACTGACAGAAGTGTGTGTGTGTGTGTGTGTGTGTGTGTGTGTGTAGACAGAGAGAGAGAGAGAGAGAGAGAGAGAGAGAGAGAGAGAGAGAGAGAGAGAGAGAGAGAGAATATATCACTACCAGGCACTTAGCACATTGCCTTCTGCACAAAATAAAGGGCTAGGTTTGTGGAATATGAAAAGTCCCACCAGTGGACAGACAGGAAGACAAGTGGACATATGTGTGGTAAGGAAGTACCATTCAGGTTCCCTGGAGAGCCTAGGTGGTGCTGATGTGAGTGGCCACTCTTACCATTCTTTAAACTTTTCTATATGCTTGATGATGCAATAGAGTGTTGGGGGTAAGTGATTTCCACGAGGTCGTAGGTCTTCAAAGTTGACAAATCTATAATGATAGCAATAAACTGATTTCATTAGGCTTGAACGTATATAGCAGAAGACTGTATATATCTACGAGAAAGGCATCATTCTCTTCTTGGGGGAACAGGGAGGTATATGGAATAGAGTGAAGGAGAGAAAGAGACAGAGTATGTGTCATGTTAATGCTTCAGCAGGTTAGACCATTCAGCAGGTTAGACCACAAGAAAGCAGGCACGCAGAGGGAGGAGTTTAGTGAGTCAGTACTTTGTAGTTTCTTTTTTCCCTGTGCCTCACCTCATTCAAAAAATAATTTATAATAAATTGAAAACTACCTAGATTTCAAAGAAGGTAAAATAAACTAGAGAAATGGCTCAGTGGTTGGGAGTAGTTACTGCTCTTGTAAAGGACCCAGATTGGCTTCTAGCAGCTCACAGCTATCTGCAACTCCAGCTCCAGGGGATCCAGTGCCCCCTCTGGCTTCTGTGGGCACTGCACTCATGTGGTGCACATACATGCACATGGAGGCAGAGACTCATACGTATAAAATAAAAATAAATAGACCATTAAAAACATAAACAGGGGCTGGAGAGATGGCTTAGTGATTAGGAGCACTTATAGCCCCTTCAGAGGACCCAAGTTTAGTTCCCAGCACCCATATAATGGCTTACAACCATTCATAGCACCAGTTCCTGAGGATCAGTGCCACCGTCTAGCCTCTGTGGGCGCCAGGCGTACATGTGGTGCACACACATACATGCAGGCAAAACATCCATGTGTGTATGGATATGTGTACATACACACACACATGTAATTTAAAAACAAAGTTCATACTTAAAATAAATGAAGCGTGTAAAAGCACAGTAGTGTGTGTAGATGATACATGCTGTCAGGTTCTGACAAAAGCTTTAAAAAAAAAGTGGCTGTGACATTGGGCATACATAGGTAGACAAAACTCTACCTATGATAAGGGCACATAGAGTTCCAAGTTCTGATTTTGCTCAGTTGCTGATTTTTCTGGAGGCCACAGACAGCTGGAGCTCTTTTTCTTCCTTTGGCACATTTTGACGTTTCTGTCAGCTAAAGTTCTCTTGCAGAGTAGTAACCCAGGGCAACACAGTTTAGGACTTGAACTGGCTAGCCACACTGAGGACTCTTAATCCTCCATTTTGGTCCCTAGATGTGCCATCTCTGCTATCTTGTGTATAACCACTGGGCTCCCCATTATCCTACCCATAGGTTTGGTCTTGTTTGGTTGGTTGGTTTTGCCTGTCTGTCTGTCTGTCTGTCTGTCTGTCTGTCTGTCTAAGATGGAATCTCGCTATGTAGCTCAGGCTGGCCTCAAACTTATACTCCTCGTGTTTCAGCCTCCCAGGTGCTGGGGTCACAGGTCCTTATTTATTCATTTAGAGCACAAATGCAGTCACTGCAACACCGGAGCTTAGATCCTCTTCCTGTGTGTGGTAGGCATAGTGGCCAAGCTGTCTGCAGAAATCTACATCTAAATCAGGGGTTCTCAACCTTCCTAATTCTGCGTGTGACCCTTTAATACAGTTCCTCATGTTTTGGTGACCCCCGACCATAAAACTATTTTTGTTGCTACTTCATAAATATAATTTTGCTACTGTTATGAATCATAAGGTAAATGTCTGTGTTTTCCAATGGTGTTGGCGACCCCTATGAAAGGGTCCCTTGACCCCCAAAGGAGTCATGGCCTATAGGTTGAGAACCACTGGTCTAAATGAACAAGCCCTTGGGAAAGCCCAGGGCCTTCCCAGGAAACCAGAAAGCAGTTTTCTTTCCTCAGCTAGTGACAAACAGGCTTGAAAGAAGAGTGTTAATTAAATAAACTAACTTTATATCTTTCCCCCCTCCCCTTTTCCCTTTTAAAATCACCTTGTTCGTAGTATCTATTCTTCCAACTTCCATGCAGTGAAGAGAGACTCAGATGGGACCCCCGGGGGTCTCGCTAGCTTGGAGAATGAGAGGCAGATTTATAAAAGTGTCTTGGAAGGTGGCGACATCCCTCTTCAGGGCCTGAGTGGGCTCAAACGACCCTCCAGCTCAGCTTCCACTAAAGGTAACCGACAGGCTGAAGACTGCAGGCATCTCTCCTACATGCCTGTTACCTGAGTGTTGGCAGCGGGTGGACCTCTAGCAACAGGGACAAGCTCTGCCTATTCAGGTCCATGTCTAGGCCTTGGAGCCTCCTTCTGCCCCCTCACCTATTTTCTTGCCGGCCATTTTTCTTTCTGGTATTAATGGTTCCCTACCCACACCCTTGCTCTCTCTAAAACATCTCTCTCTCTCTTTCTTTTTCTTTTTCTTTTGTTGTTCTAATATCCTTTTCCTAGAAATTAATTGAGCTTCAGCCTTTCCTAACTGGCGGGGTGGCCATCTCTTTCGTTGCATCTTTGCACCTGCTTTGCAGCACAAATTATTTTGCTTCTGGACATCAATTGGAGACTTTTTAAAGCCCTTATGACAAATGAGCATGTTACTTCTCCCTTTTTTTTTTTTTTTTTTTTCCCTCCTTTAAAAGCGTCTTTCAGCTTTAACCTAATGGGTGTGTTTATTTTATTCTGCATGCTTACCAGTGGATCGTAAAGGCGGGAATGCTCACATGATTTCTTCATCATCAGTTCATAGCCGAACGTTTCACACTAGCAATGCTCTAGGCCCTGGGTGTAAGCACAAGAAACCCCTGTCCGCTGCGAAAGCCTGCATTTCGGAGATCCTTCCTTCTAAATTCAAACCCAGGCTCTCCGCTCCCAGCGCCCTTTTGCAGGAACAGAAGAGTGTCCTGTTGCCTTCGGAGAAGGCTCAGAGCTGTGAGAACCTTTGTGTCTCTTTGAATGATTCCAAAAGAGGCCTCCCTCTCCGAGTTGGGGGCAGCATTGAGAACCTGCTCATGCGCTCCCGGCGGGATTATGACAGCAGGTCCAGCAGCACCATGAGCCTGCAGGAGTACGGCACAAGCGCCAGAAGGTCCTGCCCTCTCTCCAGAAAGGCCGGACTGCATTTCTCCATGTTCTACCGGGACATGCACCAGATCAACCGAGCTGGCCTCTCCTTAGGCTCCATCTCTTCCTCGAGTGTGCGGGATCTTGCCTCTCACTTTGAAAGGAGCAGCCTGGCGTTAGCCAGGGGTGAGCTGGGCGCTAGCCAAGAGGGCTCGGAGCATATCCCCAAGCACACCGTGTCCTCCCGTGTCACGGCTTTTGAGCAGCTCATTCAGCGGTCCCGGTCCATGCCATCCCTGGACTTTTCTGGCAGGCTGAGCAAGTCCCCGACACCTGTGCTGTCTAGGAGTGGCCTGACCTCAGCTCGTTCAGCCGAGTCCCTCCTTGAGTCTACCAAGCTCTGTCCCAGAGAGATGGATGTGATGGACTCTGGAGGGGTCTATGCGTCCCCCACATGTAGCAATATGGCAGACCATGCCTTGAGTTTCCGGAGCCTCGTGCCTTCTGAGCCTCTTTCCATGTGCTCGGATGAGCTGGACCACTGTTCAAATGCTTCAAATGACAGCCGCGACGGCAGCGCGGGCAGCGTTCATGGAGACTTCCCCAAACATCGCCTCAACAAATGCAAGGGCACCTGCCCGGCCTCGTACACCCGGTTCACCACTATCCGGAAGCATGAGCAGCAGTCCTCCAGGCAGCCCGACTGGCGCTCGGATGCCAGGGGGGACAGGAACAGTCTCCTCAGAAACATCTACCTGATGAGCCCCCTCCCTTTCCGATTGAAAAAGCCCCTCCAACAGCACCCCAGACAGTCTCCCCCCAATGACTCCTCAGGGTCCCCTGCTGGCGAGAAGGCAGACCTTCCCTATCAGGCCTCTCAGGACCATCCCCACTCTGCGGGGAAACCCGTGGTTCCCACCCGCCTGTCTTCCCGACACGCCATGGCGAGGCTTAGCCACAACTCGGAACCCCCTCAGGATATATCCACAGGCCTGGAGGATTGCACAAGGGCATTTAATAACGGGAACCCTGTACCCTACTCAGACCATGCCTTGGACAGGAACAACAATCCACCAAGTGAACTGGCAGCGGCCCAAGGAGGTGGCATTTTGTGTGTTTGACCAGTCTCACCTCTCCCCGTCTCCACTTGGCTTGCTCTGTCCCTCCCTCTGTGTGCCCTTGGTGCTCATCTTCTCTGTCTTTTGCTTCTGTTTGTTTTGCTTGGCAATTAACCATGGCTTGTAGTGGCTGCACTTCTTTAAAAAACAAATCCCCCACTTCCTTTAGACTAACCAACCAAACTGTTTCGAAAGAAAAATTGGCCGTTTAGCTCAGATCCAAGAACTGGGTTCATTTGAACTCTCAAACCCCTGGTCCATCAAATCCCCAGCCTCCCTGTGGTTTTTTGAGAGGCAGCCTCTCTCTGTGGCCCCGTGTGTGTGAGTGTGTGGTCTGTCCCTGTTAGAGCCTGCACGCCTCTTTGTAGGGACGCTTAGAATGTCCCTTTCTTTGCTCACCTTTGGCCTCCTGGTGAGTTTTCTTTGTAGTAAACGAGTTTACAACTAAATCCAAAAGGTGGGGGGCGGGGGTTGGGTTGGGTTTTTTTTTTCCCTTCAGAATTTGTCATTGAGTATTCAGCAATGTTTATAAATTTGACTTTAATAATAGGAAAAAGAAAAAAAAAAAACTAGCTTCCCATTAAACTCTGGCCCATTTTTTTTTTTTTTAACTCTGCTGTGTTGTTTTGAAGATTCAGAGTCGCCAAGACACTTTATACCAGCTGATTACTTGGAGTCCACAGAAGAATTTATCCGGAGAAGGCACGATGATAAAGAGGTAAATCTCCTGTTTTATGTCGTCCTGTCTTGTTGGGGGGGAGGGGATGAAGGACACCTATCAGAAGGGGATGTGGTGCAGTGACCAGGAGCAATGGTGGCTTTTCATGGGCAACTTTTTATAAGACGTGGCTCCATCTGTTCCTCTGTAGTCTACTTTGCCAGAAAGCAGGACCGGACTGATTTGCCTATGGCCGCTGGGTTGTAAGCACCTCTCCCAGCCTATGTGCAGGGAGGTGACACTGCCTGTACTGCACTTGATGCCTTGGAAGCTGCAGCTGGAGTTCACGTTGTCATCAACCCCTCCTGTGCTGTTTAAGGATGTCCACCGCCACTTCTCCTGGTGGCACAAAGCATACTTCAAATTAGAGAGGGTTGCAGTACTTGCCACTCTACATTTCATAACAATCTGAAGAGGTTGTTTGTATTCCTGCCAGCTTTAACTCAGAAGGGAGGGGGATGCCCAGAGCCTGGGCGTTTCCTTGGAGCGACTGAAATGTCTCCATGTGGGATGATTGTCCAGGCCTGGAGTAGAGCCTCTTCTGGGAATATGGCAAAAGGTCGTCCTCCCCTTCAGCCATGTCCGGTTGCACATTCCCAGGAACGGGTCCTATAGATTAGATTCGTTGAGCGTCCACTTTCCTGTCATTTCTGTGTTGAGAGATGCGAGGATACTTTGCACTGCTGGCAGTGAGGGGGGATGTTAATATGTCACAACTCTCCCCGCCCCCTTTTTCTATGTTGGTCTAGCTTGAGTGGCTCCAGAGTTTAGGTGGAGTTTCCTTCAGGCAAGGCTGACTCTGAGGACTCTGATTATAGTCCTCACTGTTGGATGGTAGGAAGGAACTTGCCTGTCCTTGTCCCCCAGGCATGGCTTTCTGTCCACACCACTCCTGTCTTATCAGAAGGGGGGCTGTTTCATGCCCAGAATTCTTAGAATTACCAAATTTGACACTTACGAAAGATGGGTGTCTATCAGGACTCAGAGCACATTTCCTTCCAGAGTTTTCTATACATGTTTTGTCAGAGAGACAAAGTTCTCATGCCATGAGAGGAAAGATGCAGTCCTGTTTTAGTAAGGAAATCCTAGTATTTGATATGGAAGGTTTGGTGAGTGAGCCTTACCCAGAGGATGTTTAACTAAGGTGGTTTAAGAGGGAACCTGTTCTGGAGGGAGGGAGGAATGGGAGGACACACGTGATGGGATGGCAATTAAGTTGTAATCTGAATAAATTAATAAAATTTTAAAAAAAAAGAGTGAACCCATTAAAAAATTGCACACTCGATGTGAGAAGCTTGCATCCTTGGTGATGCTCAGAGCTTGTGAGGCTGAGCCACAGACCTGGTGGATTCACTGAGTCAGGTTTAAACCTTTTCCATGTGCTGACTGTTAAATGGCTGTCAGCCAGAGCACCAGTGCCTTTGGACAGGGCCTCACGCGCGAATCCATGACCACTACAATCAAAACAGTCCAGGAGGGGCTGTGCATCCTTTTTAATGGCCTTTCAGAAAATGAGACCCTATCTGTTCTTGAAGGGCCTTTAGTGGTCACCAAGCCAAACCCCCTGTTTTATTCAACAAGGGTATGACTTGAACTGGGACACCTCCCAAAAGTGCTTGGCTAGAAACTAAGGCTCTGCCTTCCCAGAGCAGCACTTTTCTATGACAACATGCTTTGCAAAGCACTCTCTCATCTTGCTTGCTCTTTTTTTTATAGTTTTCTGAGCACTAGAGGACCCATAGCCATTTGTTGAGTTGGGTTTTTTTTTGTTTTGTTTTGTTTTTTGTTTTGGTTTTTTTTTGTAGACCCCAGAGGAAAACTGGGCCATTTTCCTTTAGAGTTGACTGTCACAGGAGTCACTTAATTGTATGCTGGAAGAAGATTGAGATTTAACTGAGCATGTTAAGAATGAACAGTTATGATAAATGCTCTCCCACAAGGAGTATTAATCCCAGGAATGAAAATTACAGTGATCTAAGGAGATGCATTAAAATTCCTTTCCATTGGGACACTGGAATAGGCCATGAATGGTATTTGGTGAAAAGCAACATGGACTGACTGAAAAAGTCTTGAATGGAAATAAATGGTTATCTTCTTTTTAAAGTATGTTTTATACTTACTGTTTGAGAATTTTATGGTGCTGTACAACGTGTTTGGATCAAATCCTTCCCTGCTCCCTCTCCTCTAACTCATTCCATGACCCTCCCCCCAACTATCCCTCGCAGTCTTTTAATCTTCTTAATAATAGTATTCGTTTCTTCTAACCCCAGATGCTGGTTTTTTTCCCCTCTACTGTAGTTGACATCATTCCTGAAAACTCAGCTTTATTTCACTTAGTGTAGAAACAAATCAGAGAGATAGCAACAAGAACTCTTGTCAGCCCCATGAAGAGCCTTTACTGTATGTCCTGTAGCCTCCTGAAACTTAGGCCCAGGGGAAGAGTTGACTGTCCTAGGAGAAGAGGTGCCACATTCTCTGAAAGGGCAGCTCAGCTATGTGGAGAGCATGGTAGTGTAACTGACAGAAGAAGCAAGAAATGGCCTATTGCCGGGTAGTCAAGACCCAGAGCCTGAGAGGCCTGGTGTAGTCAGGAGAGAACAGCACGCCCCATCCTATCTTGGAAGCACTGTATGAACCAACATACCATTGCTTGGGGCAGGTAGGGATGCCAGTACCAACCAAATGTGACTACAGTGCCTAAGCCAGACCATTAGGTGAGCTGGCCTTTGTTGCCAGAAGCCATGGGCTTTAGACCCAGGGGTAGGCAGCTAGGCAGAGGGGCCATATAGAATCATGTGTCCCCATATCCCGGTGTCGCCAGTTTCTTCTAGGCAGTGCTCTCTCCTTCTTACAAAGTGGATGGCTACCTTGGGAACATAGCAGTTGTGTCCATAAGTCCCTTTGACGCTGACCCTTAACGTTTCCTCCTTGTTCACCCTGATCTCCTTCTTTAGTTGCTTTTATGGTCATTGTCCATTAAGCTTGACCAGATGATTCACTGCCCATTTTATGCAATTTCATGGCAGAAGCTTTTAGCGGACCAGAGACGACTTAAGCGCGAGCAAGAGGAGGCGGATATTGCAGCTCGCCGTCACACAGGTGTCATCCCGACTCGCCATCAGTTTATCACTAATGAGCGCTTTGGGGACCTCCTCAATATAGATGATACTGCCAAAAGGAAATCTGGGTTAGAGGTCTGTTTTGGTCGCCGCCAACTGCTGCTTGACCCGAAGCAATATTTGCCCTTCTTTGGCATTGCCCTCTGTAGGCCGATTTAGTCCTCCAAACAGTGTCTGTCATCTTGGCTTCCTCGGCCTTGCTTTGGCTCTTTTTGTGGCTGGTGAATAGATGAGCCCCACTATGTCCTGTGCTCTCTCTGTTAAGCATGCCTGGCTGTGGGACTGGGATCTGCTAGCACACACTCCTGCTGCATGCGTAGAGCGTTGGCTGCCTCATGAGTCCAGTCCTCTCCATCCTGTGTTTGACTGGGATCCCATGTTGCATTGGGTTCTGCCTAGAAGCCGTGTCCTTTCGGCCGTGTGTCTCAGAAACTCTGGTATGGATAACCCAAGAAAGAGTTTTCTGTCAAGAGATGGTTAATGAAGCTTTCGTTATTAAAGTTACCTCATGGCCTTTTACAGAATTTGACAAAAAGCCCCCAAACTTAGTGACACTGCTGTTGAGAACTCAGAGAACAGTACTGATTGCTCAGTGGTGCTGAAGCACTCGCTGAGGTTTGAAGCTGACTTCTGCAGCTTGAATAAACCCATGGGGAGTATAGGAGCACTCTGAGAGAAACTTTACCTACTCCCCTAGTTCTGACATTTCTAAGCTTAGATTATAAAAGGTTAATACTATAACAGGAATGACAAGCAAGAGTGTAGTGTTTTTATCCAGGTCTTCCCTCCTACATCAGTGTCAGCCTGCTAGATCAAAGGCCACCTCTTGAGTGAGAGTTTTGTGGTTTTTTTTGTGTGTGTGTGTTGTTGTTTTTTTGATTTTTTGTTTGTTTGTTTGATGAAACAGGGTTTCTCTGTGTAGCCTTGGCTGTCCTGCACTCACTTTGTAAACCAGGCTGGCCTCAAACTCGCAGAGATCTACCAGTCTCTACCTCCAGAGTGCTGAGATTACAGGCGTGTGCTACCATGCCCAGCTTAAGTAAGAGTTTTGCCCTGCCATATATAATCTAGCCCTGCTAAAGCTGATGTTTTCTTGGAGACATGTAGGTGTGTGTGGCATAAGCTGGGCTTGTTGGATGGGAGGAAGTGATGCCAGAAACTAGTTACATGACCTTTTAGCAGAACATGTTTCTGTCTTTCAAGCGACAGAGGTGTCATTATTTTTATTTTTTATTTTTTTTTTAAGAAACGAAAGGTTGGGGCTGGAGAGATGGCTCACTGGTTAAGGGCACTGAATGCTCTTCTAGAAGACTAGGGTTCAATTCCCAGCTACCACATGACAGTTTGCAACTGTCTACAACTCTAGGATCCAGCACTGGCACACAGACATCTATGCAGGCAAATCAATATATATAAAATTTTAAAAAAATAAAAAAGAAATGAAAGGTCCCTGGGAAGAAGTATTAAAGGAAAAAAGAGAATCTGACTTAAAGAAGGAAATTTGGGGGACAGAACAGATGGGGGGAGAAGAGAAGAAAGAAATTTAACAGGAAAGAAACAAAAGTCAGCAGATCTCAGCCCTCCATGATTGACAGCAGCCTCTTGGTGCTCAGGGTGATTGCTTCTTCTCAGATCAGCCCTGCTCTGAAGACTGCTGCTGACCAGCCCCATGTGCCGGCCAGCCTGTGTTTGAGGAAGAAGATGGCAGCCTGCTGAACAGCCTTAGGGATACATGGACCTGCCAAGTGATGCTCAGCGGGAGTGACTGTGGCAAGGCAGGCACTCTCCTCTTAATGGACCTGCCTTCTCCAGAGTGGCATGTCCCAAATTATGTCAGAACCCCTAAAGGTATACCAAAATGCAGACTCCTGCATTCTACCTATGATGTTTTGACCTGGGATGGGGTCTAGGAATTTCCAAGTTTGTAAGTAAGATGCTTTGTTTTAGTAAAGAATCATTGTCCTTTAGTTGACTGACAGAATTGAGGCAGTGAGACCAGCAAGTGTGGGTGGGTACACTGTGCTGTGTAGATGCATTCCACTGTCACTTAGTAGGAGTCAGCAGCCACCAATTCCGTATAACACTGTCCCTGTATAGAGCAGGAACAACTCAATTTGTGTCTTTGGGGAGCTGTTAGTGGAAAATCACCTTCATCTGTAGTTATATGTCAGCCAGGTGACGTGGCACATACCTTAATCATAGTGCCTGGGATGTGGAGTTAGGAGGATGAGGTGTTCAAAGTTATTCAAAGAATGAGTAACTTCTGCTATAGTATAAATTTTACAATGTTCACACAGCTGCATAGCTGGATGCCATGGGTGATCCATCTCTCTCCCCACACCTTTTTCCTATTGTGATTTTCTATGAAGCTTTTAATCCTTACAGTTCTGGCCTTCGGGTCTTCTATGGTGAGTGTGTGGTTTATTTTTACTCCCACATCTATTCTGACCCTGTTTACCTACAACTGTTAAAGTATGCCATAAACATAGGCACCTGGATGCTACAGTGCTAACTGGATCATAAGGTGGACACACCCAGTTGCCCCCTAATGTGTCTGTGGATAGATAGATGAGAACAGCAGCAGGGAAGTACGGGATGGAACGTTCTTACAGAGAGCCAGTCCCGGCACACGCCTGCGATCTCAGCTTGGGAGGAGGCGACAGGAGGAGCCAAAGCTCAAGGCCAGCCTGGGCTCCAGTGAAAACAGAAACTTAGAACAGAACAGAACACACAAATTCCTGTGGTGCAATATGAACCCCTGGAAGATCCCCGTGAAGCCCAAGCCAGAAGCCTGGAAATGTAGGACATGTGACCAAAGGGCAAACAACCAGAATAGCTTGATGAATGCTTTTGGGTGCCTTTTCTCAACCTCGAGGGTCTCATCCCCCACCACCCCTCCCACTCCGTCCGTGTCTTGTCATCTGGTTGGAGGACCTACCATTCATTTCCTTTACACTGTTTCTCTAGACAGAGGCTACATAGTAGCTGGAGAGGTCAGAGTTGCACTGGTAGAAATAGCTTGTGCATGTGACTTTAAAATTTTCATGTGTCCCTTAAAAAACAAAACAAAACAAAAAATTGGTTAAAATAACTACTTTTAAGGGCAAAGAAGAAAGGTACGCAGGCAGATAACAGTGAAGTTCTTGCCAGAGTTGGGAGGTGAAAAAATTCCAGGCTGAGGTGTAGCACATAAATGCACTTATCCAGGCCAGGAGAGCGACAGAGGTCGGCATTTGGGTGTGACATGTGATGTGACCCACAAGCCTCCACCCAGGTTAGGGATGGAGATTTGATCTACTAGGCAGTTAAGAGCCCCAGCCAACATCAAAGCAAAACTGATGTGAGGAAGAATTTGAGGAATGTTATTTGTGCTCCTGGGTGACAGTAGATGAGAGTGAGGAGAAGGTAAAATCAAAGGGAGCTTTGTGTCTGTGGGAATCGGAGGTCAGACCCAGAGCAACAGGGTTTTGGACTGAGGGCCAGCAGGCGCGGGGCATGGTGATTTACTGACGAACTTAATGAGACTGTGGAGGTGGCGGGGCCTGGCTTGAGTGTCTAGGAGATGGGCCTGGCTTTCCAGGCTTGAGTATCTAGGAGAAAAGGAGCTGCCACAGCCAGGATGGAGTTTCAGTAGGTAGAAATATACTCAGAGTTTACCCTAGCTGGAGTTTTGGATGATGTCCCAGAACATAGGGACATACAGAAAACAAGACAATATGATAGGTAAACCAGCCTCTGATCTACTCTCTTCAGAACGTATATCAGGCGCGTAGAAGATGTCCCACAGGAGTGGGACGGTAGCTAAGGCTTGTCTAAAGACTTCTGGCTGATGGTAGCCATGGTCAGCATGCCTGAGGGGCTTTTCATACCATCTCTTACCTACATGTGGCCTTCTTGAAGGGCAATTTTCATGCATGACACAGCTGATGGACACCATCTATCATTGTGATGAAGTCCAGGGCTGTAATTTTGCCCAGATTCTTAAACCAAACTGAACTGATTAGAGTAGATCTCTCTGCTTCGCTTTCTAGAAACTTGTGAAAATGTGTCCTTGTCATTGTTCGTCAATCGTGACTTTTAACTCAGCATTGTTTCTTGTGTTTAGATGAGACCTGCCCGAGCCAAATTTGACTTTAAAGCTCAGACACTGAAGTAAGTACTGTGGGTCACACTTGTCTTTTTAGCTGCCTCTGAAGATACTGTTTGCTTAGGGTAAAGAGCTGGGAGAAACACCAAGGACAAAAATAAAAATAGTACACAGTAGATTATATGCCAGGCACTGTTGCATTGCATGCATTAACTCAGTGCACTCCCCTGAGTCAAGGCTGTGTCCTGGGGTAGATGCTATTATCCCACGTCCAACACTTAGGAAGCTAATATGAAGGAACTTAGCCCACCTAGGAGGTGATAGAGTCAGGATTCAAACCCAGCACCTTGGCATCTGAAGCTTAGGTATTGTCCCATCTACTTTCTACCTGAAAAGGTGTTCTGTTCACTTGATTTGGTTGCAGTGTGATCTGACCCAACCTGTAGTGGAAGGAATCAGAACCATTGTCTGGGAATATAACCATCCCGTTTCACTGTAGCATTCGCAAAGGAGACAGCCCACAGGATACTGCCTTTTCTCTTAGTGTATTCCTCAGTGTGTTCATCCTGCAAGATGTTCTTTAAAAACTAGTGTTGGAGAAATGAGTCAGATCCACCATGTAGTAGTATTTATTTAAGGCCCCTGCCCTTGGGGAGATAAGCTGCTATTGGCATGTTCATCGCTGTGGAACTAAGAGACAGAAGCTGATCTATTTATTTAGCCTAAATTTAGGGGAGCAGGAAGCCTTTCTATTTTCTATGGAACACAGTGTGGGAAACGCTTCCAAAGATGGGGTCCAGAAGGACTTGCTAGCTTTATAGCTAATTGTGGATTGAAGCAGAGCTTGGGATGTCTTTGGCAGCTGACCATAACATGGCCAGCCACATGCTGTTGTCCTGTGGACAGGAGGCACCACAGCTGGGATAAGAGGGAGAGCCTCTATTCGTGGGTGATGGGAAACAGCGCCTCAAGACTCCTCAACCGCATTTCCCATTTCCCCCAACACAAAAGGAGTGCCCAGATCAAGACTCCTCAACCACATTTCCCATTTCCCCCAACACAAAAGGAGTGCCCAGACCAAAGATCTACAGTGCAGAGACGAATCTGATATGGTTGGATTTGACTATTTTAGTCCGTTCCCTTAGTTTGTTAGACGTGATTGCCGTGTGTACTTTAGATTCAGGAAGTCATGACTGCCACTCACATCTCTGTTACCATAGCCAAATGATCAATGTCTCTTACCCTCGGTTTTCTGAGGTAGGATGAGACTAAAAATGCCTCCCTCGCAAAGAGAGCAGCCAGGGTAAAGCCAGTAAGATGTTTTGCACAATGTAGCAGAAGCATATGCTCAAAGTATATTATCCACCATCCTCATTTTTCAGCCAGAGAGAGAATTACAAAGACATATGAATTAAGTTTGCTCAAAGAGATATGCATCGTTTATCAACATTGATAATGCCAGAGAGCATTCTTTCCTCCTGCCTCATGTTCTCCTCATGACATGTTGCTTTCATAACAAAATCAATAAGACTTTGTAGAAAGAGTAGATTCATAGACAGGATTATTTTTAAACTCCCCAGCCGTGTGGATTTTTACTTCTTTCTATAGTATGTTCCTTAAAAACAACAAGCAAAAAATGAAACAAAACAAAAAACCATGTGCTGTGGGGCCATTTGGTTCAACAAAGTTAGCCAGGCTTCATCTCCTTGGACTCAGAGCCACGTACATGTCAGCATTCCAGAAAACATCTATGTCCTGTGAGGGGTAGTCCATATGTAGCTAGATAGTTACAGCTGTGTATCCATTCATAAGCTTAAGACATTTTGAGGCTATTGCATGATGGGGGAGGGGCTTGATGTGCTGTCCCGGAATTTGCAGTTTGCAGAGGACAGTGTTACATTGTAACAACAAAAGGCTGTACACATCTGAAAGTATCTTGTGCTGTTAATCCCCAGTTCTCTGCACTGGGCCAAGGTGTGTGGATCTGTGGGAGCTGAGACTGTGGCCTGAAGGAATGCACTGGTGAAACTACTTTCCTGGAGACTAGTTCCCAGTTTTCTCCATTGAAGGGGTGGGTCAGATCAAGCTGTCACCTAATTAAGCAAATAGAGCCCTTATACAGGAAGAGGTCAGGTGCCACAGTGCCTAAGAGCTCCTGGTACGGAGGTGCGTGGGTTTGAATCCTGAGTCTGTCTCCTTGCAGTGGGATGGAAAGCAGGCAGGCTTCAGGAGCTCTGTCCATGTCACCTGTCTCAGAGTGCTGGGTCTCTGCTTAACAGTAGGGCCATTTCAGGTCCCCTCCTGCCACCACACTGTGTGACACTGAGGCGAGAATTAGGAACGCTTCAAGGAGAGGGCTTTGGCACACGAGTAGCCAGAGACATTCCCTTTTCACAGGGATGAAGGTCCGGGGTTCTTTTATGTGCACTAAATTGGTTTTAGAACCTGACTCCTAACACAGGATCCACAAAAGCCTCCTTGTATGCTTTTGCCCAGCTCCGAGCTGACAGTTTATAAAGTTTCCACCCTGCCCTGTTGTTTAGCCCGTGTCCCTCATGCCGGGATTCCTTGAACACTGCAAAGCTGCCACACCCCTTCCAAATGACAGTGAGAGACCGTCTTCTCATGGAGTTGGGCTGGTGCAAAAATGAAAATTACTTAGACATTTTTTTTTTTTTAATTCAGGAAAAGTTCAATTACAATTTTGTTCTGTTTTTTCTTTTGTTTATCATTTGTCTTTTTTTTTTTTTTCTCCCGAAAACAGAAAGTGTCCTCGTTAGATGTCAATACTGACACAGCTGAGGCAAACAAAGAGATGGTTGTGGAAGAGTTGGAGGGAAAGACACAAACAGCATTTGAAAGAACATCCATTTTTGTTTCTCTTATTTTTCGTGTTGAGAAGGAAGGAGGGCATGACTACAGAGCATCCACTGTGCTGGGTGTTTGACCTGCAGTTTGCAGCTGCATTCTCCAGCCTTGGTTTCGCTGCTCTGGTCAGATAAAGGAGCAGTGTCCCTGAGAGCTCAAGCTTCTTGAACTTGTAAATCTCTGAACTTGGCTTGAACTCAGCTCTGCCCAACTTCAGAGCTTTCTAGTACAGGCTGATGGAGATGGATGGGGAAGTAGGGGATGGGAGGATGACAGGAAGATACCGGAATGTCATAACCCTAAGTGCTTCAGGCATGCTTAGCTGCAGCACACAGGGGAAGGTGAAAGTATCTGAAGGGAGACATTTCCCCATTGAATAAATGTAAATCAAGGCTGCGGGGGGGGCGGGGGGGGGGGTGAGGGGTGAGGAGGGGAGTGGGCTCCACCATGGTACATCTCTAAGACAGAATTCCCCTACAAAATGCATTAAGAAAATCATAACAAACTATTAAGGCCTCTGAGCCTTTCTAGCACTAGTAAGTTTGTTTGTTGACAGCCACCCATTAAAAGGCTAGAAAAATGCCCAATTTCCTGACAGTTGGGGTTCGCACTTCCAAGTATGGAGCCTCCCGTCTTCTGGAACTTTGTCCCCTTTGAACTCAGGCCCTTTTGATTCTTGTACTAAAACCCTGAAAGTGTCTTCCCCACACCCATATTGACACATCAGCTAAAAGACAGTGACCTTCTGTCAACAGGGAACTGCCTCTGCAGAAAGGAGACATTGTTTACATCTACCGACAGATTGATCAGAACTGGTACGAAGGTGAACACCATGGCCGGGTGGGAATCTTCCCACGCACCTACATTGAGGTACCACAACCTGCGGCCCCACCCTTCTCTGCAAAAGCCCAGCATGCCCCAAACACCCTTTTCTTACCATGCCCTTGTGTTTTCTCCCCTTCTGGTCCTCTCCTTGCCTTCTCCTTGGCTGTCTTTCCTTTCTCAGCTTCTCCCTCCAGCTGAGAAGGCTCAGCCCAGAAAGTTGGCTCCTGTGCAGGTTTTGGACTATGGAGAAGCCATTGCAAAGTTTAACTTTAATGGTGACACACAAGTAGAAATGTCCTTCCGAAAGGTAAGCCATGCATTTCTTCCTGGCTTTGGGGTCTGTGAATGGTGGCGTTACCTGAGGGGTATGATGTGGCCATAGCTCTCAGTCTCTAGCCTTAAGAACAGAGTGGAGAGCCAGGCATGGTAGCTCACCCCTTTAATCCCAGTACTCGGGAGGCAGAGGCAGGCGGATCACTGTAAGTTCTAGGTCAGCCTGGTCTACAATGTGAGTCCAGGACAGCCAAGGCTATACAGAGAAACCTTGTCTCGAAAAACCAAAAAAAAAAAAAAAAAGGGGGGGGGGGGGGGGGGGGGGCGGGGGGAGCAAGGAGGGGAATTGGTCAAGAATTGCAGTAAGGGGATCAGAAGCTTTTCTGAGATGAGATTTTATTTATTTTATGTGTATGGCTGCCTTGCCTGCATAGGTACCACATACACGCAGTGCCTGTGAAGGCTAGAAGAAGCTGTTGGATTCTCTAGAATTGGAGCTACACAGGGTTGAGAGCCACCAAACGGGTTCTGAAAAACCAAACCCAGGTCGTCTAGAGGAACAGCCACTACTCCTAACTGCTGAGCTGTCTCTCCATCCGCCAGTATTTTTTAAAATTAACCACACGACTCAGAATTTAACCTGAGTTCACCAATTAAGGCCAGTGTTTATGGCATCTTAGACATCACGTATTAACTGTGTTCAACCGACATTTAGGCTGGTGACTTGCTTTAGGTTTATAATGTATCCATAAACCAAGTGGGAAAACAGGCCCTTGGTACCAGGAGGAATTTTAAGACTTTGAAGCCAGAAGTCAGGTTATCAGTTATGAGGAGCTAAATACTTGATCTAAGCCTTCACTACCTCATCAAAAAGAGAAAGAGGCCTCTCTGGGTGTTGTAAGAGATCTGAAAGAAGCAGAGTTGGGCCCGGCCAGTGCTTGGTCCACAGGCAGGGGCAAGGCTGCCACCACTGTTGTCGCTACAGAGGAGCTCAGCCTGCTTAGTGCGACCACAGTAACCCTGTGGGTATTGGGATGTGGGGAGAACTTTTCCTTCCCATGGATGCAGACTTTTTTTCCATGCCATGATTCTCCAGCATTGAAGTACTGATTTTATTGAGGATCAAGAGAATTTAGCTCCCTTGCCTTGGAAAAAGATAAGCAACCACATACAAAGAAGAATCTGGAAGTTCTCTAACTGCCCATTGGCAGGGGATCCATGATTAAGTCATTATATATGTGGAAAGAGACTACCAAGAGTAGTCAATTAAGGTTTTATAACATCTGCACAAATGGGGAATTATGTGAGGCTTTGTTCCATATACCTGTTTTCCCCGCGTTGGGAGGCAGAGGCAAGGAGGAGGATAGTGATGAGTTCAAGGGCTTCTTGGCTGCGTAGCAAGGTGTGTGTGCGTGTGTGTGTGCGCGTGCACGCACACGCGTTCGCACAAGCACATGCACGTGCATGCGCCTTGGTATGGTAAAGATGGTTCACTCTATACCATTACTGAAAAGTATATAGGGTGGGGTGCATGGCTCACTTGTACTCACCATACAAACTCTTAAGACTTGAGCTCAGTCTTCAGAATTCATGTAAGTGCACAGTTGTCCTCCGACCTCCACACAGGCACTGTCGCAAAGGTGTCCCCTCACACCAGCCATGAACACAGCAATAATAATAATTAATAATAATAATAAAAAATGAAATTTGAAAGAAAAGCATGCATGAGAATCAAAATATGGTACATATTCAACTTCCATAGAGGGCGAATCTGAATCACACTCATAGAGGTAAATCTAGAAAGCACCTCTGTCAAAAATATTTACAGTGGTAATCCCCCAGGGATAGCATAATAGGGGGCTGATTGTTTTCCACTCCATTTATTTTTATTTTAGCTTTTCTGTAACATAAAAATGAAGTATATAAAACATCTAGAGAGCCTTCTGAGGGTCGGCTGAGATGGGCAAAGGCACTAGCTGCCAAGACTGGGGATCCGACTCCAGCTTGTTGTGCCACTAGCAATCTCCAACCACATAGACATACATACATACACATATATGCCATATATAATTTTATATTAATTTTATATGTATATATATGCATATACATACATGTATATGAGAGAAATAACCTTCTGAGTTGGGTGTGGTTGCTCACACCTGTAGTCCTAGCACTCAGAAGATTGCATTTGCATTAAGAAGACCTGTTAGGAGCTGAAGGCCAGCCTGGGCTACATAGGTAAGTATGGGCCCTGTCTCAAAAAAAAGCAAAGGCTATAGAGTTGGCTGCAGGCCTGAGAGCACTTACTGTTCTTGCAGAGGATACACGTTCTATTTTCAGCCCCCACATGGTGGCTCCCTACCATCTGTACTTCCAGCTCTGCGTGCTCTCTCTGACTTTCACAGGTACCAGTCACGTTCATGATGTGCTTACTTACACGTGGACAAAATGTTCACACAAATACACTTAGGTTAGAATAACATAATAGCTAAAAGAACAACCCAAAACACAACCCTCACAGCCTTTGCCTTGCAGATGAAGGCTGAGTGTGTGACTGCTCTGTTCTAAAGGAATCTAAGACACCACAGTGTGCGAATCTGAGCTCTTTACGGAAAAGCTTAACTCCTTGGTTAAGGAAGCTCTACTGTGTTAGCATCCCCAACCCCTCTGCTCTATCCAAGGCGAATAGAGACGGCTCCCCTGAGCATATGGTGTGGGGAAGGATACAGGACAGTGCAGGATGCAGGCGGGAACCTCAGATGGGCTGCAGCGTCTTCAAAGGCTCTTGTTTGGGTGTCTTACAGGGGGAGAGGATCACGCTGCTCCGACGGGTGGATGAAAACTGGTACGAAGGCAGGATTCCCGGGACATCCCGCCAAGGCATCTTCCCTATCACTTATGTAGACGTACTTAAGAGGCCGCTGGTGAAAAACCCTGTGGATTACATCGACCTGCCTTATTCTTCTTCCCCAAGTCGCAGTGCCACTGCAAGCCCACAGGTATCTAAGCTTTCCCCGCTCAGCTCGGAGTTTCCCTCCCCGGCTGTGCCGATGGCACACAGCCCCTTCTGGAATGGCTTTCTGAGGCTCTGATTAAGACTTGCCTACAGCAGGGCAGGCTGGGGGATTGTTCTCATACGTGGTCCTGGTACTTTGCTAGCACACTAAAGTATCTGAAGGAAAAGGAAGAGGCTAAGGTAATGGCTGTGAGAGGAAAAGAAAGCGAGTGACGTAAGCAGTTGTGCGTCCCTGTGAAGCTGGCGGTACAGAGACCACCCCTGTATGGCCCAGCATGCTGCTCTTTGCAGTGTTGTCCATCAAGAATGGCTTACAAGTGACAGCGGTTGGAAGATAATTTTGGGCTCTCATCCTTAGACATGTAGGCCAGATTCAAAGAGCTTCTGCAAGCAGTTACTGCACCCCAAGTTGGAAGAGAAACAGAGTGTATCAGGTCAAAGGACATAGTTTATAGGCATAGTAACAGTTTTGCTTTTCTGATAATTAACTATGGGCATAATTGTTTAAAATGTTATTTCATTTGATATATTCTCCCACCTTCTCAAATCCAACAAGAGAAATATAGCGGGGTGGAATCCTGTGGAATGAAATCGGAGGAGGATGGCTGGAAGACTGTAGGACGTGGCGCTAGCATGTGCCTCTTTTCTCCCGCCCACTGTCATTTCCTTCCCTCCCCATGCTGGTCAGTGACACAGCAGAGAGTACTTGGCACAAAGCATTAGACGGGCTTTCCTGAAGAGTGGGAACCACGTCCTACCATCTCACACGAGAGAGTGTGAGACTGGACAGGGAATTTTCACTTGACTATGGCCAAGAGGGACTGTAAACATGAAATGACCACGCAGTTTCATGCTTCTCTCTGGAGCCTCTGCTGAGCTGAAGCCAGGGCCTGGGTGGAGGCTGTCCACCTAACCCTGCAGTTCTGGGTCAGGGCTGTGGTTGCAGAAATGGGTTAGCTGGCCAGGGTGGGGCACTTCCAGTGTTTTCTTTTGGAATGTGACTCTGCAAAGCAGGCCAGCCCCACCCACCCACAGCTATCCGATGGGATGGGAGCCTCTTCCATCTTCATGCCACTTACCTCTCCTCCCTCCACCCAACCTCCACACACTTATGTACACACTCAGCCACCTGGCAGTTCCTCTCCCAGCCTCACCAGATGATTTCTGTTCTGGACACCAGGGTGTCCTGTTCACCGTCTCTATTGCATTCTTCTTTATGCCCCTTGTGATTGTTTTCCTCCATTCTCCTTTATGCTGACACTCTTATTCTTTGCTTCTTTCTTTTGTTTTCTTCTCTCTCCTTTTCTTTTTAAGTATACTAGTCACAGCAAGCTCATCATGCCAGCCCCTTCATCTCTACCCCACCCCCGCCGAGCCCTGTCCCCTGAGATGCACGCCATCACCTCCGAGTGGATCTCGCTGACTGTTGGGGTCCCGGGCAGGCGTTCTCTGGCCATGACACCGCCCCTGCCTCCTCTGCCTGAGGCTTCTGTCTATGACATGGACCACTTGGCATTGTCAGCGAGGGCCCGTCCCTCTTTGCCACTCAGCCTCCCCTATTCAAGTCGGTCAGATCACTCCACCCTGCGCTCAGTGGTTTCCCCTCTGGCCCTGCCTCCACCCCACAAAGCCTACTCACTGGCACCCAGTGCCCAGGCTCCTCTTCACGTCAATGGAGATGGTGGTATTCACAGTCACCAAGATGGCTTCTCCCAGCCACCACTTGGGAACTCTGATAGGGTCATCTCCGAGCTTAGTGATGCCTTTAGCAGCCAGAGCAAGAAACAGCCCTGGCGAGAAGATGGGCCATATGAGAGAAAAGCAGAGAGTGAGGCAGGTGAGAGATGCCCTGGTGGACCCAAGATCTCTAAGAAGAGCTGCTTGAAACCTTCAGACGTGGTCAGGTGCCTGAGTTCTGAGCAGAGACTCCCAGAGCTCCACACTCCTGAGGACAGCCAGTCCTGCAGGCCTCTGGGTAGCCCTTCTCCAGCGTGGGAGGCTGGGCCATCAGAGCTGTACAGAGGTGTCGAGGCTGACAGGAAGGCTGCTCAGAGTGGTGTGAGCCAGGTAGGCCTAAAGCATGACTGGTGGTGCCTTGGCCTCTTGCTTGGCTTGGTTAGCCAGACCAGGTGTCTCGACCCCTGGTCCATTAACCGAGGCCAAGTGAGTGCCTGTGAGGTCTGTTTGCTTGCCTTGGAAACAAAGGGATGACTTAGAGGGAAGGGAGGGGATGTGGATTAGAGTGTCTACTGGGGATAGGATAGTTCAGGAAAACGCAGTCTGACCTCTTGAGATGATTTGAAAGTATTCTTCCATTGACAGCTGCTACCCTGGCACAAAAGCCCAGGAGCAGGAGGGACTTCCTCGCATCCCAATCATGTCCCTAGCGATTGTCCTTGGCTTGCTTTGACTAACACAGCTGAGAACACCAGGCTTTGGTGTGACGTGGTGTGGCTTTCTTGTGAGATGCACTGTTTCCATAGCCCATGGCACTCAGTTTTGTCAGGTCTTTGTCTTGTCTCGTGTTTGTGTGGGACCAGAGGGCCATGTTCACAGTGAGCAGAGACATTTAGGTTCTTAGGAGGTGGTAGGATACGGGGGCTTCTGATGTCCTTGTGAGTTACTGCTTGGTGTCCTAGGTTTTGAGTGATGGTTCTTCCTCTAAGTGAACTACACAGATTTCCGCGTATAAACCATGGGGGGGGGGGCGCCTTAGGCTGTTTTAAAGGGACATTAATTTGATAACTAGACAGGGCATTGTTAAGTTTTGCTTGTGTTATTTAGTACCCAGAAAGTCAGAGACTTTGGGCACCTTTGTCATAGTAACCAGATTTGAGTACCACCTCCATCTACCTACTGTGATGGGAATTGTTCACCCTTTCAGAGACTCAGTTTGACTTTTGAAGATAAATTACTTGTAGGACCAGGGACATTATAGAACCTCAAGAGAACCAAGTGCTTTTCCAAAGCCACCACTAAGCTGTTTATCATCTGTTGTGTATAGTAGCCACAGTGGTCTATGCTCCTCCCTCAGACCTCCAGACGTCCTGTTCCCCCATATAGCTCTGTTTGGTTTTTGAGTATTCAAGATGCTCCTGGTACTGGTCTATGGACAGGGTCCAGATTGTTGAGTCCATATCCAGTGACAGTGGCGGACACAGTTGGGCCATCTGGCCAGTCACAGGAGCACAGAGGCATGAGACATAGCAGGCTGGACCTCCACAGGCTGGTGTGTCTGGTGTGGAGATCACTGAGGGCGATCAGTTTGCAATAGTTCACATGGAATTGGTCTTAGACTACAGAAAGTTAGTAAGCACTTCTCTCTCTCTCTCTCTCTCTCTCTCTCTCTCTCTCACACACACACACACACACACACACACACACACACACACACACACAGACACACACACAAAACGTGCGCACCATAGTTACTCATGTAAAGTAGGGGTCTAAGCAAACAGCCCACCCCTCCCTGGAAGGGCTATTGTGATGATTAATAAAATAGTAAGTATCAGAAGAGTACTTGGCATATGGTCCGTCTCCGCTACACAAGCTTCCTGCTATGGCTTCTGTACATGGTTGACCAGTCTCTTAGTGTGGGGGCTGTGGGACAGGTGCCCCTGAGCTGTGTACTCTAAAGAAAAGTGTCTGTCTGATTAAGAGGAAGAAACTAGTTCATTGCTTGAAGAGGTAGTGAAGTTGCCGGTTGAAAAGCATGAGATGTCTGACAAGGAGCAGTTCACAGATCAAGCTAAGGTTCCTGGAGCCCTCCTGATGGCCAGGAGTGAGTCATCACAGCAAACCCCGGCCCAGGACCCAGTGTGTGCAGGAAGTGCGCACAGTACAGAAGCACCAGTGAAGTTCAGGGTGCACGCTTCCTGCTTCCTACCAAGGACAGGAATGGAGTAGCTGGCAACACCAGAGATTGTGTTGACTGGAAGGCCAGGCTTGTTGAGGATTGGCTCGCCTTTCTTGGTGAGTCTCGGGACACCAGGTGCATCATTTCCTGTCCCCTCCCTTCCTCCTGCTTTCCCAGCACAAGCCATTTCCCCATGGATATGGGGAAGCCATGGTCTGCTTGGTTGCTTTTGAGAATTAAGGGTGTCCGGGAGAGCAACTCTATACACATTCCTCTCAGCCTCTTACTTCACCCAAGGTGGCTCTGCCATGGGTCCTTCACAAAGGACTCTGTCTTCTTGACACCTGTTTGGCTGACAGGCAAGCTAAAGATGGAAAGGACTTACTTCATCACCTGTTCTCTAGTGGCCCTGTCAGGACGTGACCTCAGGCTGTGTCACTTGTCTGGGCCAATGCATTCCAGTATTGAGAAACTTGCCAGCCGCTCTTGTCTTTGATGAACTACAAGGTCCTCTTGTCCTCTTGTTGGGCTGAGGGGCTGGGTTGAGCGTCTGACCGGTAAACAGTACATTAAGTGAAAAGGCAGTCCGAGATGTTGTGGTTATTCCTTCCTTCTTTTAAAAGTCCAGTGTCTAGCAGTGCGGTAAGTGCCCCAGGGAGCCGAAAGTCTTGGCCGTCACAGCAAATTTCTTCTCCCTCCCTGGGCTTGGAAGACACTCCCTTGTGACATGGTCCCCTAGACAACAAGGCAGCCTCATCTTCCAAAGCCTCCCCAGCTTTTGTGCCTGCTGGTGTTTCTGCTGGTCCTTCACACTTCCCGTAGATGTTACTTTTCCTTTTCCTAGGAGGCCTTCCCTGGCTACTTCCCCAACCCCTGCATAGTTGGATGAAGAGCTCTGAGCCTGACCCCAGTGAGCATGCTCTCCTGCACCAGCTCCTCTGCAGGCCTGGGCTCCTGTGCAGCAGTAAGGCCCTAGGTCAGGGACTGTGACATCTGATCTATGGAATGTGCTCGGTAAATATTTGTTGAATGAAACAAAATATTAAAAAAAAAAAAAAAAAAAGCTGAGCACAACCAGAAGAATTTGTGATATTGACTGCGGAGTCACCCCTGTTCACAGTAGTTATAATGCAAAAGAGACCGAGTACAGTCTGTCCCCGGAAGCTGAAGGTTGGAAGGCAGACTAAGCACAGGAGGAGAAAGGTGATTACAAAGTAGGATTTTTTTTGGTGGGTTTTAAGAATAAGAAGTTTTACCATAGATACAGTGGAGTGTGGTTGGTACTCAAAGGTCCCAAGGTGGGAGGCACAAAGTGTGTGTGGGGAAGGATGTGTTCCTGGATTCAACAAGTTTTGGATGAGGCCACAGATGGATAGATGAGAGGGATCCTGTCAAGAGGCCAAGGACCACAGCTTGGCCGATGCCTGTCTTTGGCTCCGCCTTCACCATACGTCTGCAGGGCATGGAAGTTATCTTCCTTACTGTTCCTTGACCATTGCTGCTTGGTCTCTCCTCCACCGCTTTCCTTCCCCTGGGTCACCTGCCCACATCCCAACGTTCTGGGTGTGTGAACTCTTGCGGAAGATGCTTTGACGTCCCAGTCATTTCTCCTGTCAGAATGCTTTCACTTTGGGTCAGCTACTTATGTTGTCAGGTTTGTTTTCTCTGAATGACAAAAGGGGTAAATCAGTGCCAGGGTCTCTAGGGAGCCTGGGATGAGCACAGGTCTCCAGGTTCTGGTTCTGGCTCTGCCATCAGTCCTCTGAGTGTATGAGTCACATCTCCTTCCCAACAACTTCCTTGTCCCTAAACAAAAGATGCTGACGTGGGAACTGCACTTCCTTTCAGCTGTGGTATTCTGTGGTGAGGTGAGGATCCCACGTGAATTTCAGTCGAAAGGAGAAAGAGCATACAGAATGTCAAGTCCAGGCTTTATTCTAGACCGCTGAAACCCAAACACTTTGCTTTTACTTGTTCTTTGAGTGATGACTTTGTTGACTAGACAGTAACACACATGGGTACACACAAAAACACACCCAGGAGATCAGGATTCATCGTCATGTTCTTGGATTCTGTTTGGTATAATTTTGGCCAATAGCATGTAGGACAGCTGATCTAGAAGGTAAACGCGCAGATCATGTGAGAAATCCTGCCATTAGCACCGCCAAGTATTTACTGCATCTCCCCAAGGGAGGAGCAACTTGCTGACTGGTCTCTGGAGTTATGTATAAGAGTGCTGGACATCTGCAAGAAGCCTTGTTGGATTTCTACATTAAACCAGGTGTCCCTGTGCTCCCAGAACTTGGGATGTAGAGGGAGCAGGACCAGGGGGAGGAGAGGTACAACTTAGGGAAAGACAGAAGAGGTGCTTTGGCAGCCACGTGGGAACTAAGTCAGTTCTCAGGAAGATGCAGACAAAGGCAGGGGCCTGGCTAGAGCATGGAAATCAGAAGTGGGAGGGAAACATGAGGTGGAACTTGTAAGAACAAAAGGGAAGTTGGAAGCATTAGAACACACACACACACACACACACACACACACACACACACACGCACACACGCACGCACGCACGCACACACACACACAAGATATATTAAGATGTTCAAAGATGAAAAATATTTGCTTTGACTCACTCAGAAGGGAAGTCTCTAAGCACACCCAGCGAGTATTAAGAGTTTATGGGAGAGACACTGGACACTTTTTACAAAATCTCCTGCGAGTGTGCTCACCACTAAACGGCAGGAAGCCAAGACCAGAAGGCACAGTGTCCACCCCTACTGTGGTGCTAGAAAAATGGGCTGCACCTGTAGAGATACAGATGCCGGCAGCAGAGTGCTGCGGAGGTGACCTTTCCTCAGCATCCCTGCCTTGACTGGGTGGTGGTGACGTTTCCCTCTGTTGAGGCACCTAAAGGATCGAGGGGTAGGAAGTGAATGCGCAGAACTCAGAATCCAGGAACCAGATGGCCAGATAGAGTGCAGATAGGATACTGGACCACTTACCGCAGCCCACATGATTGGGACCCAGCTCAGGCAGGGCCTGATGTGTGGTGCTGAGGAAGCAGGAAAAGGACAAGAGATAAACGATGCCTTCCCACCTAAGAGAAGAACATGGCGGCTCAGGGTGGGAGGCTCATTTTGCTACGGTTGTGTCGATTGAGAATTTAGGAATTTGGGGGCCAGCTAGATGCTTTAGTATGTAATAAAGGTATGTGCCACCAAGCTTCATGAGCCGAGTTCAATCCCCAGGACCCCTATAGTGGCAGGAGAGAGCTGGCCCCCAGCAGTTGCTTCTTTTACGTGTGCACCATGGCACATGCAGCTCCCCCCAACAATGTATCTTCAATTTTAAAAAAATATTAGAAAACATGGGGTGTGTACTTGACACATTAATGCCTCTCTTTATTCTCTTTGTTATGAAGAAAAAGTGGGAGGTTCCCTCGGAGTGCCTTCCGTTTCTTCACTCCTGAGCCACATGCCTGCCATCTCTCCCATAAGACAGACATGGGGAAGGTTGACAAGGTCTGACCCGAGCAGCCGGAGTTTTGCTGAATGTTAGAAACAGATTCACATTACAACGAAGTCAGTGTATTGTCCTGTGGGTGGTCTGCAGGGAGTTCACATCTAAGCAGCGAGGAGCCCATGGACTTGTCAGCAGCTAGCTCTATAGTGACATGGCCATCTTTTTCTCGTTGGCTGTTGTCGGAGAACTCAGCAGAGCCAGAAACTTCTTTGCTGGTTCTCTGGAGACTTCCTGGAACAGAAACCCAGGAGCTTTGGTCATCCGGGCCTCCCCACTCCACCACCATCGCTACCTACGTTCCAAGTACCGCTATCCTTGAACATTTACACAAGTGAGTTCTGCATCTGTGTCTAGAGGCCGTGAGCTGACAAGTGGAAGGCTGCCTCCCTTGAGCCGAGTCATGCACAATCCCACTATTTATTTTGGAATTCGAAATCTTTGCTCCAAAGACCCCGTCTGGGAACCAGGTTGTTCCTTGTCCCCTTAGGAGACCAGTGCAGGTTGCCATGATGTGGGGTGGATTCTGAGGAGGCAGAGGGTATGATGTAACTAGAGCAATGCCATCTCGGAGGCTCAGGGCCTATCAACTGGACAGCAGACTGCTGCTGTGCGTGTGGGGGCCCAGGCCACACAGGGGCTGGGTGTCTGTCCCACGCACTCCCCCAGGGTTCTCTGGCTTGTGTACAGTTTATTTTGGACTTTAGCCTTTGGCTCACCCCCCCCAGAGCTGAAACAGGATGCTTAGTAACTGCAGGAGCACCAGGTGCTTTCTGGGTCCAGAGGGGATTAACAGCTCCAGGGAAGCTAAGGTCAGATTTCTGACAGACTCCAAGCTGAAGACAGACAGCAGGGAAGCAGAGCAAGGGACATGTACAGCATTCTTAGGGACAATGGGTAGAGCACCCTGTCTTGTGACTGGGTCCAGAAAAGGCAATTTCTGGATCAGCAGCTAGCTCCTGCGTATGACTGGTGTGAGGTGAAAGGAGTGCAGTGTGTGCTCGCTTGAGTGTGTGCATGCACACACCTTGCACGTTGGACTGGTTGATGTTTTTCCAGGCATACGGAAAGCTGGAATGCGACTACAGAATCCAGGATGTAGGCAGCATGAGCTAATAGGCCCTTTATTCTTAGCACCAGCTGGGTCCTGATGAGAACATGGATCTGCTCTTAGGCTTAAGGAAGGGCAGGCTTGAAGCAGTGGGGGAGGACACTGTCCGTAGAAAGGGCATGTGATGTGCCCGTGCAGTTTAAAATGTCCTAACAGCCATAGTGGAACAGAATAAGTGAGTTACTTTTAATAACGTATACCGTTTAATACAATATGTTATGGGCTGTTTTTTTACATATTTAAACATTTTTTGAGCCAAGTTTTTGAAAACCAATGTTTATTTTTCAATTGTAGCACATTTCACCTCTGTACTTGTTGTATCTCATGTGCACGGAGCCGCTTGTGACTGCTGGTGCCTCACGGACAGCACAGACCCAGAGGAGGAACTGCAAAGGTGTTAGAAAGTGGGACAGGAAAAGCAAGAGCATGTGCCTAGAGGGAGAAAATCCTCTGAGGATAAACAGCCTTTCCAAGTGAAGGGCTGATCCAGGCAATGGGTGTCGGTGGTGGCTTCTAGCTACGTGGGAGCTCCCTCCCTCCTGCCACCCCTACCCTCACCCCTACCCCCCCCCCTGCCCTCACCCCTGCCCCCACCCCTGCTCCCAACGGGTTTACATTCCAGCTATGTGAGCTGCTTCACCAAAGCTACACAGGGAGAAACTGAATCTGATGATATTTACTGTGGTTCCTTCCTTCATTTGTCCAACACTAAGTGGGGAACCCAGTCCTTCTGACCTCAGGAATGTGGTCTGTCTGGACATTAGCGCTGGGATGGTGGCTTTCTTCTGCTTTGGGTATGGCCAGAGAGCAGAGGAGCTACTAACTGAGCCATTGACGGCCCTCTAGTACTGTTGCTCCTCAAGTTAATATCAGACACTATCGTCTATGGTGCACTGTACTGTCTATAAGCGGAAGTACCTTTGAGCATCTAGACCAGTGGTTTCCATCCTACGGCTCTAGACCCCCACAGCAACCACATATCAGACATTCACATTATGAGTCATAACACTAGCACAATGAAATACTTCTCTGGTTGGGAGGTCACCACAACAGGAGGAACCGTGGTAGTGGGTCGCAGCATGAGGAAGGTTGGGGACCACTGACCTAGAGTAAAACATTCAGGAAGAGAAGTCAGAGTCTGTGCTTCCGTAGGCCCTGGGTGACACACTGCTCTTCAGTACCTCGACTAGCTGAAGGAGACGATGCCACCATCATCTCTCAGATGGCTGTCTCTGCTGGTGGATGGCACTCGCTTTAGAAAGCGGTCCCTTCTGTCCGGTCACAATCTATCGGTATCCTCCACACAAAGGCACACAGGGTTAGCTTCGTTCTTCTGAAAGCCCACGTAGCAAAGGCTTGGAAATGTTCACGTTCTCCCCTGTTCCAAGTGGAAGCCTTGGCCCAGAGGCAGGGTGGTCGGCGAGTGAAAAACAAAGTCAACTCAAGCCCGCTGGCCAAGGCCGGGAGGTCCCAAGACGCCAACAAAGCAGCGTAAAGGGTCCTTCCGTTTTCTCTTCTCTCCTACTAGCAGCATACAGCCCAGGGGGCCGGGGAGTTTAGTGATAGGGCCCGGGAAGGGTTTTAGAGAACTCAAAAGAGTTACTCAAAAACAGGCATGGGTGGCTGGAGGGATGGCTCAGCAGTTAAGAACCCTGTCTGCTCTTCCACAGGACCTTGGCTTCCTTCACAGCACCCATATCATGGCTAACAACTGCTTCTAACTCCAGTTCTAAGGAAATCCGATGCCCTTTTCTAGCTCCCACAGGTATCACATGTACATAGTAAACAAACATACACATAAAAATAAATAAAACTGGGCTGGAGCGATGGCTCAGAGGCTAAGAGCACTGTATGCTCCTCCAGAGGTCCTGAGTTCAATTCCCAGCAACCGCCTGGTGGCTCACAATCATTTATAATGTGATCTGATGCCCTCTTCTGGCATGCAGGCATACATGCAGGCAGAGCACTGCATACATAATAACAAATAAATAAATCTTTAAATAAATAAAACTTTTTAAAAATCCCCAAACAAGCAAAAATGAAAGCAAAACAAACAGGAGAACGATGCCCGGTGTGGCTGTTGTTCTGCTGGCTGTGCTGCAGGGTGAGGACATCTACAGTGGACATGGACAAGACAGGTGACGCAGCAGAATTGAAAGGACAGCCAGGCAGTTCACCTCTCACCAGCTGTATGCTACCGAGGCATGTACTACCCACCTCCCAGCATGCATTTCTCAGAGAACTGTATGATGAGCGCATCCTGCCTGTCTCCTGGTTTTGGGGGGATGTAATCACTGGTGACTATGTCAGCTAGCACACCTGCTAAGGCTAGATGGAAGGTGGTGGTGTGAGGGTGAAATGGGTTAAACAGGACAGAGGCAGAAGCCAGGAGATCCCTGCACTGCCTGTGTGACCTCGCTTTCTCTCTAGCCCCTTCTCTGAAACCAGTGTGGCCTGCGCAAAAGATTTCTAAGTGCCCTTCTCAAAGACAGTAGGGCTGCAGTGGTCTGTCGTGATCATTACACTTTACCTGGAGGGTGTCTCCAAAGGTCAACTTCGGAGTATTTATTCAGAGACTTGCTAGAGCCTGGAATTGTATCCTCTCTGGAGGAAGTGATTTCAAGCTGTCTCCCAACAGAGGCTTGACCTCGTGGGAGCTCAACTTAGAAGGAAGGTCTGCGTGGCCTCAGTTCCATATCAACCATATGTAGCCTGGGCTGGTGACGAGCGACGGCTCATTGCTGTGTCTCTCCCAAATCATGCTGCTCTGCCTCCTCAACTCATTATATACCTCACTAGACTCTGTTACGTGTAGATTCTTTTGAGGCCTCACCTATAACCCAGGAATATCCCAATAGTGGTGTAATTATTCAGTCTCTGTGAGTAGCCCAGTGTAGTGGTGCTGAGGGTTCCACTAAGATCGAAGGGTTCAAAGTGGGGTTGGGGGTGTGGGGTGGGCGGTTGGTTCTGTTTCTAAAGGCAGCCCCTCCCTGTGTCTCTCCTGCCAGTCTGAGGACCTTGGCTTGTCCTTCTCACCTCCCTGCTGCCACGTGTCCCATCTCATTGCCGGATGCTTGCTTCTAACTCTGTACATCTGCGTTTTCTCCTGTGCATCTGCCATGTTGTCATGGAAACCCGGTGTCATCTGAATGTGGTGGTGTGGTACATGTATTTGCTCACGCCTTTTATTTTGAATCCTTTCCAATGTGACATCTGCTAAAATGTCTCCCTTATGATTTGCTTGGTGATCACAGCCTTCTCATCACTCATTGAGCGCAGGACCTGATCTCACAGAATCTGAAAAGAACTATGTGGTAAGATGCCTGCTGAATAAGACTGTGGCTTTCCTAAAGAGAACCTTTACCAACCGCAGCAGTGTGTAGACCAGAGTAACTCCTGGTAAACATCCCGCTGTGGTTTGCAAGAGCCCATGGCTGATTTAGTAAGGCCAGGGACTCAGCCACCCTCTACGCCTCTAAAAGAGTGGAGGAATTTAGAGACGGTCCCACTCTGCCTGCAGGTGGGGTTACTGTGCTAGTGCATGACTGGGGGTCAGTTCTTGCATTTCTAGCCTGAGATTATTCCAGCTGTAACAGTTATTCACTAATTACAGGCTTTTATGCTGCTGCCTTTTAAAAATAGTCATACTAAATGCCAAATTCCTCTGTATCTTACCTGTCTTTCCATGCCTACCTGGATCCCTCCTGCACTCTACCACTGGATTCTTTTTTGTTGTTGTTTTTTAACCTGGATCTTCAACTCTGTTTCTCCCTGGACTTAACGTGCTTCATCTGGAATGTTACATCTCTTCCTCTCCTTTTTTTTTTTTTTTTTTTTGTCCCCACATTGACTGTTTTATGGGGTTTCTGGATATCGTGGGGCCACCTCACAGGAAGCGGTTTGCAATGAGATCATAAACATTGCCGAGAAATCCGTTCATTACTGCAGCACTGTCTCTCATCCCCTTGACTTCCATCACAAGGTACCCCCTTCTGACAATAAATCATCTTTAATCATTTCTCAGCAACCTCAAGCCCAGCAGCGAAGAGTCTCCACAGATAGGAGTCAGCCCTCACAGGATTTGTAAGTACAGTCTGGGAACTTTGCTTCTTATATTGTTGGCGGACTTTCTGCTTTGGAAAATGGATGTTTGGCTGACTATGTCACAACTGTTGGGGGTGGGGCGGGGGGATGAGCTAATTGCTTCCCACTTCTAGGGAAGGCTGTATTTCCTGTTAACCAATGAAGACAGGTGGTAGGTAAATAAAAGAGGTCATGGACTCCTTGCGGGGGGGTGGGGAATATGAATAAAATATTAACAGCTGTACCAGGTAGAACAGAAAGAAAGGAACAGTCTCTTCTGAGCTGAAATGAATGAACAGCGTTGATTCATTCATTCATTCGTTTAAAAAAAAAATTGGATTCTGTTTGTAGAAGAAGAAAAGTGATTTGAACCAAGCTTTGGGGAAAAAGCGTGGAGTGGGTAGTGTTTGGGGAGCTTGAAGAAGGCTTGTGTGGCCGCCCAGGGTTCAGGAAGGTGAGGTTAGAGATGAAAATTAAGATGTTAGGGTGGGACCAGATGCTCGATTGCAGCTGAAACTGGTTGGGATTTTGTTCTGCAGGCACCAGGAAGCCACTGAAGGTCTTTAAAGCGAGGGTCATACTGATGGGGCCTGCTCTAGGGAGATAGCTGTGGCAGCAGAGGGAGGGTGGGGTTCAGGAATGAGAGTCATAAAGATGCTGGTTAGGAGAAACAAGCCAGTTGTGGTGGCCTTACCTAGAATAGGGTGACTCTGTGTGACCATGGGTTACGTAAGGTCACTAACAGGCAGACAAGATAGAGAGTAGTAGACAGTGGAGGACAATGAGACAGAGCAGCAAGGAGAGGCACAGGTCTAGGAATGCTCATTAACAGAGCAGAGCCCACAGCCTCTGGCCTGCCATGTTGCCTGCCTGAGGGAGAGACCAGGAATAGAAAATGAGAAAGGAACACCAGGCATTCTCGCTGGTGACTTGAAAAATGACTGGTGACTGCCTAACAATAGTGGGTGTTCCATTAGAGAGTTTGATGGTGCATGGGGTAGGGGACCGTAGATCAAGGGACATGGGGACAGGACAGAGTCTCAGGTATATTTCTGCCAAAGGAGGTGACAAGCTTGAAAGATATAAGTGAGAAGCTGTAAGTGCAGGAAGAGGGGTCAGCACGGCCAGGAGAAGCCGTCCTTGCACACAGTAACAAGGGACAGGATGAGGAGAGACTGACTCAGGTCTGGAGAGGAGGAAGATTTAGATCTTGTCACAACAGAGAATACGAAACGCTGTGTTGAGAGTGGGGAACCAGAGCAGCAGAGGACCTCAGCTGGAGAGTCCCTGAGCGGCAGAGAGGACCATTAGAGCTAAAGGGGGGGGGGGGGGGCGGTCCCCGGCCACAAGGGTGCATGTTTTCTCCAGTCTGTTTCCACCACCGGCATACAGACAAGCAGAGTTGTTTTCCAGAACATGGGCTGGCAAAGCAGCCATGGTGAAAATTAAGGGACGGGCAGTTTAAGATGCTAGTGAGGACATGTGTTCCACAGCCAGCTATAGGAACCCAACTTAGTTAGGAAATAAATAGAGAAACACGAGGAAAGGTATTCACTAACTAACTCAGAATCCATCTCCACTCATTAGAGACCCTCGCTCTGGCAGCCAGGTCCTTCCACCAAAATCTCAGCACCCTGGGAAAAACAGTGAAAGCAGCTGCTGTGTACTTAGCACCTCAACAAGAGCCGCTTGGTGCTGGAAGCCAGTGCCACGGGCTTGTGTCTGGTCCCTCTCACTGCACATTGTCACTCAATGACATTACTGGAAATGGCATTTGATTGGCGCATTCGCAAAATTCTGGTGCCACTGTGGTGTTTTAAAATGATGAGTACTCTGAATTGTGACACTGGTGCATGTTAGGTACCCTTGATGCCGAAGCTGATGCCCATTTCACAATGAGCCTCACTGTTATCAGGACACAGAACAGTGCAAACTAGATGTCCTAGACCAAAGAGCAAGTCAATAAAAACCTTTTCTCCAACTATCGTTGGGGTGGAACAGAAACAGAAAGCTTTTGAGGTCTTCAGAAAAGGAGCCCCACACTTGGAAACACTCAAGATAATTTTGTTAAACAGTAAGACTGGGTGTATGCGCTATATTATTATTATTGTATTATTTATCATTATTAGTTAATTGTTTTGTTTTTTGATCTTTTTACTAATTTGTTCTCCCATATGTTACATCCCAATCCCAGTTTCCCCTCCCTCTTCCTCGTGCTCCTCCCCGTTCATCGCACCTCTACTTCTTTTCAGGAAGGGGCAGGCCTCCCGGGGCAGCACCAAACATGGCATATCAAGTTGCAATAAGAGTAGGCATCTCCCCTCATATTAAGGCCGGACAGGGCAACCCAGTAGGAGGGCAGGGTACAGAAGCAGGCGAAGGTGTCAGAAACAGCCCTCACCCCCTCTGCTAGGAGTCCCACAGAACACCAGGCTACACGACTCTAACACATATGCAGACGGCCTAGGTAGATCCATGCCGGCTCCCTGATTGTTGATTCAGTCTCAGTGAGCCCCTATGAGTTCAGGTCTGATGACTCTGTGAGGGTTTTTGTGGTGTCTTTGACCGTTCTAGGTCTTACTCTGTAAGCACAGAGTGGCCTTGGACTCAATGACAGTCTTCTTGCCCTAGCCTTCTACATGCTAAGATCACAAACATGAGCCATTGCACTTGGCTGGGAATGTACTTTTTTTTTTTTTTTTAATACATTTTCCTACCTATGTATGTCTGTCACCTGATTTTACAATTGCCTTTTGTTCTTTGATGTGTATGACCAGAATTTAATGCTCCTGGAGCTAAATAACTGCTGATTATTCTTAATAATCTACCTATATTATTCTATTATTTAAAGGGGTGTGGCTGACTTTAAAGGCATTAAAGTGTATAGAGGTGGAGGAGGGGCTGTAGACAATCAAGGTCTGCCATAGTAATGGGGAAAAAAAAAAAAAACTCAGAAGATTAATCATTACTTTATCTTTGGGAATTCCCCACCCCTGTCACTCTTAGTTGATTTAATGCATTTTTCTAAATGCTAACTGCTAGAGAAATAATACAGTGTTTTTGTCATTAAGTGGGAAGCATTATGTAAATGTTGGGTCCACAGTTTTGGGATTTGTAAATGGTCATTAAAGCCTGTGAGCAACTGAGCTACTCACTGGCCCTTTTTTCTTGCAGATGTAGCTACCAAGCGTTATACAGTTATGTGCCCCAGAACGATGATGAATTGGAACTCCGAGATGGAGATATTGTTGATGTCATGGAAAAATGTGATGACGGATGGTTTGTTGGTAAGAATCCCATCGTGCTTTTCTTCCTAGTGGTGTGCTGAAGCAAGGACTAGGAATGAAGAAATATATGAAAAAGCAATCTTCTTTGTTTAGAATGCAATCTCCCAGCCCCTGCAGAAATGCTGGGCCACTCATTCTCAAGGTGGTACAAATGTTCTGAGTGGGACCTAAAGCCCAGATATGCCAGTGTCTGTGACACAGACAGCAGGCATCAAATTCTATCATGACTATAAATGGGGTTCTGTTTATATTTCTATTGTGTTTATGTCATTAATGTTTACAGATTTTACTTTTAAAGCTCTTAAGAAACAACACAAGAGCCAGGCAGTACTTGGGAAATTTCTAATTTTGATTTCTAAATTTGAGGGCAGCCTGGTCTACTGAGTGAGTTCTAGGACAGCCAGGGCTACACAGAGTAACTCTGACTCGAAAAACCACAAAGAAAGAAAGAAAGAAAGAAAAGAAAGGAAGAAAGCTGGACAGTGGTGGTACATTCCTTTAATCCCAGAGCTTGGAAGGCAGAAGCAGGTGGATCTCTGTGAGTTTAGGGCCGTAGTCAAGGCTATACAGAGAAACGCTGACTCAAAAATCCAAGAAGAAGGAGAAGAAGAAGAAAAAGAAGAAAAAGAAGAAGAAGAAGAAGAAGAAGAAGAAGAAGAAACACAAGAAGCATGTGTGGATGTTGCTAAGACCTTTTATTTATTCAAGGCTTCTAATAACTTGAAGAAAAGCAGCTAGCTAAAAAATGTAACAAAGTAGGGTTTAGCATGAGGCTCAGTGGTTTAAAACATGAGGCCTAGGTTTGTTCAGAGGACCACAGACCACACACATGCACATGCACATACATACACACACACACACACACACACACACACACATGCACACGCACACACACATGCACACACATACTCACATGTGCACACACATGCACACAGACACATACACAAATACACATGTGCACATACACACATGCGTGCGCACGCACAAACACACACACACACACACACACACACACACACACACACACACACACACACACACACACACACCCCAGTGCAATATATGCCTTACAAGAAAGGGAGAGAACAGCCTCTGTCTATAGAGTCTGCTGCAAGCCCAGTATGCTTGATAGGCATTGACTTCTCTCCCAAGGACCCCTGCAAACGCAAGAAGTATTTGCCTCGTGACAAATTCAAAACATGCGGGCAACAGGATTAGGTAACTATCCTAAGGTCACTCTGATAGCAAATGTCAGACTACCCACCACTTCCCTTCCTTTCTGTTCAGGCCGTTAGTACAGTATGAACCACTGGCTCACCCTTTGCTTCAGTCTCCCACCTTTTCCAGCCCCAGCTCTCATCTGATTTCTCTGGAAGAAACTTCCTAAAGCAGTTTTGGGTCTGGAGCTGTCAGAACAGTGACGAAAGAGGAAGGCAGGGAGCTTGGCTAGGGCCTTACCAGCTTCTTAGAAAATGCTCTGTCCTCCCAGAAGGCAAGCCTCCCAGCAGGGTGTTTTACGAAAGTCTTATCAGGATCCAGAAGCCACAGAGCATACTGCAGTCTCATGAAGACAGTAGACATGCCAAATGTAAAACTGAACATTTTATAGAGGATGCATTGAAAAAGTAAAAAGAAATCCATTAAATTGGTTCTGATGTCTTATGAACCCATAGTATTTGGTTATTATCTTTGGAGCACCCAATGTTGTCAGTGATATATTTTATATTGTTTTTACAGTAAGTCTTTGGAAGCTGGTATATATTCTATCCCAATTCTTAGTTATCATGGGTGGATGGCCTATTAAAAGCTGAGGCTGAGGCAGGAGGATATCATATTCTAAGTAGGCTTAAACTATACAGCAAGGCTGTGTCAAAAGAGGAGGAGGAGGAGGAAGAAGAAGAAGAAGAAAGAAGAATTTGCTATTACATTCCACTAGGAGTCTCTCCATGTCCACCGTCTCTCCATGTCCACCGTCTCTCCATGTCCACCCATGGAGAAAGGTCACTAGATCTCCAGTGAAGGCAGGTGTCCTGGATGAAGGAAATATGTTGGGATGAGCATCTTCCTTGCACACCTCACTTAGTCATTTTTGAAAGTAGCCTTGGATTTAGCAACCCAACATTTCTCATCAGCAAGGACAGAAGAGTGGGGATGGAATCAGAAGGCCTGGGTTCAAATTCTGCCTCCACCATCTGTTAAGCTCAGGGACCTGAGAGACTCTGAGCCTGGGTCCCTCTTCCCCTGTCATTTTGTAGCCCAAATGATAGAGCTTTGCAAATCACAGTGTGGGATTGTTACCAAGGACTGCGCAGAATCTCTAGCATCCTCTCTGAACTCAGTGAGAAATGTCTTCTCATCCTGTGTCTGTCTTTGTTTGCTTGTTACGTTTCTTTACAGGCACTTCGAGAAGGACGAGGCAGTTTGGTACTTTTCCCGGCAACTATGTAAAACCTTTATATCTATAAGAAGACTGAAATGCACAGAGATTATTTTTATCAGAGGATGAAGCATCATTCATGAACTGGTCTCTTTATCTAAATATTGAATCAGAAGGAAACTAATGCAGTTGGTAAAGGAAGAAATCGAAGAGAAGAACAAGGAAGTGTGCTGAAAACCCATGGTGGATCAGGGCTTAACTGTGTGCTGAGGAAATCAGTATTTACAAGGCTGCTTCTGAGAGCTGCTCCAGCCCCCACCACTTGGATAATCTGATCTGGAGTAGTGTCTATAAGCAGCATTAGCCAAAACATGTGCCCAGTCTTTACCCACTCCCATTTCAAAGATAGGTCAGTCCTCAGCCATGTTCCACAGGTCCCAAGCATGAGCATCATTGACAACCCCTGCTTCTATCCCTGGCTGTCCCAGAGCCAGCAGACCCCAAGTGCTGCGAGAGGCTGGTCTGCCTTGCTGAGGTTTTCCTTCAGCACTGTGATTTGATGAGATCGGGGTGAAGAAACTGAGGCAGACCAGGCCCCTGGTGCCAGCCAGCTGGATACATTGCTCTTTACTGCCCTGATACTCAGACAGAAAATCATGCCATGTTTGTCCCGAGCTTGGGGAGCAGGTGGCCAGGCAGATGGGGTTACATTCCTGTTTCCACGTGACTAAGCCAGTCTCCTTGGGGCTCCAGAGGTCACTTGGAGTGTGCTTCTTCCCCCATCACCATCACTGGCTGGGCAGGGGTGGCAGTGCCTTTCTTGGCTTAGTATGGGCTTGGTACACCCGAGCCCATAGAATACAGACTGGTCTCTGTGAGTTCTCTTAGCATGTGTAGATGCTAGCTGGCTGCAGGGACACCATGAGTAAGACACCCCCCAGACCTAGAAAGGGACTTTGTGCCTCCTGCATTGCCTGTGGAGCTCAGAGATCACCCAGAATGTTGTCCTCCCTGGCCCTTGGCCCCATCCTCCCCACCACCTCAGTCCTGGGAGTCCGGGTGCACACAGTGAGGCCTCCATTCAGAGCAGAAGCTTTATACCCTGCCCTGGGTATGAAGTCTCTTCTTGGTGGCAACTCTGACTCTGTCCTCCACGAGCCCTGGTTGTGAGGAGGGGACCGCTCTAACACCTAGGTGTTTAGTCTCTGATTTTCTGTTAGATTCCCTAACCGACAAAGGTAGGTGTGGCCTGTTCTCAGAGCCAAGCAGAGTGGAAGATGTGAGAAACTCAATCTAGAGAGACTGTGACACGTGCAGAGGGTGTGCGAAGGAATGCGTTTCTCCTGAGGGGACCCTAGAAAGCATTGTCAGGTTTCCCTCCCCCTCAGCTCACTTCTGAACAACAAGGATGCTGAGAGAACCTTTGTCTGAGGGTCCTTTATATCTGGAAACATTTGGAATTTTTCCAGAGACTGATATTCTTACTCTACCCACAAATACATGTACAAGGTCACAAATACCAGGAATTGCTGGTGATCAGGATAGATACGGAACTGCAAGCAGTTCAGAATCACCCTGACCACCACCCCAAAGTCTGGAGTCTTTACAAGCCAGCAACACTTGTCTTCAGGGATTCCTCCGGCTGCTGTCCTAGACAGCATAGGATCCCATGGCTCACCCCCACCCCCACCCCCACCCGGTCAGCCACAGTTCTCTCGGGAGGCTGGTGTTGGGGGGGGGGGTAGGGGGGAGCTGCCATCAATTGATTCACACTGAAATATGGATGGCCGATAGGAGGAATGTGTTGTTCCGCTAATCCCAAGGGAAAATGGTGTGGAACTAAAGAAGTAAAAAAAAAAAAGACCTGGTGACTCCATGACCTGTTGCTTTGGGAGCTCTGCTTCACCTGGCAGTGGCTCTGCTTTTTTTTTTTTTTTTTTCTCCTTTCTTTTTTTCTTTTTTGGTTTGCCCCTCTCAAAGGGAATATAGAAGAAGAAAAAAGAATGCATATGTGCATTTTTATCCATTTGGAATGCAGTCCTTGCTCTCTCCTAGTTGCCAGTTACCAATAATGCCATTGTAAAATTAAATTTCCTGAGGGGTGCTTTTTGATTAAGTAGGTAACTTCAAACACCCCTCTAAATACAGCTAGAAAATAAAACCATTTTGTAAAAGCCACATTTGCATCCAGTGCCAGCCTCGCACAGTTATCTCCCTAAATCCAGGTATGCCCATCTGTAATAAAAATCTCTCCAGCTTCCGACTTATGAGAAAAACAAAAAAGAACAAAGGTTTCCAATTACTCTTTTGTCTTCAGACATTTAGTAATACAAAGTACCTATTTTTATGCTGACATGTTTATACAGGTTTATTAACAGCAAGCGCAACTAACTGGCGGCATGCCTCGCAACACGTTTTGGTATATTAGCCGTGCTTCCAAGTAAAGGCAAACCCCAAACTACTTGCCTTTTGCAGTCTCTCTGGGATCAATAAAAGAAAAAAAAAAATCACATGTTTGAGAAGTGGGACTATAAATATGTAATGTGTATTTAACTTTGCGTAGCCCATGTACCTACCTTGTATAGAAAAATAATTTTTAAAACTTGAGCAGAAAGGGAGTAAAATAAGGAAGTCATGAAGGTTTTTTTTCCCACTTTTATTTAAATGAAGGAATTTCAAATAATTCACCTGCAGAGTTTTAGCACAAAAATAGCCCTTGGAAATTGTTAGCATTCTTTGGGAAAGAGAAGATAACTATAATATCATTTACAGTTTTCTTTTTGCAGTCCTATTTATCTGCAGTAGTATTAAGTCATATTGATGGAATAGGTTACTACCAAAACAGATTATATTCAGAAAAAAAAAAACCCTGACATATGTAACCTATTAAAGTATTGCATTTAAATTCCACACCAAACGCATGTACTATGCAGACACAGGTTTTTCTGTTTCGTTTATTTTTCTTTATTGCAGTGGATTGGTTTGATAGACATGTTGAATTACTACTTTGCTGTACATATTATTTAATAAACTTTATTCAGAATTGCGTGGCACATTGTGTTCTTGCCCTTCATTGGTTCTTTCTTCCTGTGAGGCCCCACATCTCTTAGTGCCCTGCTCTCCTTTCTAAATCACTGGCTGCCTGGCCTCCTTCCCTCACTGTTTTCTCAGGAGCACAGCTGTGTTCTTCAGTAAATTGATTAAAGAATGTTATTTGTTCTGATAACAAAAACAATGATTCTGTGTCCTTAAGAGCCAAAAGGAGATATTATGGAATATATGTGAGGGCTGGAGAGATGGCTCAGAGGTTAAGAGCACTGTCTGCTCTTCCAAAGGTCTTGAGTTCAATTCCCGGCAACCACATGGTGGCTCATAACCATCTATAATGAGATCTGGTGCTGCAGGAGTACATGCAGATAGAGCACTCATACATTAATAAATAAATAAATATATATATATATATGTGATCAGTCTTGGTTTGTTCCTCAAAACATGGAAAACACAGTGTTTAGTATTTGAATATCAATATGAGTTTCCTGCTGCGGTGAGTTGCTTGGCTTTTCTCCCCACATCAACTCGATCAAAACACTCAGGTCCCATCCCAGTCTCTCCCTTTCCCCACCATCCCTGTAGCAACCCTATGGCTGTGAGCTGCCTCCTCATTCAGGTAAGATCTGCTGTGTATATACAGGGGTCCTTGAAGAGGAAAATAAAAGTCTTCCTCTACTCTCTTAGTAGTACTTTGCACTAGGCAGTGAACTGGGGCCTCAGACAGGCTGGGAGATGGGTGCCCTCTGGGTTCTGCCAGTCTCCATCCTGGGCATTCCACAGGCATTGCTAACCTTCCTGTGCCTTCATCCTGCCAAATCCTTTATCCCATTTTCAAACTGCATCTAGAGCCCATCCACTGCTACTTTTGTAACCAGGCCGTTTTCTCTTGCCCACACCGTTGCAGTAGCTGTAGCTGTCCTGCTGGTTTCTTCCTTGCCTCCTCTCCCTGAGCCATGCCAGGATAACCAAAGTCATCATTATGAAATTGGCCATGTGCTCTCTCTCTCTCTCTCTTGATTGTGGACTGAATCTACAAGCTCTGCCCTTTCTCTGTTCCATGACCCATGGTCTCATTTGCTGGTTTCTGGCAGCTTGTTCTCACCCTAGTAGAGGATTCCAGCATCATCCAGCATGCTTCAGCCTTAGATCTTCAGGCTCACTAGTCCTTGTGCTTAGAAGACCCTTTCCCCTTCTTTTTGTTGATGAAATGAGTACAGACTTGCTTCTCTGCACATGGTAAACATACATGGCTTCTTATGTCTTAGGTTTTCCCTTTAACAGAGCTTGCACATAGCTCTGAAATGTCTGTATCCAGTTCTCTATTGATATGCAAGTGTGGGAAATACTGGCCAGCTTTTTACCACGGTGAGAGAAAGATGCTGTTTTGAGTAGAGCAGTTGGCTTATAAGAAGGGACACTTCAATCCCCTGGAGGATGTCAAGTTGCTTTCCTAAGATACCAGCTTATACTCTTGCCAACTCCAAGAGAAAGTGTTTCCCACCTTCCAATTAAAACCACTGCTGGCCTCCCTGCAACGCTGTTGCCTGGCTTCCGCCAGCTGACTCTCTGCGCTGATTCTGGGTCTTCTCTGCGTTTTGCAGCCTGTTGTTGCTTTCTGTCAGCACGTGCTGTTCCAGGGACTGTTTTCACAATGTAATCATGGTCCAGAGAATCACTCATTCCCTTGAAGATTCTCTTTAGTGAGAAACCCAACACTATTGGCTTGTGTGAAGACATACCAAAAAGGAGTTGCAAGCAGCCTCAGGCAGGAGCAGATGCAGGACACTCAAACTTTCTCTGCTGTATTTATCTTATTCTTGGCTCTGTGGTCTTGTTTGACTACATTTTTGGCTACTGAGAGCAGCCATGGGGCGGAGGCAGCTCCAGCCTCATTGTTAGTTCTCTGTCTCTAAATGCAAAGGAGCTTCTGTCTGGCTTTCCCTGAAAGCAGCCCCAGACTCTGGTAGGTTCCTCCTGATTTTATTCACTCTAAAGCAGAGAATGGCCTCAGATTCTACTCTTTTCAACTTCAGAGTGCTCGGAGTGTAGTCATGTACTACCATGCCGTGTTTATGCTGTGCTGGGGGGTGGGGGGAGGGGTGGAACCCTGAGGATTTTATGCATGCTAAAGCAAGCCCTCCACCAATTAAGCCTATCCTAGCTGCACCCTGGATTTTATTTTTCTCTGAAGTAGTCACTTTGACCAAAAAAAAAAAAAAAAAAGATGGAATATGATTGGCAGCCCCACTAAAACCTCCTGTAAAAAGAGACACGACAGGCCAGAATGGTGTACATTAAGAAGGAAGAAGGGAATCTTTAATCCCAACACTCCAGGAGGCAGAGAGGCAGGCAGATCTCTGAGTTTAAAGCTAGCTTGGTCTACATAGGTCTATTTGTAGAACATGAGCTCTACATAATAGACTCTGTCTCAAAACAACAACAACCAAGAATGGGGGTGGGGGGGGGGGGTGGTAACTGGATGCTGGATGTCAGGGAGCCCTTGAGTATGAGGAGCAGCTGAAGTCCTGTGTGACTGAGTGTGTGTGTGTGACTGAGTGTGTGTGTATGTGTGTATGTTTCTGACAGCACAGCCATGAAGGACCACAGTGCCTCATATATGTGAGAGTGGTGAAGTCTTCCCCTGGTCTAAGTACTGATGTTGACTCTGTACATAAAAGCATCAATCACATCGTCTTCATCCCTGATGAATGCTGCCTGAACCTTCCTCCTCACAGAGACCCCTATGGAGATTAGCTGACCAGACTTGTGATTTGTGCTGTATGTAAGAAATGTGCTGAGTTTCCAGGCTCCTGCTGGTGCATTTCCATCAGTGCACATGGCCCATCCAATCGTGGCTCTTCTGTATGTGTGTCTCTGTCCTTCATTCCCAGTCGCCCCACCAAGGTCAGTCCCTAAGTCGCGGAGTTCATGGCACCTACTCTTGGAGCATTACTTAGCAGTCTTTGAAAAATGAAACACCACTATCTTGTCCCAGAGAATTGGGACAGCTTTGCTGAGAGGAAACAATATGCTGAAGCTCTTTGATCCTGCCTGTGGGAGGAACTCCGTAGAGGATGACATCCATCCAGTGGATGAAGCCAGTGTAACCATGAAGGCACAGTGCAATTCATCACACGCTAAAAATAAATGGGCTCTGGAAGGGAGCAGAAAGGTTTGGATGAACTAGAAATGAGTTTATTTGCCAGGTCTTAGTATGTAGAAGCCAGTGACTTTCAAAACAAACAAAAGACAGTCACTGCTCGATTCAGGTAGTTTGTAAAATGGATTAGTGAGACAATTGTTTAGATGGGAAGGAGGCATTCCACACTGTTAGTGTTTTTACCTATTATGTGTACATGCCTGTGGTAAAGTTTAATGTGTAAGTGAAGCACAGTGAGTGATTAATAGTGGCTAATACAAATAGCACAATTACAGGTCGAAGCAGGAAAATTGTGGTTTCAAGGCCAGCTTTAGCAATGCCTTGCCTCAAAAATAAAGTTATATGAGTGTGGCCCCAGAATGTCTTCTATTTGCCCTTCTTAACCAGAAGCACCTAAGACAGTAGAAAGGGAAACTACACGTAACAGGATGGCTACTATATAAAACTTTTTAAAAGAGAAAGAGGCAAAAAAGGACAATAAGCAGATATGAATGACTACACAGTGATTGGTGAGTCCCCCCTGTGCACATCTGATTTTTCTCAGGCCCTGGCTCTGACATCATCAGACCCAAAGGAATGAGTAGGTTAAGATAGTCTAGGCCTTCTGACTTTCTAAAGTGAGAGGCGCCAACAGGCAGCTCTGCAGGATGGAGGTAGATCCAAGAATCAGCCCCCAACAGCATAAGTTGTGTAGCTTAATGGCCTTGAAGCATGGTCTGTAGTCCTCATATGCTCTTATTCTGCCTCCATTTCCTATTGCTGTGATAAAACATACTGACAAGCAACTTACAGAGGAAGGGTTTATTTGCCTCATATTTTTAATTTCCACCATTGCAGGGAAGTCAGGGTAGCAAGAAATTAAAGTTACTGATCAACTCACATCTAGTCAAGAGTAGAGAGCAATGAATTAGTGTATGTATGTAGGTCATTGCTCTGTAGAGAGAATATTTTGTGTATTGTATGCCTGCATTGCCTCTCAATAAAAAGACTTATGGCCTATCAGACAGGGTAGAATAGTGGGACATCTGTCAGGCAGAAAGGATTCTGGGATAGAAGCAGGTGCAGGAGATTTGTCAGGGTAAGATGTGAGGAGGACAGACAAATGGTACCTAAGCAGAGGTAACCAGCCATGTGGCAGAATGTAGATTACTATGAATATTTTGTTTTGTTTTGTTTTTTATATGAGCTAGTCAGAGAAGAGCCTAGCTATATGGCCTAGGTATTTGTAAATACATGTTGAGTCTTATGAATCATTAGTCCAGGAGTTTGGGGCTGGGAGGGAAAACTTCCACCCTACTGCAATGCTCAGCTCCTTTTTCTCCACTCTTAAAACACTTCAGAAATCCCTGTGTAGAGAATGGTGCCACCCACAGTGAACAGGTTTTTCCACCTCAACATCATCAAGATCCTCCATAGATTCCCATAGGCCATCCTGGTGTAGAAAATCCCCCATTGAGACTATGTTTTCCATGGTGAATGTAGATCATGTCAACTTGACAAACTAATGATCATAATCCCCAAGCCCTCTTTTAGGGAATATACAATGTCAGGTGACTTACACAATGATGACATGTGACTTCTGAGGTAGGGTCATAAAAACCTGTGATTCTGTCTTTTGTATCCCTCCCCTGAACAGAGGCAGCCGACTTCAGAACTTCATAATTCCAGGTATGTTGCTGTGATAGATAAGTGTACACACACACACACACACACACACACACACACACACACACACACACACACACGCACACACACACACACACACACAGAGGTACTGAAAAAAAACAATCTACTAGAACTCAGATGAAATGTTGACTTCAAACGGTTAGTGTCTCTTGAGTCTCACTTGATACGAGACCTCAGAAATGCCAATAAGCTCTCTGGGTCTGGTTTCTTCATGTATCTGGTGAAGATAGCTGGACTCGAGTGTGGTTGTTAGGAAGGAGGAAAAAGAGGCTATCTGGAAGTCAATTTGTAAGATCCACAAGAGGCCTGCAGTCTTTCTAGTGTCTACAGCACTTTGCACGCACCACGGACTTCTCATTGCAGGGTTAGGTATCCTTACCTCTGTCAGACTCAGAATTTCAGCCCAGATGTACATGATATGCAAAACCAAGTAGATTCTGTTTGACTCCAGACTTCACATCCTTTCCTTTGAGCATGTTCTACTGCCTCCATTGGACAGCTGAGATAAGAGCATAGAGCAGCATGCACCTGTATCACCTGATGTTTACCAAAAGAGTACAGCATCTCCAATATATCAGGAAACAGTCATAACAGTGATGACAATTTTCTGAGTGTCTACCATGGCTTAAACATTGAATGTTTAATCAAAGGTCCCTGTAACTCTCTTTCTAGGACTGGCACAACAGTAATGGCACTGAAGAAATCTTCCTGTTACACAAACACCAGCCCCCCATGATTCCACGGCATCTTTGCCATCATCCCAGACTCTCAGAAGGATGTTTTAGCTGCATGTCTGTCCTTCCTCATCACCACACTAACTTTATCACCTAGTGCTGGAGTCTAACAAGGTCACCAAGAACTGTTATCCCTATTTTTTTTTTTAAACCAGGTAAAACTGACTTTAGGGGCTGGAGAAATGGCTCAGTGCTTAAGAGCACTGGCTGCTTTTTCAGAGGACCTGGGTCCCAGCACCCACATGGTGCCTCACAACCATCTATAATTCCTATCCCAATGGGTCAGATGCCCTCTTCTGGCCTCTGTAAACACTGCATACACATAGTATGTTTAAATACATGCAGGTAAAACATTGATGCATATAAAATATAAATTAAAAATATTTTTTAAAAACTTTAGCTTTAGTAACCAATAACAAATGACCCAACAAATAATAGCTTATATGACCCTGCTGCATGCCATTACCTCATAATGACAGGGTTCTGGTTGATATTTCTGATTCTTTTGGCTGTTCTCTTATGATGACAATCTGGTTGCCATGACAATTCTAAGCATCACATCTGGTATACTGACATCTAGAAGATGAGCCAGGGTACAACACAGACATACATTTTTTTTTTCTCTGTGTGCCTCCCCCACCTAAGGAAGAAAAATAATTTCCAGAAGTCCTCTGGCGTCTTACTGGCTAGAAGCAATTCTATGCTTACTCCTAGCTGCCAAGAAGTTGCTTCCTGGAGGTAAACAATGTGAGAAAATTGGGGAGCCCCCCATTTATCTGTTGCCTGGGCAACACTATCCCTTTGTTTGAATTGTACTTCTTGGCAAATTACTTGTTTGTACTCTCTAAATTAAATACATCCAGGGCCAATAATCTATAAAGTACAGGATTGCCACAAGTTCAAGACAGCCACATAGTGAGTTCTTGCCCATTCTGTGTTAGTGACTGAAGCACTGAGTAAAATAAAACAAAACAATAAACCAAGGGTGGTAGCGTTCACTTCTAACCTCAGCATGTTGCGGGTGGAAACAGGAGGATCAGGAGTTCAAGGCCAGCCTGGGCCATATGGTATGGTGGGATATTTATTAATTGTAGGAAGCTTTTCTATCCCAGCTAACTCTCACATAATTGAGACAGAGATCTATTGATTTGTTTAACAAGCTTAAGCACAAGAACTGGGCAGGTACTATTTATACCAACTTTCTATGCTAGTCTGGCTACGGCCCAGCCACACAGCTCAGGTTACTTGCCAATGTTCATCCTGTCTGGGCTGGATCTGCTCTATCAGTCCACTTCCTGTCTCTAAAAGGACATGTAGGAAATTAAAGGATAAGAAAGACAGATGAGTCAAGGGAAAAGAACTCTAGGGAGACAGACTAGAACTTTCAAGGCAGTTGTATTAAGACATGCCATAGACAGGAAGTTAAGCTCCAACGAAGGCGCACCAAAGGGTCAACCCAGAGCAAGGGCAGGCCAGAGAAAGAAAAGTAACAATGACGCTCTATTTGCCTAGGGACAATAGAGTAGCCCCTAGACATTTAGGTAGCTTGGGCCCCTTTTTTACTTAAAGATACAACAACAGCAGCAGCAGCAGCAGCAGCAGCAGCAACAGCAACTACACCTGTCTTTGATCCTGTTTTTCCACCACTGTTCCTTCATTTACCCCTGTTCTTTTTACAGAAAAACTTCCCCAAAGATCAGTATATGCTTGTTATCTACAATTCTTCCTCCTCCCTCCTGAACCCCGATGCCCTCAGGAGTTCTCCTCAAAAACCCCGGTGACTGTCATGGCGTTAAGTCTTATGGTTGCCATCTGTCTTTGGGGAGCACTGAACATACCATGGCTCCTTCCTCATCCTTTCATGCTCCTCACGGACTTCCAGGAAGTCGCTCTCTTGGCCCTGACTCTGCTTCCTTGGTTCCTCCTCAGCCTCTTGTATTAACTGCCCCTAGTTTCCTGCACCACTGTCTGTAGTCTTTCTCCAATGCCTGGAGCCCTTCTCAGCTCTGGTTATTTTTTAAAAGATTTATTTCTGTATTATTACGTATACAGTGCTCTGTCTGCATGTACATCAGGCCAGATCACATTATAGATGGTTGTGAGATGCCGTGTGGTTGCTGGGACTTGAAATCAGGACCTCTGGAAGAGTAGTCAGTGTGCTTATCCTCTGAGCCATCTTTCCAGCCCCTCATCTCTAGTTTTTTTGTTTGTTTGTTTGTTTTTTAATCTCCCCTATATGCTGGTCCTTTGCTTGGATCTCTCTCCTGGAGCCCAGACCCCTACCTGTAACTGCTTGCTCCACATCTCCACCGAAGTGTTTAATGAGTGTCTGAGACTTCAGTATCTTAGCAACTAAACTCCCTGAAGAATATTCATTCTCAAAAGTTGCATCTCTCACAACCAGCCGCCCTCCTTTCAGTTAATGGCAGTTCTGTCCTATAGCTGCTGTTCAGGCCAAAGTCTCTAGATACCCTTGACAGGACCCCTGTGTCTTACCTCCTCTGTACCAGCAAGTGCTTGATTTTGGTTTTTGTTTGTTTGGTTTGATTTGTTTGTTGTTTGTTTGTTTGTTTGTTTCCAAGACAGGGTTTCTTTGTGTAACCGCCCTGGCTGTTCTGGACTTGCTTTGTAGACCAGGCTGGCCTCAAACTCGGAGATCTGCCTGCCTCTGCCTCCCGAGTGCTGGGATTAAAGGCATGCGCCAACACACCCGGTTTAGCAAGTGCTTTAAAATACAAGTGGAATCTAGGCACCAGTCAGATGCCTCTGCCCCTGCCCTGGGGCCAGGCCAATGATGTTATTTCACCTGGGTTACTCTACCACAGTGGTTCTCAGCTTTCCTAATGCTGCCACCTTTTAACACAGTTCCTCATGTTGTGGTGACCCACAACTATAAAATTATTTTCATTGCTACTTCATAACTGTAACTTTGCTACTGTTACGAATCAGAATGTAAAAATCTGTGCTTTCCAATGGTCTTAGGTAACCCCTATGAAAGGGTCCTTTGACCATTCCAAGGGGTTGTGACCCATTGGTTGAAAACCACTGCTCTAACAGCTCACCTGCTGATCCTTAGCTTTGGTGTCTTGCTTGCTAGTCCGTCTGTTTTCTCTTTGCTTTTGCATTTGTGTATGTGTATGTATGCAAGTACATGTGTGTATGCATATGTATGGAGGGCAAGACAACTTCAGGTACCATTGTGCCCTTCCTCAGGAACTACCTACCTCGGTAGGTTACACTGTTGTAGGTGTAAGATTATTATGTATTTCAAATGCTTATTTCTGTATCCTCCATGCCTGGTTGTAATTCTTATTCTGAGAATCTCCTGTCTCAGTGTTGTATAAAGTCTGCTCCCCAATTGTCCCCAATAAAGCAGCTTACAGCCAATCACTGAGCAGAGGAGAAAATAGGGCTGTACTTCCTGCCAGCCTGGGGAGGAGGAGTTAGAGGAGGAACGAGGGGATTCAGCCACAGGCAGAGGTGTAGGAGAGATGAAAAAAGATTCAGCTGGAATAAGGAAAGAACTAAAAAGCAAGTAACTTGGGGATTGGGGCAAAGATGGAGTCAGGAAAACATAGAGGGTTAAGAACAGACTTACACTGCTCAAGATTGTGTTGTGAAGCTTATTTTTAGACAAATATAAAAGAGACTCAATTATTTGTATGATAGTCAGGTTAGGAGAGAAACTAAGAGAAACAGACACAATTTAATAAAAAATAATGGTCAACACACTGTGTCTTATCAGGAAGTAGAGAGAGAAAGAGACAGAAAGACAGACACAGAGAGACAGAGACAGAGGGAGAGAGACAGAGACAGAGAGAGAGAGACAGAGACAGAGAGAGGAATACTGCTGTTCACCTGACTGCTGCTTCTCCCTCCCTCCTCTGTAGAGCCCTAACTCATGGAATGAAACACTCATTCAAAGAACATCTTTAGAGATACTCTCACAGACATATTCAGAGATGTGCCTCTTACTGATTCCAAATGCACTGGGTAGCTAAGAGTATCTCTCACGCTACTGTTAATGTTTTATTTATTTGCCTCATTTCTTCTTTGTCTCTCATCCCCAACTCAATATATATATCTATATCTATATCTATATCTATATCTATCTATCTATCTATCTATCTATCTATCTACATATATATATATATATATATACACTCACACATACATAGTTAATTCTTAATGATTTGAGAATAAGTTATATATATTGAATCCTTTTATCTGTAACTATGCTAGTATGTATTTCTTAAGGCTTATGAGTATTCTTTTTGTAAGCACAGTCCTATACCAACCAACAAATTAGATATTAATATGATACTTTAATTTACCAGATGGACCCTATTTTGTGAATTGATTCAATAACATCCTTGACAGCAGTTTTCACTTCCAGTACAGGGCTGAGCCTAGCATAAGCTATCACACGGAGGCTGTCTCTGCTCTCAATAATCTTAATATTTCCAGAGCCTTCCTTGTTTTATGACATTGCAGTTTTGAAGAACAGAGTCATTCCCACTCTTGCCTTGGTATGATACCCAGAACTCATTAAAACAAACAAATTGGGGGCTGGAGAGATGGCTCAGAGGTTAAGAGCACTGGCTGCTCTTCCAAAGGTCCTGAGTTCAATCCCCAGCAACCACATAGTGGCTCACAACCATCTATAATGAGATCTGGTGCCCTCTTCTGGTGTGCAGGCACACATGTGGGCAGAATACTGTATAAATAATAAATAATAAATAAACAAATAAATCTTAAAAAAGAAAGAAAACAAACAAACAAAAAACCAAATGAGAATCATTCAGCATATAGCTGTTGATTGAGACAAAAAAGAAATTAGTCCAGACAGTAGCACATTTTTCTCTTCCTCCTCCCTCCCCCCCTGCCTTCCTCCCCACTCCCTGTCTCGTTGTTACAAGCTCTCATGTACTCCAGGCTGGCCATTAACTCTAATCCTTTTGCCTCCACATTTCCAGTGGTTGGAATCAGAAGCATAGGCCATTGTGCCTGGCACAGTTGGTCTTTATACCATGTTCAAAGGAGCTGAAGTTCAGCCAGGATCATAGCTATCTTCACAGTCCCTTTCCCACCTTAATTTTTTTTCTGTCCTCTTTATCCTCAGACCTCTGTCCGAGTTCCCTCTTCCTACCATCTGGGCTTCATCAGTTCACATGACCAGTGGGTAGGTACTAAAGATAGAGAGGGCTAAGGGGTAGGCCTGGGGATGAGAGTAGATGACCTAAGAACACATTGCTCCATAGAGATGGCTGGGGCTCTTTTCCTTTCTGGAATATGGTTTGTATGAGGGAAATAGGCTTCAGTACCTGCAGTTGGCATTGTCACTGCCAGCTGGCCTCCTGCTCTAATCACTGAGCAGCAGTGCTGATATTACCCAAGGAACGGCCACAGTCACAAAGGGGCAGAGTTTAGGAAGTAACAGAAAAAAGCTGGACCCATAGAGAGTATGTAAGTCTAGGTCACAGCAGCGAGAAACCAACCACCCTCTTGGCGCCCCAACCTCATGGAAACTGTTCTGGTGTCCTTTATGTATCCTCAGATGCTATAAATAGTCAGCTTTAGTATCAGCTGTAGCCAGACCAGGCCAGCGGGACAGGCTGACAGTAAGAGGAAGTGGACTTGGCTGGGAAAGGATGGTTTCACAAAGAGTGGATACCTGGAATGAGAAGGGAAGAAAGAACGGTCATTGTCTGTTCCCACTGCATGATGCTTTGGCTCATTGGCATTCGGAGCCCTCCTCCCAAAATATCTAGCCTGCTCCTTAGCCAATAATGTTATCCGACGAGACCCTTCTCAGCCCTCTTACAACCTTGCTCATGCTGTCAGTTGCCTAGAATGGCCTATTTGCTTTAGCTCAGACTGTAAGAAATTAAAAAAATAATTTTAGATTTATTTTTATTTTATGTGCATGTGTGTTTTGCTTCCATGTATGTCTGCTGTTGACAGAGGTCAGAAGAGGGTATTGGATCCCCTGGAACTGGAGTTACATTTGGTTATGAGATGCCATGTGGGTGCTGGGAACCAAACACCTCTGGAAGAGCAACAGGTGCTCTTAAGCCCTCTCTCCAGTCTCATGTTTTTGCTCCTACTTAAAACAACATTATTTGAGAACTTCCTACATATGTACAGTGTATTTTGATCATATCAACCTAACACTCCGCTTCCAACTCCTCCCAGACCTACCACTTGTCACACCCCACTCCAATACCGTGTTCTTTTTTTTACTTTTTTTTTTTTTGTTGTTGTTTGTTTGTTTGTTTTTCGAGACAGGGTTTCTCTATGTAGCCTTGGCTGTCCTGGACTCGCTTTGTAGACCAGCTGGGCTCGAACTCACAGCTATCTGTCTGTCTCTGCCTCCCGAGTGCTGGGATTAAAGGCGTGTGCCACCACGCCTGGTTTACCGTGTTCTTTTTGTTTAAGATTTATTTATCTTGAGTGCTCTATCTGCATGTACCCCTGCAGGCCAGAAGAGGGCACCAGATCTCATTACAGAAGGTTGTGAGCCACCATGTGGTTGCTGAGAATTGAACTCAGGACCTCTTGAAGAGCAGCCAGTGCTCTTAACTGCTGAGCCATCTCTCCTGCCCTCCTCCCATTCCACCCCCCCCCCTCAGCCTTTAACCATCCATGGATTCAATCAGCAGTGTCCAAAAGTGTAGGGCTATGCACTGGACCATGGACCACCTACCAGGGAACACTTTCCCACCCCAGCAGCCTTCAGAAGCCAAAGTTCCTCAGCTGGGGGTGTGGCTTGGTGAACCCGTCCCCATTCAAGCCCAACTTTTTGATGGGATTGATCTCGCACTGGCAACTGTGAGTTCTTGAGTTCAGCAGCTCCTGTTATGCTCCTGCCAGTGGTCCAGGAAGATCTGGCCATCTCCCATCTGTGACATGAGGGCTTGAGGGGACCCTGGTAACTCTGAGTCATCTCCCCTTCCTCTGCATTCTTTACCTCCTCTGCCTCTCCCGAGGTCTGGTTCTAACCTTGAATTCTATTAGCATTTGCAAAGTACCCAGCATACACTGTAATTCAAGTGCGTTGTTTACTAAATGAGCAATGCTATGGATTATTCAAGTAGCGGGCTACAGCCGATGGGAAACCCTGACCCCAAGCGTCGGAACCTTTTTGGAGAGGCTGCCAGTGTGTGGTTGTGTGTGATAAAGTCTCATATTAGACGACGGGAAGGAAGTGTGTCTTTTGTGTATATTTGTCTGTGGCCATAGAAATTCTTATGTAAGGGTCTGGAGAGATGGCTCAGTGGTTAAGAGCACCACCTGCTCTTCCAGAGGTCCTGAGTTCAATTCCCGGCAACCACATGGTGGCTCACAACCATCTATAATGTGATCTGATGCCCTCTTCTGCAGATAAAGCACTCATATACAATAAATAAATAAATATTAAAAAAAAAAAGAAATTCTTATGTAAGATATGAAAAATGTGTCTGTTGTTTACTGTATGTGTGTGTTTTTTTTGTTTTTGTTTTTGGAAACAGGGTCTTATGTAGCCTAGGCTAGTCTGGAATTATGTACCTGAGGCTGATTTTGAACTAACGATCCGATCCTCCTGCTTTTATCCCCTACCAGCTGGGATTACAGCCGTGTACCCCGCCCCCTCCAACACCCTTGCCTGAACAATAGTAATGTGACCTTTTCTTGATTCTTTCCGTTCTCTCCCTCCCTTCCTTTTTTCCTTCCTGTTTTCTTTTCGGTACACGCCTTTTTTAGCCTCCGAAAAGACTTAGTACCACCTCTCCAGGTGTGACAATAGCCAGAAGACCTGTGGGCAACAACACACTTGGGGCCCTTGGGGCTAGCTGCTTCCTCTTCTAAGTATACATGGCAGGCCTCTGACCTGCCAACTCATAGGTCCACACCCTCCCCAGCCCAAAGCTATGCCTATCAGGCCCGGCTTCACTGGTGTCCTTGTGACCAGAGATGCCACGGAGCATGTTCTATGCACTTGAAATCTGAGAGGCACCCGATTCTGAGTGGCCACTTCCAGATTCCCTCCTAGGGAGAACAGGAAGCAGAAGAAAAGATTAATCAGGAGCTCAGCTGGGTCAGCACCCTTGAGTCTGTCAGCTAAGCTGGCCCGTAGGGCATTAGGACACGGAAACCTAGGAGCAGAATTGGCTTGCGCGGTTTAGGATCAGTGGGCGAAATTTTATTTGTTTTGCAAAGCTGGGAGTCATGTCTCAGTTCTTTTCACCGAAGAGTTGCAAGTCCCTCAGATGTCATTTGACCAGGTTCTGGGGCAGGCCCTGTGTCGGGCCTGGGAGACGCGGGCACCTGGCCCCAAGCATGACTGAGTCCAGAGTTCTTAGGAGTTCTGTCGCTTGCCCAGGTAGCTCCTGCCTCGCTTGGATCTGACTCTCAGGTCTAACCCCGACTTTAAACTCCTTCCATCACTGGGCTGGAAGTGCTCAGCCTGGTTGGAGGGCATCTGGCCACAGTCTCAGAGCTCCGGAACTAGTTCTGCTTTGGTCACAACTAGAGAGTGTGCCTTAGCCAAGTTCCTGGGCAAGTCCAGAACTTGTGGAGAGTAAGAGATTGTACGTAGACTGGAGGTTACAAGCCGGGCGTGGTGGCACACGCCTTTAATCCCAGCACTCGGGAAGCAGAGGCAGGCGGATCATTGTGAGTTCGAGGCCAGCCTGGTCTACAAAGTGAGCTCAGGATGGCCAAGGCTACACAGAGAAACCCTGTCTCCAAAACAACAACAAAAACAACAACAACAACAAAAAGGCTGGAGGTTACTTAGTACAGCCCTACACACCCTCAGTCTTACTGAGACGGGATTTTTTGCTTAGCACAGTCTCCGCACCCCAGGCATGGGCGTGGCCAGCTCCGCAGAGGCTAGACAGAGGAATTTGTACTGTTTTTGCAAGCCACCCTATCTGCTTTGGAAAACGTTAAGAGTGGGGAAATCTTCCGTGCTCCTTCCCCGACTCGGCTTCCTTGGGCACTGTCCCTTGGCCCTCCTCTCCTCCCCCCTCCCGCCCCCCCCCCATTCCATTCCTCCTGCAGTCTCTTTTCCCAACATCCAGCTGTTTGTTGAAGAGTGTTTAGGACAACAAACTCTATGGAATGCATTATAATAACAAGGCAAACTGAAGTTCAGGGGTTGGTTAAGGCCATTTGACCTGTATGGGGCAGGAGTCAAGCTAGGGTTTGAGAGGCAACTGTTAACTGTGTGTAAATAAGTAATGGCTTTTAAGGTAAAGCTTAGCTGTTTTTTTGAATATGAGTCTTTTGATGCTTAGGGAGGGAAGGGGAGATCAGATAGTAAGGGACCCATCCTGGGGGGGGGGGGGCGACGACTAGCTGTTCAGCATCCTAGGAGCTGAAGCCATCTGGTTGACCCTAAAAACTGCAACAGGAAACTGGCTTAAGAAATTCTCCCCAGTGCAAAGCGGTTTTTTGAACATTATTGTAGGTTCCCCCCACACACACCTATGTATATATATTTTTTAAATCGTGGTGTACAAATAATTTTGTGCATCCATTTCACATATTTTAAACTTCCTGAGAGGACTGAACGTAAGGCATCCTTCCTGCACATTGGGTAAGAGCTTTCGAGCTGCTGCCCCTTCTCACACAGTTTGAAAATACTTTCTCACAGTCTTCAGGGCTCCTGTTCTCATGTTGCTCACTGTGTCTTTACATGGCCGTAAGACACTTTGCCTCGTGTTTGTTATTTGTTATTTATTCAAGCTTTTTGCAATAATTACCTGTGTACATAGGACTTTCCTTCTTTTAGCTCATGCCTTTGGGATCTGTGCCCTGAGAGGGTGAAAGCATTGATGTTGTGTAGGTCCCTGTTCTACTGTGCAACAGGTCCATGCTAGCAAGAAACCTGGGGTGACTAAGAGGCAGGTCTTGCCCTCCGGGAGCACAGGAGCTGTCGTCTTTCTTTCTTTTCTTTTCTTGTGTTTGTTTTTTGTTTTTGTTTTGTTTTGTTTTTTGAGACAGGGTTTCTCTGTATAGCCTTGGCTGTCCTGAACTTGCTTTGTAGACCAGGCTGGCCTCGAACTCACAGCAATCTGCTTGCCTCTGCCTCCTAAATGCTGAGATTAAAGGTGTGCGCCACCATACTGGGCTTGAGCTGTGGCCTTTCAGCTTTTTCTCACTAGGGCACAACATATTCAAGACTGCTAAATAGGTGACATTTGCTGAGGTCCCCAAATTCTGCAGAGACTTAAAAGCACTAGTGTCCTTCCTTTCTTTTTCTCTTTTTAAAATATTGGGCATTGAGGGCTGAAGAGATGGCTCAGAGGTTAAGAGCACTGGCTGCTCTTTCCGAGGTCCTGAGTTCAATTCCCAGCAACCACATGGTGGCTCACAGCCATCTGTAATGTGATCTGGTGCCCTCTTCTGGTGTGCATGAAGACAGTGTACTCATGTACATAAAAGAAATAAGTTTTTAAAAAAATATTGGGCATTGAATGCAGTTACTCTACATACAAACATGGTTATGCAGAGCCTGTCATGGTGGCTTAGGCCTGAAATCCTAAGCAATTGGAAGGCAGAGGCAGGCAAATCTCTGCAAGTTCAAGGCTACTCATGGTATATAGTGAGACCTCGTCTCAAAAAACTAAAACCCAGGGTCAGGTAGATGGATCCACTGGGTAAATTTAGGCTTTTGTCACCATACCTGTCCACTGAATTTGAACTCTAAAAGGGGGAAGGAGACAACTGACTCACACAATGCTAATAAATTACTATTTGAGTTGCTGGGTTGAATTTCATAAGAAATTGTGTAATTACTGATCAGTTGGCATTAGGACCAAATTTCCAATAATTTCTGAAGTGTCCCAACACACCCCTGTGATTTTGTGCTATGCCATAATGCAAAGTGGCATCACTGACACTGACAATTATAAAATCAAAATATTGATCAACTCTGAAAAACGATGAAGCTACTCTATGTCCTGTCATATTAGATATTCAGCCAGGATTTAATTCTCTATGTAAAAATAAAACCAAGCACATTTGCCTCTTAGGCAGCAGGTAAACTTGTTTTTTTTCATTAATAAAAAGTGAAATTATGTGTATACCAAAGATTTGTGTGTGTGTGTGTGTGTGTTCCTGTGTGAGAGGACACGTTTGTGTGGGTGCAGTCTGTACGCACATGCATGTGGAGGTCAGAGGACAACCTTGGTCTCATTCCTCAGGTACCTTGCATCTTTTGTCTGAGACAGTCTTGCACTGGCCTAGAACTTCACCAAATAAACTAGACCAGCTGACCAGGGGACTCCCCATCCATCCATCCTGCAGGCGCTGGGATTTCAGATGCTTGTCACTGAGCTCAGAGTTTCAGATGAGTTCTGGGGAATCAAATTCAGGTGCTCACTCATTTCAAATATTTTAGTGACTGAGTCATTGCCCCAAAATCTTCAAAATAAATGGACTTAACATTTTAAAGTAACTGTTTGGTGTTTATCTGTTTTACACACCTATATACTCGAGGCAAAATTTTTCCTGGGTGAAAAGGAGTTGAAAATGGAAGAAGTTTTAAGGTCTGGTTGAGAAAACAGGGATGAACTTGATTTCTAAAACAGAGCAAATCAGAAGCTGGAGAGGTGGCTTAGCAGTTAAGAGCACTGGCTGTTCTTCTAGAGGACCCAGGTTCGATTTCTAGTACCCACATGGCAGCTCACAACTGCCTGTAACTCCAGCTCCAGGGAATGTGAGCACCTTCACACAGACATACATTGGAGGTTCACATATAAGCATATAAATCCACATATAAACAAATCATTTAGGGAAAAAAATGAGTAAATCATTCCCAAATACAGACATTTATGCTGGGTGAGGGGGGAGATGGTCCTTTCATGTGTAAATCTGTGCACAGAACTCCGCAGAATGTTGGCCACTGGGATGTCTAGGGGAAGGGTATTCCGGACCAGACCTGGTGGCGATGCTCTGAGTGGGAGGCCTATGTGACCAAAGTTGGAGGAGATGGCTCACAGCAGATTGAGGTCCTTCTGTGGGTGGCCTTAGAGGCATTTAAGCGGTTGGGTTTTTTTTTTTTTTTTTTTCTTAGTGTGAGGAAGCACTTGGTGGACAGCAGGAGCTGTGGTTTAGTCCGGTTTGAGAACGTGCTCTGTAGTTCATAGCAGAAACTGTTAGGAAGCTTAGAGCCCGGGAGTTTCCCCTCTCCGTTTTCCAGGCATTGGCCCACCCGGGACTTCAACTCCAATCCGAAGGAAAGATTTCTAGGAAAGTCAGGGAGCCTAATTATATGCCCCCCCCCCCACCCCGTTACGGTCTCATCAGCATTGGAAAACTTCCAAGGCGGCCCAAGGAGCCTGGGAAGTGATGCAGTAGCAACCTCAAGTTGTTGCGTAGGAGTGTCTATTAACCTCGGGCAGCCTCACGACTTCATCTCTAACGTGAGACTAGAGAGCCTTCTAATAGCGTCACGTGAGCTCACCTGAAAGCACTTCTTAAACCTCTCTACGGTTTCCAAAAAGCAAAAGTGAAAACGGCTTTTTGCAAAGCACACTGCGTGGGTTTGTAAGGTCCACTGCGGGTGGGGACGTGGCTCAGGTGTCACCCAGCACTCACGTTGGGCTAGGAGGAGCAGGGAGGCTGTACGTATGGCGGGAGGAGATGCGGGAGGAGGTTGAGGTTGCTGGGCGGAGTCGCAGAGCCCGCTGTGACCAGAGTCTAGTAAAGCCTACGGGCCCTTTGGGAGAGGAGGCGCGCGGGCCAGGCGGGGCTGCAGGGACAAGTCCGGGGCGGATCTGTCCCCGCCCTCACTCGCGTCCCCGCCCGCCCTAGGATCTCCCAACTCGCGCTGCGCGCTCTTTCTCCGACAGCTGCTCCGGGAGCCCAGCGCGCAGTGCTGTACAGTGCCTTGTCCGTCTGTCCCCCCTCCGATTGTGCCTAGCGATGACCACCCAGCAGATTGTTCTCCAGGGCCCAGGACCCTGGGGTTTCCGCCTCGTGGGCGGCAAGGACTTCGAGCAACCTCTCGCCATTTCCCGGGTAAGAGTGTCCTGGGACGCGCGTGGGAACAGGGCGCTTCCGTGGGGGTGGCGGCACGCTGTGTTCCGAGGGAAATCTAGGAGGCTGGAACCCGGAGGGGAACGCAGTGGGGCCCATCCAGGTGCGCTGTGCGCCGAGCGCTCTGTGCCATTCGCCGCGTCTTCCCGGCTGCCGCACTCTGTAGCAAGAGGGGTTCAGTGCGTGCCGAGCCAAGGCCAAAGACAGTTTTCTTCCTGGGCCCCGGAAGCGTGGCGCTGCCCGGCAAGCAGACGTGCTTTGTGCCGGGGCGTGGAGACCCATGGGTCCGCACGTCCTCCTCTTCACTGTGGAAGAGTTGGGGAAAGCTGCAGAAAGTTCTGGGAAGTGAATGGGAGTACAGAGGTGTTCCCTGGAAGGCTAGTGGGATTCCTTTAGCTGAAACAACTATTTTACACTCTTAGGATTTGACCCATGGCTGGCTCTCAGCTCCGTAATGCCTTTCACGGGAAACACTGGAGTTGGGAAATAACCCCAGACAAACCTTTGTTGTCTCGCGCCGACTAAGGTGCCCTCCAGGTTATCCGCGATAAGCCCATTTCCATCTGGGTAAAAGTATTTCCAACTGTGCGTGGTAGTGGCGATGATTGAAAACTTCTTAAGCTGGGTCTCATTTCTGGGAGGGCCCGAAGCCCGTCGCGGACTGCTAGATCTGTGACCCATAAATGAAATATTACCCCCCGCCCCGTGAGAATCAGGCTCAGTATATGGAGGTTCACACTTTGGCCATGTGATCTGGGTCAAATACAAGGAATGTGTCTCACTGAGTGTCAACATTTTCAGCCCTTTCAGATAGAAGGTGTGTGTGTTGGGGTGGGGTGGGGGGGTGGGGAGGTAGAAGGGAGAGGGAGAGAGGGGGTAGGTGGGGGGAGGGAGGGAGGAAGAGAGGGAGGAGAGAAAGAGAGAGAGAGAGAGAGAGAGAGAGAGAGAGAGAGAGAGAGAGACAGACAGACAGACAGACAGACAGACAGACAGACAGAGACAGAGAGCGAGCGCAAGCAAGCGCTGGGAGTGGGGGCGTTACTAAATATCTTTTGATTAAGAAGGAGAGGAAAAACCTGTAGCAATCCCTAGCCTAGAGGGACCACATGCCATTCTTTCCTACATTTGCCAGCTGAAGCTGACCTTAAACTTGTTTCCTCAATCTTATAACTGTCCCTATTTCCTCCCCCCCCCCCCTTGGAGGAGTTCTGGCGGGGAAAATGGAAGTGAACGATCCCGATGGCTCCTCTTGCCTTACAGCTGGAGGAATCAGATGGGAGCTGTGATAGCACCTGGCCTCCTCTTGCCTTTTCTGCCAGCCACAGCGCCACTCCCGCTTTCTTCCAGATGGGCCTAGCCCGGCAAGGAGCTCTTTGATCACCCTACTCCAGATGAATAAGCAGCTCAGTTTTAAGACTGGGTCTTCCGCTAGCTATTCTCATCTTCTAGAGGTTTCTTTGTTGTTGGAGATGTGAGCTGTTTTTCCCAGACTCCAGCCAAACTTCTCAAGCATGGGATCTCTGCCTTAACCAATCTGGACCTCTTACTCCAGGCCTGGCCTAGGACTTCACCTGACTGTGCCTAGTATATCCTGGCAGATGGAAGACAAATGCTCGCCCGTGGAGAGCACTGCCTCTGCACATTTAGAGTTGATTACCTCATGGTCCGGTTGTTCCCCCTCTTTGTGTCTGTAATTAACCTGTCAGCCTTCTCAACTTCTGAGCAACGTTCTTTTTAAGCAGGGGAGGATGTCTGTTGAAAGGGTAGTCACGCTTGTCTTTTTTTTTTTCTTCGAGACAGGGTTTCTCTGTGTAGCCTTACCTGTCCTGGACTCGCTGCTTTGTAGACCAGGCTGGCCTTGAACTCACAGTGATCCGCCTGCCTCTGCCTCCTGAGTGCTGGGATTAAAGGCCGCCTGTGCCACCAGGCCCAGCTCACGCCTTGTCATTTTGGCTGCTTCTAAAAATGCCAGCTGGGAATATAGCTCAGATGCGTCTGGCTCGGAATAGAAATGAAGATGGTGTGAAGTGGAAAACACAATCGCTTTGGATCTTTACGTATTAATTAATTTTCCTTCTCTCTTTTTTGAGATAGAGTCTTGAGTATCTCAGGATGGTTTTGAACTCTGTATGCGACCAAGGATGACTTTGAACTTCTGATTCCCCTGCCTCCCATCTCCCGGAGTGCTGGGATGTGCCACATGGCAGGGTTACGTAGTGCTGAGGACCGAACCCCAGACTTCATGCGTGCTGGACAAGCACTGGGCCAGCTGAGCTACATCTCTAGTCCCCGACTCCTGTGGTTTTTATAGTTCACACTCATGTCGAATGAGCACACATCACATGTGTGCAAACTCCTCAGACCCGAGAGGCCACAGCTCTGGAGGGAAGCTAATCTTCATTATGACTGTGGCAAGAATTTTAATTGAAAAGTGAAAGTGACTCAGAGATACTGACATTATGTTACTGGCTATATCACTTTGTCTTTTCACCTGCTAGCTTGGGGGATGAGGAAGTGACTGTCATAAAGAGATTGTGGCATGGGTGGTCTAGAGTCTAGTTCTTATCCAAGCTGTACCTAAGGTGAGGTGTTTTTTGTTTTTTTTTTGTTTTTTTGTTTTTTTAATCACTGCAGCAGGGTAACAGCAGCCCTTGGCTACCAGTTGAAGAGTGCAGAGTGCTATGTAAACAGTGAATAATGGTGAGCTGTGAGCGTTGGTAAAGACTCTGCCTGCTTTCTGGCTGGTGCGTTCTCCATTTATTATCCTGGGTGGATATAGTTTGCTAGTACATTTTTGTGTGAGTAGACTTGCAGTCTCCAAGCCAAAGCAAGCCATAAAATTAGGCAGGGAGAGGAGTGCCTCTTACTTAAATAACCGTGTTTGCTTTCTCTTCCATGAATTATTCTGGTATTGGCTCCAGCCTTTTGTTAAAGTGCTAAAGCTGAATAAAACTCCAGTAGTTGTGTGTATTGGAGATATTCGTTTTTTTCTAGGCACATTTTCACTGATTGAACATCTTTACAGACACACACTGGTCAGAATATACAATGTTGGTGGAACATCGAAGGGTCAGTAATGTCGCCCTGTGCTGACATCCAATAATTATTCTGTGCTTTTCTTTCTAGTTTTACTGACTAACTGGGCATCCTAAACACTAGATGCTGAATTTTGCCTGTTTTTGGACAGACTTACAGAGAGCATTTTATATTCATTGCATGTGTGGCTTCTATTACTTCCTGTGCTCTCTATGTTACTGTGAGACACTTAAGCTCACAGTGCAAATTTCTAATATAAATGGACATAAACTAGTTTTTTTCCTACCTCATATCTCATTTAAGGCTCCTGTCTTTGACTCCCTGCTGTTGTAGGCACTTAGTACTTAACTGCTCTCAGAAGTATTTTTCTGCAGCCATGAGTGTGTGTGTGTGTGTGTGTGTGTGTGTGTGTGTGTGTGTGTGTGTATGTGTGATGTGTGTTCCCTCCTTTGTAAGTTCTTATTTCCTCTACTAGCTGTCAAGGGAAACCTTTAGATAATCCACACTCATGCTGAACTTGCTTTCTGTTGGGCTGTGTTGACTGTTTTTCTCTCTGGCAACTGAGCCAAGACAGGAAGAGGTGGGGCCAGAGATAAGGGGCTGCTCTTAGCTGGAGCTGCCACTTGATTGCCCCTTGAGTCCGGGGGAACCCTTTGTTGAGAGTTTTATAGAAGTGCTTGTGCCATTGGCCCATGGCTGGTTAATAATGGCTACTCTGTAGCCAGAGGCCTTTTCTGATTTTTTTCAAGAGGGCTATTTCCAGATTCAAGTAGATTTTTACATCATGTCATCAAGGTTGGAAGAGCAGAGCTTACCAGTCAAGCTATAAAAAGAAAGACAAGTCTAAAACTGCCCGGTGTGTATTAAGGGCCCTGAGCTGCGTGTCTGCATTGTGTGCAGTAAATCACCTCAGAAGCCATAGCCCTCCAGCTGATTGAGGCTGACCTGAGGAGAAGGGAGGCATCCAAGAGACTGACCTGACATGGAAGCTTGAGCCTCCTTCCTCAGCCCTGACCATGGCGGTTAATTTTCTTTTTAAAATTAGGTTCTGAGTTTTTGTTTTGTTTTGTTTTAATTTTCAGATTTGTTTTATTTTATTCTATAGGCGTTTTGCCTGCATGTGTGTATGTGCACTATGTGTGTGCCTTGTACCTGTGACAGTAAGAAGAAGGTATTGGAGTCCCCTGGAACTGGAGTTGCAGGTGGCTATGAGCTGCCATGTGGGTCCTAGGAATCAAACCCAGGTCCTCTGCAAGGACAATAAGTGCTCCTAACTACCTAGCCAACTCTCCAGCTCCATGCCCCTTAGTTTTGATGAAGAATGGAGCAGGGACAATAGCTTTCAGATACTGCATCTGGAGTGGTACTCTCCTGGCCTCGTCAGGACTGGGAAAGGTACTGCAGTGGTTGCTGTGTGCCAGGCCAGGCTAGGGCTGACCTCCGAGCTACCTGCTTGCCCCCAGACCTTGCCTTTCAGATGTTCTGTGGACAGGGAAGCACAAGAGGCTGCAGGTTGGGTAATTTGTTTTCATTTACATTAAAAAAAAAGGTTGACTCACCTGCTTCTTAACTTCCTTGTAACTGAGTGATTAAGGTTATAAATGCTCAAAAGTGCCTATCTTATAAAATTAATTTTTGAAGCATGGCTTATTTCTAATGGGCCGTGTGTGTGTGTGTGTGTGTAGAACTGAGAAAGGAGAAGCTGGAAGGATGTGACCTGGTACTGTGTTCAGCCTAGGGATCCAAGCAGAGCTCTTGTCCAAGGCAGCTCAGTAGGTGACCCTATGTAACTCACGTTTCTGCTCTGTAAAGGTGAATAAGATGATAAGCGGATCCTGGTTAATAGGACTTGCTGCTCTCTCAGAGAGAGCACCCATGTCAGGTGGCTCACAATTGCCTAAAAACTCCAGCTCTAGGGGAACACCCTTTTCTGGCTTCCTTGGACACCAGCACACACACAGGGGGTGTGTTTTAGGGGACATACATTTTTAACAAATGATGGCTCGAGGGCAAGTCAGTTGCGCTTGTATCCTTTGAAGAACAGAGCTTAGTCTCTTCTGTAGCATCACTTGTGCCTTCAACTGTGAAGTGATTGAGAGAATTTACTAGAAGTTCAGGAATATTTTCAGATGGACCCATGTTGCTAATCATAAAAGCATACATGTATATACATGGAAAAGATTCATATGAGAAGTATTTATTTCATCTACTTGCAGTAATCAGAATAGCTAAGACATCTATAGTAGGTCTTTTTAATATGAAAGACACCATTCTAAGTAATATCTTCTGTCACTGATTCTCATGGATACCTAGTGAGGTAGGTACATTGAAGAGTCTCATTTTATAGAGAAGGGTGCTAAGGCATGGAAATATTGCTTGCCTATGTCATACAGCAGTGAGTGGCTAGGCCCGCTAGCTCCAAGGGCCTGTCCTCGTCAGAGTCAAGCATTCTAATAACTACTGACCCATTGCATCACCCTCTTCCATATACTCCACAACCCATGACCAAAGCGAGTACAGACCCAGAGCGCATTGCCAAGGAGGCTGCTGGGTAGCTTCAGTCACTGTTCATGGCAGTGAAGATTGTATTGCCAACAGTGTTACTCAGCACAGAACTCCAGGGAAACCTAATGCTGGTCTGAGCATCACTGTGAAGAGTAGGACCCTCTTGGGCATCTTACCCTGTAGTCCCTTGTACCTGTGAGGCCTGGCTGGGGTGCCTGTGTCATTGCCAGTAAGCCATGTCAGTTGAGCCATGTTCAAGATGCAGTATACCTATGTGATGGTTTGAATAAGAGTGGCCCCCATGGGCTGGAGAGATGGCTCAGAGGTTAAGAACACTGACTGTTCTTCCAAAGGTCCTGAGTTCAATTCCCAGCAACCACATGGTGGCTCACAGTCATCTATAATAAGATTTGGTGCTCTCTTCTGGTCTGTAGGCAGAATACTGTATACATAATAAATAGATTAAAAAAAAAAGAGTGTACCCCATAGGCTTGTATATTTGAATACTTGGTTACCAGGGAATGCCACTATTTGAGAAAGATTAGGATGTGTGGCCTTGTTGGAGGAAGTGTGTCACTGAGGATGGACTTGGAAGTTTCAAAAGTCTGTGCAGGCCCAGTGTCGGTGTCTCTCTCTGCTTTGCAGATCAGGATGTAGCTCCCAGAACTGCCTTAGTATCATGTGTGCCACCATGCTGGACCAAACCTCTGTAACTGTAAGCAAGCCCTCAGTTAAATGCTTCTTTTTCAAGAGTTGCCTTGGTCACGATGTCTCTTCACATCAGCGGGACAGTGACTGAGATGACCTTCAAAAACCTGACACAGAACAGTTAGTAATTTCTGTACGGTTCTAGAACCATTCTGATTGTTATACTGCTTTTAGCTTCATGGTGGAGGGGAGCAGACGAGGTCTGAGCTGTACAGTGCATTCCCTTTTTTGTAGTACCATAGGCATGAAAAAACGACACGCTGACCTTGTAAGAGGCCAGCTTCTCAACAGTGTTTCAGAGTGTCATTTTTACAGATATTGTAGCAAATTAATTAGCCTATATCAGATCAGATAATAAGGACATAGATATGATTTTTATAAGATAATGATGCCTAAATGCACATGGATTAAATTCAGATGATGCAGAGATGCTTTGCAAAAGTATTATGGCTGGGCGTGGTGGTGCACACCTTTAATCCCAGCACTCGGGAGGCAGAGGCAGGTGGATCGCTGTGAGTTTGAGGCTAGCCAAGGCTACACAGAGAAACCCTGTCTCGAAAAAAAAAAAAAAAAAAAGTATGAAAATGCTCATACCTCTAAAACTAAAACACCTGCCCTAACTCTACAATTCTAGTCAGATACTGAGTAGAAATGAATCCATTTGAGCATCGAGAGACATATTTGAGAAAAATTACATTTTTTTTCCTTTTTAGATTTACTTATTTTACTTTGTATGTATGAGGATTTTGCCTGCATGTGTGTTTATTAACATGTGCGTGCCTGGTACCCACTGAGTTCAGAAAAGGAAGTTGGGCTGAGCTTGAGTCCCTCTGCAAGACCAGCAAGTGCTCTTAACTACTACTGAGCCTCTTTCCTGCCCTAGTGGTCCCAATTTTCTAAATAATTCAGATAGCTATTAACAAGAATAATGTGTAGGCAAATGCCTATTGAGTCACATAACATAAACCCCACAACAGGCTGGCAACATGGCTCAGCAGGTAAAGACCCAAGGTTTACCTAGAGTCTTAAATGTCAGAATTGGGGCAAATCTTTGCCGAAAGGTTTGTGACAATTGAGGTTTGAAAATTCGCATTTGGGTTCTTTTATCAGGTACATTTTTTTTTTTGGTGGGCAGGGCGGGATGAATTCATTAGGCATTATGGTGACAGTTTGTGTTCTTGTCCCTGTGTGCATTATACTTAGTGAGTGTGGCTGTCACAAAAGACTCAGAAGTCATATATGGAAGTTCAGGAGGCTGAGGCAAGATTGCTGCAAATTCCAAACCTTGAGCTACTTAGTAAGTTCCAGTCTAGCCCTCACTATAAGTGTGAGATCCTGTCTGAAAAAGCAAGGAAACAACCCCAAATCCCTCAAAGCAGAAGGTCAAATGGAAAAGTGTGGGAAAAGATGAAGGTAAAAAGCCTTTTCCAGCCACACTTCATGGAGGCTGACACTGTTAGCATCTGGTTATAAAACTTCCCAGCTGTTTTTCATGTAAATTACATTTTCAGAGTTAATTAGTGTCGTATGGTGGATTATGTAGACTTCATTGTTCTGTATTTTTCATTGTAGTTTTGTTATAACAAATGAAGAATTAAAGACAGCTTGGTATCCCCAGGGAAATGTATATTTTGGCTTCAGCTGGATGTAGGGTTAAACCCTTGTCTTGCCTACTCTTCCCCCTCCCCAAGGGGTTCACTGTATAACCTGGGCTGTCCTAGAAATCCTCGACCGGGCTGGCCTTGAACTCATAGAGCTCCACGTGTTTCTGCCTCCCAGAGTGCTGGGATTGAAGGCCTGCGCCACCACACCCAGCTTAGCCCACTTCTTACTTGTATGTGACGGATAGGTAGGCCCCTGAACACTCAGCAGCTGTTTGTGAAGTGGGAATAATAGTATTTACCCTCCAGAGGTTATTGCAAGGGTAGGCGGTACAATGTAAGCAGCCTAGCTCTCTGGGTAACCAGTAGCAGGCACCAGGTTATGGCATACGATTAAAGAAGTTTTGATGGTAGCTACTTTTTAAAAGTAATTAAAGTCTTTTTCCTTTCAAAAATTATTTTATTATTTTATGTGTATGGGTGCTTTGCCACACACACATGTATAACTGTGTGGCTGGTGCCCCTGGATCCGCTGGAACTGGAGATACAAATGGTTGTGAACTGCTGTGTGGGTGCTGGGAATCTAACCCTGGTCCTTTGGAAGAGCAGCCAACTTTGTGTGTGTGTGTGTGTGTGTGTATGTATGTGTGTGTGTGTGCGTGCACGCATGTGTGAGCATATGTACATTGTGGATGGCAGTGGTAAGGGTTGTTTTATGGTATGCATAGTCATCATAGGCTTTTGGATGCTTGAGAATTGATGTACGGAGAAATTAGGGTATTCTTTTTACTGCCAGGTCTTTTACCTTCCTGGGCCTTCAGAACGGTGATAGCTCAGACCAGGAGAGCAGCGAAAGCTCTCTGAACTTCTGCCTCCGCGGCGCACTGACTAGGAAGCTGGCTTAGGGCACAGCCCATCTACAAGTACCCAGTCTACTTAATTGCCGCATTTCCTGGAGAAAGTGGTTATAGGTTAACCGAGAGCCTCCTGAAGTAGTATTGTCTCAGACCAGCCCATGTGTCCTCATGCGGTGTATGCAGCTTTGATGTGGCTCCGGGGCCTGGGTGGCAGCCTGGACCCACAAACTGCAAGCCAAGAGAGCCCAAGGGAGGCGCTCACATTCGGCATTCAGATGTGGCAGGCAGGCTGCTTCTGTGTTTCTCCACCGCCACTTCAGACTGTCCCATTTACACCTAAAAACCCCGACATAGCGACATAGCCGTTAGATCAAGAGACTGTGCTCTAACGCCTGTGTGCCGTTGTAACGGAACTTGAATTTCATGTTTTGTTAGTCCAGGGAATGCAGCATTATTTATGTTTCCTTTCTCACTTTGCGCTCCATGGATTTAAGGCAACTTACAACACCAGAAACACACCCTTGTGATATTTAAAACACGAGGACATACTTAAGAATTAACGAACTGTTTGGAACATAGAAGCGGAAGCAGCAGCGTCCCAGGAACTTTACATCACTTGGTCTCTGTAATTGCACACTGATTTTGGCTGTGAGTGTTCTGGCCAGGGTGAAAACGAGAACCATGTTGAGTGAGTTAGACATCTGGGCTGACATGCCTCTTACAATTCCATTTTTTGTTTGTTTGTTTGGTTGGTTTTTTGAGACAGGCTTTCTCTGTGTGGCCTTGGCTGTCCTAGACTCACTTTGTAGACCAGGCTGGCCTCGAATTCACAGAGATCCACTTGCCTCTGTGTCCCAAGTGCTGGGATTAAAGATGTGTGCCACCACACCTGGCTTATAATTCTTGATTTTAGGTCCTTCCTAGAGGTTGAGCAGCACTGAGATGGCTGTTCTCTCCCTCTTCCTTTCCCCCTCCTCCTTTTCTTCTGTCCTTACCTCTATCCCTTCACCCCTCCTCTCCCTCTTTCCTTCCTCCCTTCTCTCCCCTTTTTCTTTTTGCCATCTGGTGGGGGTAGGTGGGGAGATGGGGGTGGGGGTGAGGAATCGAGAGAGAGAGAGAGAGAGAGAGAGAGAGAGAGAGAGAGAGAGAGAGAGAGAGAGAGAGAGAGAGAGAGAGAGAGAGAGAGACACTTCTACTTGAAGGTCTTCAAAAGGCCCTCCTATGTGTGGGAGTATGAATCCTTCAGGTTGTTTTTAGAAGATCTGGGCCTCTCGGTTTAAGTGTTTATTGTCTGTCTAGTGATTTAACTTCATGCAGGGAGAAATTATTAAAAACAAAAACAAAAACAAAAGTCCTGCCAGGCGTGGTGGCACATGCCTTTAATCCTAGCACTCGGGAGGCAGAGGCAGGTGATCTCTGTGAGTTCAAGGCCAGCCTGGTTTTGCTAGGGAACTTACAAAGCAGAGATTAGGGGCTGAGCGTGTCACCTAATGGTAAGAATGTGTGCTGAACATGCCGAGGGCCCTGGGTTTGATCCCCAGGACAGAATAAAGGAAAATGAATGAGTGCATGGCTGTTTCTGGATCCTTCTGTGTAGATCTGAGATGGCATGGTGCTCTGTGTATATTTTATCCCCTGTCCTCAGGGGATCTGGTAGCTAAGAGGTCGTGACTCAGTACCACATCCTTGCAAATACAGCTCTGAGCTAGTGGGAGCTGGGTCAATTTCCGGCCCCAGATTTAGAAGCCAGCTCCAAGGGGCAAGGTGAGTGGTGTTCTATTAACACTGAGGAAACGGACCTGCAGGCCTAGCCAAAGGGAAAGTTAGAAAATCATTTGAATAGAAAGTTTTTTTCCCCCCCTTCAAAGTGGGGAGTGGCATCTATGCCTCAGAACATATAAAACAACTGACAAATGCTTGGCTAAAACTCTCACATCTATAATAGAGCGACAGTTGATTAATCATCCAGTCTGGGACACTTATTTTTATTCCTCTCTTGTTACAAGGTCTTCCTTGGTAGCCCAGGCTGGCCTTGAATAAATTGTCGATCGTAGAGTGGCCTTCTACTTCGATCCGGCACCATGAGTGTTGGGGGTGTAGTGTGCAGCGTCACTCCAGGCTCGTTGGAATACTTGAGAACAAAATGGGGTGCTCTCCAGAGTTACGAGGAAATGGGTGACTGACCTGGTCAAACAAAGGTGTCTGGTAATCCTAGCTATGAAATCTTTCTTTTATTTGGTGCTGGGGGCTGAACCCAGGGTTTTGCCACCATGGAGTTCCACCTTAGCCCATGATAAAGTGCTTTACTCGTAAGTGTGCTTTTCATGGCTTTTGAACTGAGCCTCCAGTCCCAAACTCATTTGTATGTGTGACCCAGGAGGCAACATAAGTGAAGCCGAAGTAGAAAGAAGAATCACTGTACGAGCGATGACAAATGGCAGCTGACACTCGGTCTCTGTGCTGGGGCAGCAGAGCACGATGGGGCTTGTGGCTAAGTGGGTGGCATGTTTCTCATTTAGAGGGACAGAGCCTCCTCAATTGGTGCTGATTGTTGCCATATGGAAATATAAGCCCAGAAATGCCAGAGTTTTCACAAGCACAGGATCTATGGGTTTATGTGAAATTTACCAATATGTGATTTAGATTAAAAACTAATACAAAACAACCTTGACTGTGGATCAGTTTCACCTGATGGGTCGGCTGTCAATTTCAAGTGCACAAAGGACTTGGGTTTTAAGTAGGAACCTCCTAAAGACCCACTAAGACAGTGGTTCCCAACCTGGGTTCTCAACCTTCCTAATGCTATGACCCTTTGAAGCATGTTGTGGTGACCCCAATCATACAATTTTTTTTTCTGCTACTTCCTAGCTGTAATTTTGCTACTGTTATAAATTGTAATGTAAGTATCTGACACGCAGGATATTTGATATGTGACCCTCGTGAAAGAGTTGTTTAACCCCCCAAGGGGGCATGACCCACAGGTTGAGAACCATTCCACCAAAGGACTGGCTGGGCAAGAGGCTGAGTGGTTGACCTCTGAAATGGGTTCAGTTTGAACTGTCATTTGAAAGTGTGCTGGCTACTTTTATGTCGACTTGACACCAGCTAAAGTCATTCCAGAGGAGAGAACCTCACTCAATTAAGCAATGCCTCCACAAGATCGGACTGTTGGCAAACCTATGGGACATTTTCTTAATTAGTGGTTGATGAAGGAGGGCCCATTCCATTGTGGATGGGGCTACTCCCCTGGGCTGGTGGTCCTGGGTTCTATAAGAAACATGCTGAGTTAAGTCTCGGGGAGCAAGCCAGTAAGCAGCATCCCTCCATGGCCTCTGCATCAGCTCCTGCCTCCCAGGCTCCTGCCCTGTTTGAGTTCCTGTTCTGGCTTCCTTCAATGATGGACTATGATGTGGAAGTGTAAGCCAAATAAACCCTTCCCCCCCCCCCCATTGCTTTTTTGATCATGATATTTCATCACAGCCACAATAACCCTGACGAAGTCAGAAAGTATCCATCTAGCGAGTTCATCTGAACCTCAGCATGGCTAATGGTCTCTAGTTGTCTAGTGTGTGGACATGTCATTGCTATTTCCAGGTAAAATGCAGGGTTCTCACAAGCCTGCTCTCTGTGTCTTCAGTCTCATGTCCCTTTTCCCCCTCCCTTCTCCCTGGCTTTCATCTATGCACATAGTGTTCTTGAGGCTTGGCCTGTTCTCTCCTGCCACCTTTTGTGGCTTTGTGCCAGGAAGCACCAGCACTCTTCCTGCATCCACCCCCTTTCTCCCCCTCCCGCCACCCCCCCTCCCCCCAATGCTGGGGTTGTGTGTTCACAGCAAGACCATATCAGTCTTGTTACACAGGTGCTGGCATCCAAACTCACATGTTCCTGTTGTTCAGTCAACACTTAGCCACTGAGCCCCTCTCCAGCCCCTAGCTTTAGCCTTTCGGTTGTATTGTTGCTTCTAGCACATTTTATCACCTGTCTGTCTCTCCAGGGACTGTGAGCTCCTAGGTGGTAGGAGGCTCAGCTCATTTCAAAGCATGTGGGGCCTGGAATTCACAACCAAGAACTCAACATTTCTTAAGTTCTGCGTGCTTGCTCTGTTTTGAGTCATTTCGGCAACCCTCACAGTGTCATGACTGCTGTCTTCTCCTCCGCACACCGAGGCACTAAATCCCAACCAAAGGATACCAAGCCCTGGCCACCTGCCTCTAGAAGCCCCACCTCAACCAACAAGCTGCGAAATCTTTTAGATCATGTGTGGGGATGTGTGACGAGTGAGTGAGGGGTGGGATGAAGCGTGTCATTGTCACAAAGGAAGAGGTTAGCTCTTGTGGACAGTGTCAAGCCGATGGCTCTGTGAATGCGCTCCATTGAAGAACGAGGGAGGGGTGCCCCACAGTTCTGCTTTGCACTTAGAAGTGAAGTTAAGGTCGTAGCAGGGTTTGGAGGTGCCTAAGGAACATCGAGTGCAGTCACTGTGCAGCATGGTGGCCTCCAGGTAAGGAGTGGCCACCTTGGGGCTGGGGGTGGGCCCAAGGACAAATTCACCTCGAGTGACTGCTACAGAAGCCGGCAGAACATTCTTTTCTCTGATAGAAATTGTTGCACCTAAGCCACACTAGTGCTTATTGCTACAGTTGTGTGTTCTAGTTCATGATCTCGTGGGGGTGGGGGTATAAGCTGACTGAGGGAGTTTGGGGGATGTTCATTTAACTAATGGGTCTGGTTTTTTGGAGGTATGTATCAGACTCCTTTTTTTTTTTTTGCGAAATTGAAGCTGTCTCCATCATGAGCTGGTTCTGATGGAATTTGATGGCTGCTAAGAAATTAGGATAGATGCTGTGGTGTAGCGGACTCTGGAGCGTGCCGTGGCTTGCCACTCACTGCCTGAGTCACCCGGAGAAAGCGGTTTAACCCTTGTTCCTCCATTTCCTCATCTTCAATGATGCAAACAACTATGCCTGCCTAGTAGCATCAGGAGAGGATCATAAGCCAACCCTTAGATTGCATTTGACTTGTAATAAGCCTCATTAATGGTGGCCACTGTTAGAACTGAGGTTCTTTGTGGTAAAGTATGTGGTAGAGTTGGCTGCTCAGGACAGGAGGTCTCCAGCAGTGGGAGCCAGGGTTTCTGTAGCCCTTTTCAATTCTGTCTTCTAATCGGTGTGTTTGATAATGTGTGGAGCTCTGGGCCCTAGCTTAGTACAGAGCCGCAGAACTGTTGTCTCATGCCCGGGAGGCACCTGGCCGACAGGGGTTTGTGGCCATGGCACATTTGCCTCTTTAAATTCTGGGTTTCTTTTCAGTTCTGATAGTGGGCTTACAGTCTCTGCCATGGTATTACACTGAAGCAAAAAAAAAAAAAAAAAAAAAAAAAAGGGGGGGTAGAATTTGCGATGGGTTTTATATGCTTGCTCATGGAGTCTATGTGAGCTTATTATTTTTATTTTGTGTGAATAAGCTCTGTGGAAGTAAGTTCTGTGATTTCTTTGATCTACCCGCCTCTCCTTAAGAGACAGAGTATCATGTAGCCTAAGTTGGCCTCAAACATGTTGTGTAGCCAAGGATAACTGTGTTTCTGATCTTATTGCCTTCACCACCTGCTATCTTGCCCACTTTCTGGGCTGTTGGGAATCAATCCTAGGGCTTTTTGTACATGAGAGGCAAATTTTTTACCTTTTGGGCTATACCCCGAGTCACAACCTTTCAAAAAAGAGATGACTCATAAAAGAATGTTATTCAACCAGAGTTTGATCTGCTGATCTTGTAATTTTCAAAACTTTCCTTTGGCTCAAAAAAAAAAAAAAAAAAGTGAAAATTAGATGGATGGGTAGGCTGCTAGGTCCAAATTCCTCAGGTGTGGAGCTCTTGGGACTGGTTTTGGCTTGTCTAGGGCCTGTTGGGATGTTCTCTGCAGAAATGCCACTCCCACAAGACAGTTTGAACCAAACACTGGAAATCCCAGACTTCTTAGTGTTTTAACATAAAACATAAAAAGAGGCTTCTATTTTAAGTCTAGGATAGTCATTTTAAGGGAAATAGTTACTTGATTTAAAAATATTGTTATTTTGAAATACTTATTTGAAATAATAAAAATTCCTGTGCCCTATGCCCATGTGGATGCAAAGGGAGTCCATGCCCTGCTCTGGCCCGGTCCTCCTTATCCCCTTGAGACAGGGTCTCCCTCTTTACATTTTAAAATTTAAAATACATTCATTTTTATACAATATGTTCAGATCACAGTTTCCCTTCTCCCAGACTCTCCCCACCTCCCTACCCTTTTTCTAACTCCAAGTCTTCTTTCTCTCTCTCTTAAGAAAACAAACAGGCAAAGACAAAACAAACAAGGATAAAAGAAAGTAAAAAAACAAGCAAGCAACAAACAAACAAACAAAAAGAAACTAAGAGAGAACAGGAGAAATGCATACTTTCTCTCTCTCTCTCTCTCTCTCTCTCTGATAAACTCAAAACTGGAAGCCATAATATACAAGCTAAAGACCAGTAAATTGAAAAAAAAAAAAAACACCCCAAAACAAAGCAATGTGAAACAAACAAACAAACAAACAAACAAACAAACTCTCCAAAAATACCTTTGAGTTCATTTTGGCTTGGCCAATCTACTATTGCTGGGCACAGGGTCTGTCTTTAAGTGTGGTTTGTGTACTCAATGACTCCCTTGGAGAAACTTGAATTTTGTCTTTGAAAGCAGCTGTTAATTGGGGAGGGATGAGGGCTTATATCACGTCCCCATCTCGGCAGTAGGAGCAGTCTGGTTTGGACCTGTGCAGGCTCTGTGCATCAGCACTGTTGTGTCTGGAAGACACAGTTTCCTTGATGCCATCTGTCCCCTCTGGCTCCTAGGGTCTTTCCACCTCTGCTTCCCGTAGTTCCTTGAGCCTTGGGTGACAAGGTCTCTTACTGAACCTGGAACTTACCAGTTTTTAGTTAGCCAGCTGTCCTGAAGCCTCAGCAATCCTTCTGTCTCTCCCACTACCCGAGCTTTGGGCTTGTAACTTTTACATGAGTGTGAGGGGACCCGAGCTCTGGTCCCCATGTTTACACTGAAAGGCCTCCTACCCCTCTAGATAATCTTTCTGGCTCTCGGTAGCATCTTTAACGGCATTTTAAAATTTGAATCATGCTTTGGTAATTTATTTTGAGCACCTACTATAGTGATAGGTGCCATAGTCTGGAGATCAAGAAGACTTTGAGAAGGGTCATTAAAAGGTGAGGAAAGCCAATCAGGCAGAGCTAAAAATACTGAGATGGGGAAAAGCTTAGGGAGGAAGCCAAAGCTTAGTGGGGAGGTAGCCTGAAGGGAGGGCCTTGCTAAAGGGTTGATTGACATTATTCTCCTGGTTTTCCACTAGTCTGCTTGGAGATAAAATTTGACAGGTTAGAGCCATTACCAACCCCAAGTAAAGGGATGCTTAGATAGGACCATCAAGAGGTGAGTTAGTGGCTACAAGGAGAGTTTGAGGCCAACCTGGAACTCGTAGACACTCTCTAAAGACACCAAACAAACAAAAACAACGAAGCAAAACTCTGCATTGCCATTTAGAAAAAGTGGACTGCACGTAGTGTAATGGGCAGGTCAGCCTGTGTTTTTACTGCCGCACTGAGTGACTCAGGATGAGTTTCCTATGGCTGATGGGAAGGAAGGTCTGGGTCAGACATCTCACTCAGCGGCTGCCACAGTGCAGCTCTTGTTTTGTGAGAGTCTGATCTCTGTAAAACCCAGCATGGGGGAGCGAGAGAGAGAAAAGTGTAGGAGGTCTAGATCTCTGTGCTGGTTTCACGTCTTTACATTCCAGGGGAGTTTTGTCTGGTGAAGTCATAATGTGCTCAAACCAGAAGGGACCTCAAGCACTAACTCAACTCCTCATTTTGTGGGGTCAAGGTGCCAGTGAGGGAGTCCCCCATTTCCCCACCCTCCCCTCCCCAGCACCAGCAGCCCTGTGAGGGCTAGTGTTTTCCCTTTCGTGAGGACCATTTGGGAACGTTGCTGTGGAAAACGGAGGTTTGTTGCCTCAGTCTTGTGTACTGATTTGGCACTCGAAGCGCCAGCATATGGAGACATCCTGTGGTTTGCAGCGTCATTCACCAACTCCTGGGAGCTACAGGGGGTTTCCAAGCGGAAGCCAGAGCCCTTTGGTCACTGGGGGTTTCGGTATACCCTAACTGAGACGGCATCCTAAAGCAGACAGTTAATCGTAGACCAGTGCGGCTTTGAGTACTGTTCATCACACCAGTGTTAGTGTTCACTTGAAAACAGTTGTAGGTCTGTGTAGGGACACATTTACCCTGTCTATAGGGATCCTCAGTAGTTAGATGGGTTTGAGGATGGGCAACAGTTCCTAGCTGGCTACCCCAGGCATCTGTGGTCTACAAATTTGGAACTACTGGTGAGGAAACATAGCCTGCAGAAAAGCAGCCACCTTTAGGGAAGGACCATAACCATGGCCAACTTCCTGGTGCAAACCCTTCCTACCATATTTAAAAATTACTTTTGTTGCTCTTTGTTTTTTCAGTTGTAAAAGTAGTTCAAGATCGTTGTAAAGAAACTAACATGTCGCTGAAACATGTAGCCGTGAGCAATTCCAGTTTTTAAAAAAATTTTTTTAAATTTAAAATTTATTTAGCAATTCCAGTTTTGTCTGTGCTAATGATTTATAATATATGCTAGAATTTTTTACAGACGTTATTGTATGCAATGTTCTCTACACATGCGTGTTTTAAAAATGTGTTGGTGACTTATTTTGAGGTCAGAACACTGAGTGAGGCTCAGGGGTTGAGGCTGTGGTGGACTAGTTGGATGGCTAGCAGTGCACTAGTCGGGTGACCCTGGGTAAGTCACCGAGCTTCCGAAGTCCCAGTTTCTGGCTTACGAGTTCATTCTCATCTCCTAGAAAGTGGATGTAAGGGGACAATGAGGTCACATACAGGGAAGGACTCAGCATGTGGCGACAGACTGTATAAACATGCAGGATTACTGCTAGTTAAATTATGATTTTCGCGCAATTTCTTGAGCGCTTTCTCTCCCCCTCTTTATTTCATCCTTGTTATATATCCCAGGCTGTCCTCAAACTCACTAAAGGCTAGCCTCAAAATTTCCCCCACTTCAGCTTCCGCAGAGCTGGGATCACAGGTGGGCACCTCCATGCCACGCTCTCCCTTTTCCCACACTTGGATCTTTGTCATTGAGTACTTAACCTCATGGTATTTACTCACTGGTTTTCCCGGAGACAAACAGTAACTTACACCCCATCCTCTCTGTTGCCAGGTCACTCCCGGAAGCAAGGCTGCTGTAGCTAATTTATGTATTGGCGATTTAATCACAGCCATTGATGGGGAAGATACCAGCAGTATGACACACTTGGAAGCCCAGAACAAAATCAAGGGCTGCACAGACAACATGACGCTCACAGTATCCAGGTGAGGCTGTGGAAGTGTTAGTTCATTCCTGTGGACAGGGCATGACCTCCCCCCTCCCCCCAACCCCCACCCCCCCCCATCTCAGGAGGTCTGTGGCTTTGGGCTTTGAGGTTGCTGGTTTCTTCTCTCATGCTCATGGGACTTCTCAGAGTGTAGACCTCTTTCGCTTGACCTAACCCAGCTAACGAAAATCCTGAGATGGCAAAAGGAGTTAAACACACTTAAGGCATAAGAAATGCAAATGTCTTTCTGAGGGCCTCTGAGTATCAAGTTAGGATGGTATTTCTTCCAAGAACCCTGAGTAGTGGGTGTCGCGTCATCGGAGTACAGAAGCAGAGAAGGACCTGAGCCTGGTAGACAAAGTGCCAAGTGTAACTTCAGGTGCACTGCAAGAAAGGAGGGCAGGCATTGGACAGACAGCTGGGGAAAGTGCCTTGGAAGCTGTAATTAGGATAGAATTTACGTTCTTCTTTCACTTGGTCTTGGAAGGTGCCGTATGAAGCCAAGATGTCAGAAGTGATTGGTCTGGCTTGGAGTGGCTTCCTAGTTCCTGTTGCATCAAGTTCAGATTCTTTTTGCTGTGTGAACCTGCTTTTTTTTTAATGGCTCACTAACCTTAGCTTTTACAGCTCTTCATCAGGTTCTTTTTTTTTTTTTTTTTTTTAAAGATTTATTTATTTATTATGTATATAATGTTCTGCCTTCATGTACGCCTGCAGGTCAGAGGGTACCTAGATCTTATAGATGGTTGTGAGCCACCATGTGGCTGCTGGGAAATGAACTCACGACCTCTGAAAGAGCAGCCAGTACTCTTAACCTCTGAGCCATCTCTCCAGCCCCCTTCATCAGGTTCTTATTTTGAAGCGCATTTTGTGGCTTCCCCCGCCCCCGTACTTGTGTTATAGGATTGATAGGCAGACCAAGAGCAGATGAAAAAAATGACAGAATATTCTGTTTCCTTCGCAACAGCCCTCCCTACTCACTCAGTGGGAGGTGAAGCCATCTCATTGTGACTCCTTCAAAAGCACCCTTTGTTCTTGTCTCTTGTTCTGTCTCCCTCAAACTCATATTCTGGTCATTCACACATTTATTTGTAGGTTCATGGTTTTTTTTTTTTTTTTTTAATTCACTTGCCAACAAATGGTACAGGTATGTCTTATAATGGTCTGTCACTGGATACTGTGAGAAACAGCAAGTAAAGTAAGAGTATTTTCTGCCTTGAGTAGGGAAAAAGCCCCAGGCTAATGAAAACTGAAACTGGCCTAGGACCATTGCTATGTATTGGCAGGAAGAAATACCTTATAAGACTAAGACTCTTAGGTATGGTGGTGATATGGTCTAGGCTAGGAACCCTGAGCCAGGGTAGAGTTGCAGCCTGTCCCACCTTGAATCGAGGTGTCATCATGAGGCAAGCGTATCAACTCAGAGGAGTCTGGTGGCAATGTCAGTTCCCCTGACTGAAATGGGAGGGACAGAGGCCAGGTCAGAAGGTGGGCCAGCTTGGGAAATCCCTTAAGGATGTGTGTAGGAGCCATCCAACATGGATGCCATCTAATTGACAAGTCAAGGGTCTGATGGCAGGGTACGAATTCAGAGGGTAGAAGTTAAGGCAAAGGGTATGGTTTCCCTAATTTGCTTTAGTGTGAAAGTTGTTTTCTCGGCATCCGTTGGGCAGGGGTGGGGTGGGGGGCAGTGGGGTCCCACAATTTTTATATTAAGATCTGTGTGTACCCAAGTCTCTTCTGTACACATCAGTCTTTAAGTCATCTCTAGCTTACCTATAGTATCTAGTACAATGTAAATGCTATGCACACAATCGCTATAGCGTATTATTTAGAGAATAACGACAACGAAAAAAGTCTGAACATGTTCCATATAGATGTGGCGTTTTCTGCCTAATCAGAACCTGTAGATACAGAGGTTGAACTGGATCCATTATTTAAAATGAATGAGACAGCAGCTCTAGGCTGTGGATAATGCTCCATGGTAGAGCCCTTGCTTGACCTAATGTGTGATGTTGGGTTTGGTCATCAGCATTGCAAAGCAGAATGAAACGAAACAAAACAGCTTTGCTCATCTGTCGCAGGTCTGAACAGAAAATTTGGTCTCCTCTAGTGAGCGAGGAAGGGAAACGTCATCCGTACAAGATGAATTTAGCGTCGGAGCCCCAAGTAAGTACTTGCTTATCTTTGCCAGTCCTCTGCCAGCTGCTTTCCTGCCTGGGCATTGTTCAGCGAGTCCCTTGCTTTTCCTGCACTGGAGGTCTGGGGATAAGGTGCAGGGAAAGCCCTCCACAGTCATTGCTGGGATCTGGCTCCAGTTCAGTTCTTCCCGTAAGGGAACTGCTAGAGGAAAGGGCTGGAAACCCCCCTGGGCTGGGATATGGCCTGGGCTGGAAGCGAGGACTAGGAAGGCAGGCAATGGGAGAAGAGGGCAGGGCAGCAGTTTTCCTGCACACAGAGCTAACGCAGCTCTTACAGAGTTTAGGTGCAAAACAGTCATCCCAGAGGTGCGGACGTGTTTAAGCCTGGAGCAGAGTAAAAAAACAAAACCAAAGGGATTCAATAGTGAACCCTTCTTTCTCTGGGAGTGAGTCCTGAGGTGGAAATCTGTTTTTGTTATACTAGAACTTGAAGAGCGACATTAAAAATTAGTTAAATGAGATGGCAGTTAATCTTGGAAATATATAGTAAGGAGTTTTTGGTCTTATTGTTGTTGGTTCACTATTTATTGGTGAAGGAGAATTTCCTGGAACAGTAAACTGTCCCAAGAGTCCATATTTATAAATAAATCTCTCAGTAGGTAGCTTGTAGGTGCTTTTATTTCTCTGTTAGTTGCATCTTCTAAGATAATCCACATTGTGTGGGTATGTTTTGAACTAGAGAAATATTTAGAACATCTCAGTAAAAATCCCTATGTCGCTCATCACAAAGTATGCTCTCTATTGGATAAATGAATGAATTATTAATGATAAATGAGGGGCTGAGGAAGTGGCTTATGGGTAAAGTGCTTTCATACCAGCATAAGAACCTGAGTTTGGATTTCTAGCACCTGTGTATCACAGCTGAGCATGACTGTGGCCATCTGCAACATCGTCAGTGAGAGCTGGTCTGCCAATTCAGTCAGAAGGCTGGGTTTCAGGTTCACGGAAAGATCCTGCATCTAAAATGTGGAGAAATGGTTGAGGAAGATATCACACATCAACCTCCAGCCTCCACACACAAGTGTGACACACAAGTTCATACACACACACACACACCCCAACAAAACAAAACCAAAAAAACCCCCTCAGAAACCAAATAAGCAAATAAGTAAATTGATAATTTTTTTTTTTTATTTTGCAGATTTTAAGCTGGGGTTGTGATTATTATATATTTAACTCCAGTTGAATATTTGAAATTGAATTTTTCTTTTCTAAATCTGAGACACTAGTTTTTAGATAGAAATAGTAATCAGAATATAACACATAGTCAGCTGTCTTAGTATAGCATAGAAATTCTATGAAATTGAATTCATATGGTGCCTTAGTACATATAAATTGAATGGTTGATTATCAGTCTTAATTTCTTAAAGGGGTTTCATTACATTTTCAGAAATGTAGGTATGGCCTTTTCTATTTACAATAAACATCATACTTAAAATGCTGAGCCCTCTTAAGGACTGTTCTCCAGCTGCCATGCTGAAACTCACATGAACATAGTATTTCATAGAAGCCCTATAAGGAAATTCATAAAATCTTATTCTGCAAACTGGCAGTTGTATAAACAATATAATGTGCCAGAGTTAATTTCAGTTTCCCTGGTAGTCTAGCTACTTACTAAATTTACTGTATGTGTTACATTTTGATGTGTTACGTTTCCATATATTTTACAATATGAGGAATGCTTTGGGTTTAATTTGGTCCAAAATGGTCATGTTTTATTTGAGCCAATCATTTGTATTTTGATTATACTTTTTTTTTTCAATGCTGATCCCCCCCCCCCGAAGACAAGGTCTCTCTGTGTAGCCTTGGCTGTCCTAGACTTGCTTTGTAGATCAGGCTGGCCTTGAACTCACAGTGATCCCTCTGCCTCTGCCTCCCGAGTGCTGGGATTAAAGGTGTGAGCCACCATGCCCCGGCTCAATGCTGATGTTTTGAAGATAATTTTCAGACTAATTTTTTCAAACTACCTTAAAGGCTAGCTAGAGTGTTTTTTTTCTTTATTCTTTATTCATTAAAACATCTTCTCACCATGCATTTTTCCAGATCTTCCATTTCTAGGACGTCTGAGCTAGAAGACAAATGCTACAACCGAGTTCATGGATAGTGTAAAGATCTGCTCTAGCCAACGCCCCAGCTTATCTGAGGTCAACATAGTTACATACCTAGTTTGTATTTCCTCATTATTGAGTTTCCTTGGAGACTGACAAATACAAAGCCCAAACAATGACATCATCCCTTCCAAAAGGCAAGCCCTAAATCCGCCTGCCTTCTGGAAAGACTAGAATCCGCATGGGGGTAGAGATATTCCTTTTATGTACAAACCAGATGCCTTCTTGAAAGGTGCTTTATAAAGCAAGAATCAAGATAAAAAAAAAAATACAAAAAAACCCAAAACACTCAAAGGAAGAAACTCCTATTCCCACAAAAGAAAACAAAGGTGGCAAGCCTGAGGGCCTGAGTTAGATCCCTGGGGAGAGCGAACATGATAGAAGGGAGAACTGACTCTCCTAAGTTGTCCTTTGATCTGTAAATGTGGGCAGCAAATAACTAAGTAAGTAAGTAGTAATTTATGACATAACTCCCCCCCTGGACTTCTGTTCTGCTTTCTATTTCTACTGGGAGAGAAGACGGACCCTAGTGAGAACTTGCCGTGTCATACCATGTCCTTCTGAAGTGTTGGGAAGAGGGCTCAGAGAGGGATAACTTGCCCACTGCCAAACAGAAAGTCTCAGGGAAAGCTGGAGGCATGCCATGCTGCTTCCAGAATTGCCATGGAGACAGGAGAAGTATGCATGCTGGGTGCTATCATGTGACTGCCCAAGTGATGGGGGTGAGAGGCTCTGGCCTCTAATCTGTAAATTTGCTGCCTTTATAGCCAGTACGCAGTGATTTCATGATTCCTTTGAGTCAGTGCATAAAATTACTTAGCCATTCCTTGATTATGGTCTTTTTTTCTTTTTAGTTTTTCGAAACAGGGTTTTTCTGTGTAGCCTTGGTTGTCCTAGACTCACTTTGTAGACCAGGCTAGCCTCAAACTCATAGTAATCCTCCTGCCTCTGCCTCTGCCGGGATTAAAGGCGTGCGCCACCACACCCAGCCTCCCCCTTTTTTCCTTTAACATCCTCTCTTGTGATTATTTGTAGCCAGGCTTGATGGTGGAAACAGATGAATCTCTGTGAGTTTGGAGCCAGCCTGTTCTTTATAGAGAGACCCTGTCTCAAAACAAAACCCAAAATAAAAAACACACAAGTCTCTTTTTTGATTATTTGTGCAGATATGACAAACTCAACTAAACCTCACTGATTCTGACTTGAAAAGAAGATTTACCTAAATAATAAAAAAGAGATTTTAAACATAAAAATAAGTTTATACTGCCTTTTTCTTTAAATTAGCTATGTAATGAATTAAACTGTTAATTTTCATCTGTAATGTTTTCCAGTTAAACATGCAAGTTTCTTTTTTTAATGGAGAAAAAAAGAACAGTAGAGGAACTGGAATTCTTTTTTGGCCATTTGGATGTTTAAGACAGAAAACAGGGCTTAGAAGAATTTTCTTGGGGACTCAGAAAACAAGTTGAGTTTGGTAGGCTACCCAGAGCTTGAGGTGCTGGAAGCCGGAATTGATTTTAAGCACTGAAGCCTGGAGGGCCTTGCTGAGTCATCAGATAACCTGTGATTATATTTTAAAGGAATGTTAGTTTAAAAAGTATAGCCAGGCTGTGGTGGTACTCACCTTTAAATCCAGCACCCAGGAAGGCAGGCAAATTCTGGAGTTCAAGGCTAGCCTGGTCTACAGAGCCAGTTTCAGAACAGCCAGTGCTACATAGAAACCCCCCACTTCTCCCCCTTTCAAAGAAAAAAAGGTGCTTTGGTTTTGTGGTAAGTTTGCATGATGCCTCAAGAGGTTGTAGTTGTGATTGTTCACCGCTTGTGGAGGTCGGTGTGTTCCCACATTAAAGAAAGAAGGGAATGGGGGCACAGAAACTCAGAGTCCTCCCTCCACAGGGTCTGCCTTGGGCCTGGCTTCCAGAACCTTCCATCTTGCTTTTACCCACAGGTCTGCGATGATGTCATTAACAGCTGCTTGTCCTGTGTCCCTGTTGCCCTCTTTCCCTGCTGACCTAACTGCTCGGGTCTGGGGAGTTTATCTCCACCTTTCAGCACGGAGGACTTTGTGATAACCTAAGCCACCTCTCCACATCTTCCTAATGCTTCTGGAATGTGTCCTGAAAGGATGCTTCAGCTCTGCCTTGGGTCCCGGTAGCCCAAGGCATGTAGTGCTATCCTCCCAGCGGAACCCAGGGGTCAGATCTGCTGGGCCTTGGGGAAGAGCAGGAGCTGGAACTGGTTGACAGGGTGTGGGGTGCACATCTGGAGCTGCTTTCCCAGTCACTGCTCTGAACCCCTCTGCCCGCAGCTGAAGGTTAGATTTGAACCAGGGCTGCCGTAGCTCAGCAGGAAGCCTCCCCGGCTTTTAGCCCATACCGTACATGGTAGGAGGTACAGGGTGGACACTTCTTTGATCTCTCCTCTGCTCCCTGCCTTCAGGAAGTCCTGCACATAGGAAGTGCCCACAACCGAAGCGCCATGCCATTTACTGCCTCACCTGCTCCCAGCACCGCCTCCCGGGTCATCATGAACCAGTACAACAACCCAACTGGCCTCTACTCTCCTGAGAACATCTCTAACTTCAACAATGCTGTGGAGTCGAAGACCACAGTCAGTGGGGAGGAGGCGAACAGCAGGCCGTAAGTAGACCCCTGAGGCCTCCAGGCCAGTCCTGAGAGAGGCCCTTTCCACAGAGTTTCTTCCAGCAAGTTGAACCACTAACCCTGGGAGGAGACCTTTGACATTCAACTTCCTCCCCTGTGAAAAGGGTGCCTTCCCTCCTCTTTGTAGGATTGTAGTGAAAATAAGAAAATGCGTTGCTGGGGCAGCAGCTCAAAGGATCAGAGTTCTACCCCTAGAACATTCCTTCATGCTAGGTGGGCTTGGTGGCCTGTCTGTAATGTCAGTGTTACAGAGGTATAGACAATTGCTCTGGAGCCAGTAGGCTGGCCAGACTAGCTACCTGGGTGACCTCTGGGTTCAATGAACAAGGTGGAGAGCGATGGGAGACGACTCCTGATGTCACCCTCAGCCTCCACATGTGTGTGAGCACCTGTGTACCCACACTGTGCACATCCATATGCCCACACACGAGAGAGAGAGAGAGAGAGAGAGAGAGAGAGAGAGAGAAGAGAGAAGAGAGGAAGAAGAAGAGCAGTAAAAAAAAAAAAAAAAAAAAAGAAAGTGCCCAGCACAGTGTTTGATACAAACAGAACTTGTAATGATTGAGAATCATTCTTGTCCTGAATGCTGTGGTCACCCTCAGCTTCTGGTCATGGTTTTTCACAGGACCTCTGTGTCCTGCGAGAGTCCTCATCGTGGAGGACTTCAGAGGGCTATTCCACATTTCCCACCCGGCCTCACCCGTATAGACCAGAACTGACAGAAGGAATGAGACTGCACATGCTTGCCCATAGGAATGGGTTCTGACCTGGGTCAGGAGGTGACTTAACAAGGGGAGAGATGGGATTGCACGTGGAACCAGGTGGACAGGACAGGCAAGTAAGTCCTCTGTCACCCATCTGTTGGCTGCACCTGCCTTTACCTCTGGATCAGGTCTCCTGCATCTACCAGCCGAGGAGCCTAAATCTACTCTGTCCCCAACTCTTTGGGGACAGATTTGGACACTTCAGCTGCCCATGGCCAGGGAACTGGGTGTGAGGGAGTCAAATTAGAAGGCTGGTGAGTAGACTGGTTGTTGACTAGACTCCTATGCATTCCTGAGGATGGACTGCCTTCAGGGTAGGGAGCTAGGGCTGGGCTACCAGTTCAAATACAGCGGAACTGCACTTATGGCCCCCCTCTCTCCGCAACCCCCGTGTTCATGCCCTGCCCACAGGGAAGAATGTTCTTGGTTCCAGCCAAAAGTGCATGCAGGCCTAGGATTCCCACCTCTGTTGAGTACTTTCACTGAAACACAAGTTGAAGAAAAAATTTTTTAAACCTGAAGTTGCCAACTTTTAAATGTTGGGGACACTCAAATGTTGTTGGAAAACAGTGCATTCCTGAGTTGTCTGATCTCTCAGGAGGTTTACTAACTTAGATTCTGTGCTAACTCCAAAAGCCCATTCTGCCATTCAGTTCCTTCCCTAGGCGCCTTTATTAATCTGTCCAAATTTGAGGTTATTTTACTTGCAAACTAACTGTTTCAAATGCAAGTTGCTGGGGGAGCAGTTACAGTCCCAGGCTCCTTAACTATTTGGAGGGCTGTTGCAGAAACCCCATTGTGCTTGTGGTCTCCCCATTATCTGGATGAGGAGTGGGGGGTCGGGTGGGAGGTGGAAGAGAGACAGAGGAGGGAAGGAGGCAGACAAGACAGACAGACCAGACAGATACTAAGACTGTTGGCCACTCACTGCATGCAAGTTGCTGTCCCTGATACTGAGAGGACAGGACAGGAGAGATCTGTATGTCCCTTAGAGTCTAGCGAGGCTTTGGTTTCAGAAGAAGACAAAGATCACTGGCATTAATGGCGGTGGCCTGGACCACTGCCTCTTGCCCCAAATCATGGTGAGGCCTTACCTGCTTGGTACATCGATGCCCTTCAAGGTGGTCATGGGGATGCTGGGGATACATGAGATGGGGATGCTGAGGGTACATGAGAGAGTGCCATGCAGGGTGTACCCCAAGCATCACATCCCTGAAGGAAAGCTTGCAAGCAGCTCGGTGAGGAGTGATCTGAAAACCAAGCACCGCCATTCCTGTGTTTCGCTACTTATGATGCTTGGAGAGGCTGGGAACATGACCCTTCCTTTACTGTCCCAGAGTGGAATGTTCCATGATCTGGATTTAATAACCCAGGAAATGACACATCCCTAATTGAAAGAACGGCTATGCACTGGGAGAAGTATGTGCCTGGAACGTATTTTTAGTGTGGCTGCCTTAGATATTTTTCCTTCCTTAATGTCTTCTTTTATGCTCCCCGATTGCTCCCTGGCTGCCTTAGGTATTTTTTCCTTCCTTAATGTCTTCTTTCTTCTTTTGTGCTCCCTGATTGCTCCTCGTGGCCCCCCCCCCCCCCACTGTCTCCTCCTGTCACAGTCTCTTTGGCTGCAGCTGGCCTGTGAGTCTTCATCAAGTCCTCTTGCAGATTCCCTCAGCAAAGGGGCCCGTTATCCATTTCAGCCCAAGCTCATTGAGGATGGATCTAGGAGGCAGTGGAAATCCCTGAAGCTGGAGGCAAAGGAGCTGCTGGGTCTGCCACGTTTTTTGTATATGGGATCTCTGCCTGCCTGTTTGTTTCTAGTATATTCTTGGAAAAGTGAGATAGCCGCTCCTGCTGACACAGCAGCTACTCTGTGACCCTCCCTGCTCAGTACAAGGCCAGGAGCTGGCTACCCACCCTCCCCCACTGTTTAGTCTGAATTCGCTGAGGTTCCAGAACTGGCTCACTACATAGTTTGCATCTGACGTCATCACCCATTCAATGGGGCTCACCCTGGGTGCTTTTGTTCCAAGCACTTCAGATCAGTCTGCTGTGTGTGTGGCTGTCTGTCTGTCTTTTAGGTCTTGGTAGTACAGCTGCATGCTGGGCAGGCTAGGATGTTGTCAGCAGCAGCCTTACCATCAGGAAAGGCAGGTGAGCATCTCCTCACTGACCTCCTTACACACAGTGGAGGAGGAGGCCCTCTCTAGATAACTTCGGCTTACTAGTCCTTTTTTGAGTACCTACTGTGTACCATTCCAGTGAAGGAAATGTTGCTAGAACGTTCCCTCTCCCCTCTTAAATTGCATGCATATTCAATTTTGGTAATGCCCTGACTAGATGCTGTAATTTATAGGATGTCTACTTACTGCTCTCTACGGGCTTGTAGACAGAGTCCTAGAATCTGCCTCTGCTCCTGTCAGCTGCCTCTGGGTAGACCTTGTAAATCCCCTGAACCCTTGTCTCCTCATCTTTAAGGGGGGGCTCTTAACCACTCACCTTTCTACCAGCTTGTCAAGGGAGTGCAGCCCACTGTGCTGGAAGTTTCTGAGTGAATGCTTGGTACCGCTGAGTCCATTGCTGGGGGCCGAGAGCTCTGCGTCAGCACTTCTGAGTGCCCAGGACTCAGAGGGAAGAGTGAAAGCATATATGCACGGTCCAGGGAAGATTTGCCTTGGCCTACTATGGCCTAGTGTGAACTTCTTTCTCCTCCGGTGTCATTGCCTAAGTTCAGCTATTGGTATCACTAGCCAGCATCCTGCTGGGGAGATGGCCTTTTCGTGGCATAAGTGGTTGAGCTCCCATAACCAGCATAGAAATCACAGAATACTGAGTCTCCCAAATTGTGTTTGGGGTATACCCCTAACACGCATGAGGGAGATAGGTTTCTAAGCAAGTGAAGTGGAGATAAAAGGTTCATTGCTATCTATTCAAAAGGTAGCAGGGGGTTGATTGTGTTGGCCCTGCCTAGCTGGGAGCAGGATCAGAAGGCCCCCCACCATGAAGGCTGCTTGTTTCTGTAGCTACTGTGCTTACACCCCACCGAAAGCCAACTGGGGTCTGAGTGTTCCTTCCCTCTTCTCTTTGCTTATTATCATAGAAGACTGGAATACAGGACACGTTCAGACCAAAGCATTCGCTTTAGAACTGAATGTATAAATGTTCCCAGAATTGCTTTTTAAAATTTATTTATTTTTTTATTTAATTTAATTATTGAGTAACTAAGCTGCTACATCTGAAACTCAAACTCTTATTTTCTGGGACATCATGAAGCACAAAGGATTTTTCTGCTTCAGTTCGTGTGTGTGTGTATGTGTGTGTGTGTGTGTGTGTGTGTTCCTTGGCTGCCTTGGAACTTGCTCTGTAGACCAGGCTGGCCTTGTACTCATAGAGACCCACATGCCTTTGTCCCTCCAGTGTTGGGACGTATCATGATGCCTGTATTTCATCTTATGTTCTTTTTAATTTTCTTTTGAGATTCATTTACTCTTATTCTCTGTGTACAAGTGTTTTGGCAGCATATGTGCCTATGTACCATATTTGTGTAGTGCCCGAGGCATTGTGAATAGGTTACTGGATCCCCTTGTAAGTGGAGTTACAGACAGTTGTTAGTGGTCATGTGCATTGCTTGGAATTGAGCTCCGGTCCTCAGGAAGAGCAATCAGTGCTTTCAAACTGCTGAGCCATCCCTTTAGCCTCTCGGTTTGGTTTTCTTATCTCAACCTTAAGACAAACAAGCCAAGAACTGACATCTCTACATCACTTAAAGTTAGTACTTCTACCAGAGACAAGGAATTCTTAGAAAGAGCTAAGCTTTGCCCTCTATTTAATCTCAGCTAGAGGCAGTCAGAGACAGAGGCAGGTAGATCTCTGCAAGTTCAAGGCCAGCCTGGTCTACATAGCAAGTTCCAGGCTAGCCAGGTCTACACACTGAGACTCTGTTTAAACAAAACAAAACAAAACAAAACAACCCAAAACCAAACCAAAAACCAAAAAACACTTGAGTCTGCATCAGGATTCCAATCCTATTGCCTCACCCACCCCTAGCCACATCATCCCCCACACCCACATCCCCCACCACACAGCTTTCAGCCCACCAATCTTTCATTATTATAGTTTTGTTAGTTCAAGAATGTTTTATTAACGGAACCGTAAAGTATGTAACCTTCTGGGGTTTCCTCAGCATTATTCCTTGGAAAGTCATTCAGGTTTTCTTTCCTTTTTGATATATGCACCAATAGTGTATTCTTTTTTTTTTTTTTTTTTTTTCTTTTTAAAGTGTGGTAAAAACCACATGACATAAAATTTACTATCGTAACCACATGTACAAAGTTATATAACAGATCTGTTGACTTCGTTCGGCTTGAAAAACCGAAATTCTACACCCAGTGAACAACTTCTGTTTCTTCCCCCAAACTCCTGCAATCTGATTATTGTGGGCATATCATGCTAGTGGAGTCATGCAGTGTTTTTCTTTGTTGGCTGACATATTCATGCTCCTCAGCATAGTGCCCCCAACAGAGCTTCATCCAGATATTTCAGGATTTTCTTCTGTTTAGACTGAACAGTTTCCCGATCTTTATCACATTTGTCAGAAGCTCCGTTTATCCACTGGTACATGTTTTGAGGCTTCTTTCGTTTTTTCGTCTTTTTGAAGACGCTACTTAATGATGACCACCAAGGGCTTCTCCACCAAGGTGGAGAAATGAGCAGAAGATATGTTCTCTTGTTATTCTTCTTCTGCGTCCTGCCGTGGATGGCGTGCAATAGTATAAAGGCAAGGGGCGGGTCAGGAACTAATCACTACATCCAGCAAGAATGGATATAAGATGGACAGAGAATCAGGTGTTATTTCTTTATGCTGGCAATAAACGTGAACGCTGGCATTAAAATGTGGCATTTATAGTTACTTCTCAACAGACTAGACCCGAGTTTGGCAGAGGGTGGGGAGAATAAAATGAAGGGAGGAGAAGCCAACCGGCAGGCACAGTGCTATTGTTTGAGCACTGTGGCTAATTCCAGTGCTGTGCCTCACCGAGGGGTGAACGATGGGCAGAAATACACTGTATGCCTCAAGGTAACGAGAGGAGAGAGTTGTCAGTATACTCATCATAAATAAATGATAAAGTTAAAAAGAAAATCACTTCTCAGGTAGCTGTGGAATAGTCTGTTAAGAGAGACTGACACTTAAAACACAAATGGCACTTCAAGCCGAAACAACAGCAAATATCGTTTCCAACCACAATGGATTAAAACCAGAGTTTAGCAAAAAAGAAAACAGGAAAAAATGACAAATATACAACTGGAGAAACAATGTAAGTATCACAGGAGGAAATCAGGTGATATTCTGACAAACGGAAACAGACAAACAACAGTCCCAACATTTAGCAGAGTCAGGTGTGATGGTGCATGCATGTCTGGCGTGGCAGCATGCAGGAGGCTGAGGCAGGAGGCTCAGGAGTTCACGCCAGCATTGGCTGCATAGTGAGAGCTTGTCTCCAAAACAAAAACTTAGGATACAGGAAAAGAAGAGCCAAGATAAACACAGAGGGATGTTCCTCAGCCAAACAAATCCAACTTGTAGAGATGTCTCATTCATCAGTTTTTCCCTTGACCCTTTTGTTGTTTTAAGTCTGCCTATCCTTAGAGGCTAAAAATTCCTACTTAAAAAAATCTGTTTTTAAACATGGTTTTCCTTTTTGTGTTTCAGTTTTAGGCATTGGAGCTAATTGTGTGCGGGGGTGTGTGAGCTAAGCAGCGGGGGCTTGATCGGATCCTAGTAGCCGCGAAAGGAATCCTGAGATCACAGAGGCCGATTCCTCCCATGTTATGTTTTGAAATTGTTTTCGGCTTTTCAGTTTCACTTCCCCTTCATATGAACTTTAGAATTTACTTCATGGATGTGGAACTCTGTAGATTCTTCTTCCTTTCATTTTTTTTTTTTGGGAGGGGAGGGTGGGGACAGGGTCTTATACAATAGTTTAGGATGGCGCTGGCGCTGACCGTGTAAGACAGGCTGGCCTTTGAATGGGTGGCAGTCCTGCCTCAGACTTCCAAGTGTTGAGAATAGAGGTGCACGCGCCCAGCTTCTTTCAGCTGTTCTGTAGTTGAGGGTTGAACGCTCCGGATGCAAAGTAAGTGCTCCACCATTGCACTACATTCTCAGCTCCACCATTTTCCTGTTTTCAGCACACAGGTCCAATAACTGTTGGATTTAAATCCGAATAGGAAGTTGATCTCATTTCAAAGTACCTATAAATGCATTGTGCCTTTGATTTCAGAGTCAGTGTGCTCAATGCTAGCACAAGGAAATACATTTAATTTTAAAAAAAGATTTAAACATTTTTATTTTATGTATATAAGTGTTTTGTCTGCCTGTCTGCTTGTACATCCCACGTATGCCTGTAGAGGCCAGAAGAGGGAGCTGGATTCTTTGAAATGACAGAAGACTGTTAGCCACCACATGGGTGCTGGGATCTAAACCCGGGTCTTTTGCAAGAGCAGAGACCAGCCCCTACATTTTATTTTTAAATGTTTTTTTCTTTATGTTTATTTTGGTATGTTTTTGCCAGATTTTATCGATTAGTTCCAGACTTAAATAGGTTCTGTGTAATTTTTGACATGTCAATCATGTCATGTAAGTGATTCTTATGTGGTCTTTTCTGACCTATGTATTATTATTATTTTTTCCCCATAGTGCACTGGCAAACTGAGCGCACTGTGCAGAGCCAGAGCAGTGAGAGGGTACAACCATGGTATTCTGCTTTTCCCTATAGATTGATGCTGTGGGTTTAATAGATGCATTTCAGCAAGCTAGGGATGTTCCATTTTTCTGATAGATTAATTATTTTTAGTTTTAGTTAGTTGGAGACAGAGTCTTGCTATGTAGCCCTGGAATTTACTGTGCATGCAAAATTTTTTCCGAATCTGCTAATATGGTCTATTTGATTAACACTTTGACTGATTCCTGAATAGTAAACCAAGTACACTCTACTTGGCTGTGACATGCATTTCTCTTCATATGTCACTGAATTTCATTTGCTATGATATTTATGTTTTTATTTTATTTTTTTGAGACAGGATTTCTCTTGTAGTCCTGGCTGTCCTGGACTCACTTTGTAGATCAGACTGACCTTGAACTTTCAGAGGTTCAAGAAATTTATGTGTTTATGAGGAATACTCAGCTATTGTTTTCTTTTTAATACTATCATCTGGTTTTATATTAGTGTAATATTTACTTCACTAAGTCAGGAAATACTTTCTTCTCTTTATTACAGGGAAGAAACTATGTAGAATAATTTGATCTCTCTGAAATATGTGTGTTGACTCTGTTTCTTAGCAATTAAACTTTATTATGCAACCCAACTAGCTTATACAAGAAGGAAAAAGGTTAAAGGGACAAAAGAGTGAACCTTCCAGTAGCCGTTCCACGGGACGGGTCCTTAGATGTCTCTCTGGCCTGCGTGCTGATCCAGCTTGTCCGCTGCCCCTGCACGCTCTCTCTGCAGCCGACTTTGTTATTCTCTCTTCCCCAAGTCCTTTAGTCACGTGGGAAGGACCGGCTCCTTCTCCCGGTGAGGGTCCATTAGAAAGACAATAGTCCAGGTGGGATTCCCAGGTCTGCTTCCTGAATTCCAGACCCAGGATGGCTCCACTCAGTCTGTCACAAGGTATTCATGGGGTGCCCCAAGGGTAAAGCCCGCCAAGACTGCTCCCACCTGTGACAAAGCTTACTCCTTCCCACATAGGTGCCTTTATTATATACCCAGCCTAACTTTGAAATTTTGAACCTCCTGTCTGAGCCCCTAGACTGCTGACAGTGTAGGCCTGGCTCACTGTAGAATTCTTATTTATTTATTTTTAATATCTTTACACACACACACACACACACACACACACACACACACACACGAATCTTTTTGTTCCATTTCTTATGTGTGCTTTTATCCTAATTATTTTTTCAGATATTGCATTGATATCTTATAGCCTAACATCCAAGCCTTAGAATTTCTGAGTCTTGTGCTGTTTTTTTTATAATTAGGTTGACAGTGTTTTCAGTTAGGGTAATGGATATCGAAAATACTTCATAAAATGCCCAGCGTATAAAGATGTTGTCATATTATTTGGAAATAAATGGTAAATTGGTCTTCTTCCGCCCCCCCCCCCCCTTCATGATTCCCAAGGCTGTTTGCTGGAAGAATGTATGATGTGACCTGTGCTTTAGTTCTGTTATTTTTAGTGTTCCCTTGGTGGCTTCCAGACATACCATATAACAAATAAGAGAAAAAAATTCTTCCCCCAAACATTCCATGGCATGATCTTGACTTTAAAATAGTCCTAAGAGTAATAGGAAAAATATTAAGAAAGAATAGTGTAATATGCTTATTATAGGATAGGGCAGGTTCCAAGCTCAAAACTCAAAGAACCAAGTGTTTAACTTAGAAAAGAAAAGGATGGAATTGAGCTGGTAGAAGACCCTTGTTTAAGACTACTCTACCAGGTAGCCATTTTAACCGGCTCCACACTTTCCTACAAGGGAGGGAGAATAGATAGACAGAGGGCAGATAGAGACCAGCTGCCATGGGCAGGCCAGGCAGGGTGGCCGCTTCCATCCAGTCATTGCAAACCAAGGTGGCAGTAATAGCCAGCACCGACCTTCCCCAGGAGCAGCAGAGCTTATGTCACCATCTGTGTACTTTGATTTTTTTGTCAGAATATATTTGTCAGAATAATGCTTGGAGTCCAGTCTGAGGGAAACACATGGGGCTTTATCCCTGTGCGTGAGTCTTTTTTTTAAAATAATTTATTCAGATTACATCCTGACTGTTATCCCCTCACTTGTATCTTCTCATTCCCTGCTCCCTCCCTCTTTAGCCCTATTCCCGTCTCCTAGACCTCTGACAGAAGGGGACCTCCTTCCCCACCATATGACCACAGCCTACCAGGTCTCATTCAGATAGCCTGCTTCCCCTTCCTCTGAGTGCCACCACGCCTCCCCACCAAAGGGAAGCGATCAAATAGGAGGCACCAGAGTCCCTACAAAAAGACCAATAAGGCTGGCGGATCTGGATCCAGGGGGACCTACACAAACTACCTACACAAACTACTCTACCAAGCAAAGACCCCCTGTTCAGATCTAGCCAATGGACAGTGCACTCTCCATGATTGTTGGGAGAGCAGGGACTACCTCTGATATGAACTCTGGTGCTGGTGCTTGAGTCTTTTTTTTTTTTCTTTAGTTTTTTCAAGACAGGGTTTCTCTATGTAGCCTTGGCTGTCCCGGACTTACTTTGTAGACCAGGCTGGCCTTGAACTCACAGCAATCCACCTACCTCTGCCTCCCGAGTGCTGGGATTAAAGGTGTGCACCACCACTCCTGGCTTGAGTCTTTTAATTGGGGCTGAGTATGTCAGTGTTCTAGGAGGCTGTCTTACAGCTTGACTCAAGGGAGGGGAAAAAAAAAAAAAAGAGGAGAGGGAGAGACAGAAAGTGGACCGTGAACCAATTGCACAGTGGTGGTTGGGACACTCTTGCCTGTGTCCTTCAGTGGGTGTGGGAGGTGGCACACTCCTACCTCAGCAACTGCAACTTGCGTACTTGTGTTTGTGCATGAATTGTGCGTCTGCAGGAATTGATAATAACTATCATTGGTGGTTCACTTGATCTTTGAATTTCCTCCTTCTGGGTACAGTGTCCCTCAGGCAGCTTCTGAGGCAAGGTATGGAGGTGAGAAGAAAGAGTGTAGGTGGGCTCAGGAGGTGGGTCTCCCACAACCCTGCATAGCTTCAGGCTGAGCTCACAGGATCAGGCAAAGCACAGCAAGGCGGAAGTGGCATCACTGCTTACTTACTTAACCTGATGCTGAACTCTGAGGCTGCACTGAGCCAGACTTGGGCATGAACAGAGAGCGAGGCAATAATGCTAGCTTACCTTTAAGGGGAAGCCAGACATCCAGAAACAGTTGAAAGTGGAGCATGCGGTAGGAGAGTGAGTTAGCGGCCTGACAGGGATGGGGATGTGTAGGACTCTGATAAGTCAGTCAGGAAATCCTCACTGAGGCGTGCACCCATGTGAAGCGCGGGGGGGGGGGGGGGGGGGGCACGGCCAGAAGGCGCAGAAAGAGCATTGCCTGGAAGGAGGCTGGCTGGTCCAGCTGGAGAGCTATTATGAGGAGAGGCCATGTCTTTACTCCTTTATAAAAGGGACATTGATTCCAAAGGAGCCGACCTTCACTCAACTTCGTTTTCTTATGAAAATTCGTAAATATTTGATTCTAAGTCAGGTGAGCGTGCATTGAGCCGCAGCACAAAACTGTCTCATTCATGTGTTGGAAATAGGCCTCTGACCACTGTCCCAAGGCTGAGGATGGCAGCAGAGGGACAGGTTACACAGTTGGTGGATCTTGCTGCTAGGCCAGGGTGTGGCTTGGTCCTGCAGGGGAGCTGGGAGGAGTCTAGCTCAGGACACTCCACAATTGAAGGACACTCCATCTTCCTGTGGCCAGGCAGCACAGGCCTTGGCCCAGGGAAAAAGCAGCCCTCACAAGTAGTGCCTGCTCCAGCTTGTCCTAGGACGCACAGAGTGACAGGAGGAAGGAGTGGGAGGCACGGTCTGGCTTGCCTGGCCCTCAGGGCTCTGCACCTTTACATGGCAAAGCACGCAAACTTTACCTTCTTGCCACAACCCCTGGGAATGGGACAGGGGTCAAGACTGCTGCCTCCAGCTAGAGGCACAAAGGCCCAACCCTGAGTTCCAATCTAAATGATGAAGAGCCTCTGGAGGCAGGAGAAACACCTTGACACCAGGAAAGGAAAGAGGAGATTTCTGTTGGCAAAAGGAATGCCTGTACCCACCGTCCCCTGCAGGGGGGCTCAGCTGAGCTTTAGTGGTTGGTTGCAGTTAACATTTTCCCTCTTCAATATTTTTCTCTTGACATAATGTTGATTATGTAATTTAAAAAGAAGGGGAGAACCCCCTCCCCCAACCCCCCTACCCCCGTGGGAGTTAGCCAAAATGTAATTGAATTACTGCGACTATTTGGGAAAATAGCAACCAGTTCTGCCTACGGGGGACCCCCCTTGTAACGTTGTCAGGAGGGTCCAGAGTCAAGGGGTCATGGCTGTTCATTCTTTCAGTGAGCCCGTGTTGGCTTGGAAGGGGGAGGGCCTGTGATGTTTTGGGACTAACGTTCGACCCTGTTGTCCTAATGGATTTCCAAACATTCCTCTTAGCTTGGATCAGCCTCATCCTTCCGGCAGCCTCGTCATTGACAGGGAATCTGAAGTTTACAAGATGCTCCAGGAGAAGCAAGAGTTAAATGAGCCCCCGAAACAGTCCACCTCCTTCCTGCTTCTGCAGGAGATCCTGGAGTCAGACGGGAAAGGTAAGTACCCTGCCCCTCCCCCTTTTCGCTCCCACCCCCCAGCCCCAGCGCCCCGGCCCCGCCCTCACGCAAAGAATCTGCAGGAGATCCTGGAGTCAGACGGGAAAGGTAAGTACCCTGCCCCCGCCCCCCTTCGCTCCCTCCCCCCAGCCCCAGCGCCCCGGCCCCGCCCTCACGCAAAGAATCTGCAGGAGATCCTGGAGTCAAGTACCCTGCCTCCCGAGCCCCCCACCCCCCACCCGGTCCCCTCCATCCCCCCGCCAGCCCCCTGCCCCGCCCTCACACAGAGAGTCTATCTCAGTGGGAACACAGGTGAGCACAGCTCAGACTAAGTGGAGAGAGCAGTTTTCTGTGGTTGGCTGGGTCTCACTGTGCAACCTAGAGCTTGCTATCTTCCCCAGAGCCACACACCATCACTTCTGGCTTGGCATTGACTTTTTCTTTTGTTTTAGTTTTTAGAGACAGGGTTTCTCTGTGTAGCCTTGGCTGTCCTGGACTCCGTTTGTAGACCAGGCTGGCCTCGAACTCACAGAGATCAGCCTGCCTCTGCCTCTGCTGGGATTAAAGGCATGGGTCACCACGCCCAGCTAAATATTTTCATTTTTAAAAAGAAATTTATCTTGTTTTGATTTATACGTGTGTATGTGAATGTGGGTGGTTGTGGAGGCAAGAAAGAGTGTTTCATCTCCTGGAGCTTGAGGTACAGGCAGTTGTGAGTCACCATATTGGTGCTGGGGACTGAACGCAGTCCTCTGCAAGAGCATCCAGTGTTATTAAGCACCAAGCTATCTCCTAGCCCTTATTTTCTGTAGCTGAAGATTCATTGTTCAAAGTGATGGGTTTTATTGAAGACATTTTCATTCCAATATATCATATACTTGGACATATTCACCCCTCCTTCCCTTACACTCACTAGGCAGCCATATGTACCATATTTTCTTTACCTGTTCATCTGTTAATGGACATCTAGGTTGACGCTGTAGGTTGACTATTTATTGATTGTGCAGAGGGTTACAATAAACACAGACTACCATGTCTGCTTTGCTGACCTTCCTTAGGGCCTATCCCCACAGGTGTTATAGCTAGGTCATATGCCCTATTTTTAATTGTTTGAGGAACCTCTATACTGGTTTCCATGGTGGCTGCCTCAGTTTACATTCCCACCAGTAGTGTGTAAAGGTGCCTTTGTGCATCCTTGCCAGCATTTGTTGCTGCTTGTTTTTATACAAACAGCCGTTCTGAGAGGGGTGGGATGCGATCTACTATGGTTCGAATTTTCATTTCCCTGATGACCAAGGAAACTGAGCACTGTTTCATTGGCCATCTGTACGGCTTGGCTTATTTATTGATTGGATGATGAGGGTTTTGTTTCTGGTGATTAATTATTTTGAGTTTATTGTATAGTCTAGATATCAATCCCTTGTGGCATGTAGGCTTTATTTAAGGAGCTTTGTGTCTGGCCAGCTGTTTCCTGCCACATATACATTAGGGAGCTGAGGTCATAGTGTATGTGACCCTAGTGTGAGTCTGTTGATCTGTCCCTTGGCTGTTTTAATTCACACACCTTGTTCCCAAGGTGACAGGCAGATAAGGGAGAGCACATGGAGGCCACAGAAAGAAAATGGAAATGTAAGCCAGTGAGCTGGGAGCCTTTCTTCCCTGTGGGGCCCTGGGTAGGGCTGGGCGTGGTCACTCTTGCTTAGGGCAGATGGCCTTTCAGCATCATGGAGGCCCCAGGGTAGCCACATCCTCAACCCTAGGCTAGTTTCTGAACTGTGCTTTAGGCTCAGAACTCACAAAGTGTGCAAAACAGCCATTGCCGTGACCACAGAGTCAGTACTCCATAGTTGTTAGGAGGCTGCGCTTCAGAATTAGGAGGCTCCAGGTCGACTTCGCTCGTCCACGCATGCGCTCTGATGCTTCTGCCGGTCATCCCGCATCCCATGCGGGTTAAGAGACACCCAGTCGCATAGCGAGGTCTTCGTTCAGTAGCCGAGGAGTATTCTCAGATAGGTAACAGGCAGAAAAGTTTGCTCCTCTCATAACGGCTTTGTCGAGCAAGTCTTCAGACTTGCCAGCTCCCGGGTACCTTCCATCAGCACCTCTGTTCCTTTTCTGGAGAACTGGGTTTGTAAACTTGTCAGAGCCCTATGAGGCCTACTTCTCCATACTCTGGCCCCTTCCCTAAGACTCAGGCACCTAGCTGACAGTCTGCCGTCTGTACTCTTTCTCTCCCCACAGTGCACACACCAACAGGTACTTCAGGGGGAGATACCTGAGAAGCAAAACTCTCGGAATGTACCGTATCTGGGCCTCCTCCTCTGTGGTGTAGATTCTGAAGAGAAAGACAGTTTATACCCACAGGGAAGTCCAACATGCTTCTTTCATGCTCAACATGGTTGTTCTACTAGCAGTAAGTGAGCTGGAACTTTGCTCAACCTCCACTCTTAGGGTGGCCTGACAACCCGAGAGCTAGCCCATAGGGATGACAACTCTGGAAAAACACATGACGAGGTGCAGATGACTTCTTGAGCAAGTAGACGGGGAAACGTCAGTTGAGTGAGCGAAGTCCGCCCATCTGAGGCCAGAGTAGGACACAGACTACGCCACAAACTCACTGGCCTCCCAGACAGGACCTAAGCTTGAACTTGTGAATCATGCTAATAATATCGGAACCTTCTTTCATCTTCTGCCCCAGTAACCCAAACACACTGCTTCCGTGTTCAAGGTTATCCTAACCGGCAAGCTGGAGCTCAAGGCATCATGCATACTTTCAGGCACCAGGGAGAAAGGAAGGGACCAAGTCCAAATGGAGCATTCCCTGTCCAATGAGCCATCCAACTCCTTCCCGGAGCCTCACCACTACTGTTGCATTTATATACACTACTACTCCATTTATATTTTATTGACTGGGATTTAGTGACCTGGCTGTAACTAAGTTGTATAATCTGGGTTTATGATTTTATTTTATTTAATTCCCTAGACTGGATGCTTTCTTCCCTCATACCACGATTTTGCTATACAGGAAGGTGATACCACAGATAGTGGTTGCTTCCATGACTCTTGATGTGTGCTTGCACTAAATTTTCACTTAAGGAGGCAGGCAGGGCAAACTCTAGACAGACAGGCATTGCATGAAGTAGGCTCTCTGAGTGAGCCCAAAGGCCTGTTTGCTCTTGAAGTTGAAAGGTCAAAGCCCAGCTCATTGGCCTGTGATAATAAAGTGCTGTTGTGATTGGCAGAGGCCTGTGGTTCAGAGAGAAGTCTGTCATTCAGAGAGAAGTCTGCGGGTTGAAACACTGGCATCCAGAGTCCGCCTGGGACCTGCCATGAGACCTTGAGCAGGTTGCTGGTCCCTCTGAGCTCTGGTATCTGCACACAACCCACTCGGGCACTGCACTGTGACAGAAATGTTGGGAGGGCTAAGGGAAAGTTTGTCTGTGGAGTGTTCTGTGCACCTATGTGCCCAAACAAGGCTTGGTTGAGCAGTGTTGGTGACAGACCCCAGAAAATTATACCAGAGCACATAGTCTGCTTGGAATGCAGTTTATCCTCTGCTTTTCTCATGTTTTGTCTTGCTCTGGACCAACCATAAAGTTTGCAGGCAAAAGAAGCCTGCAAATTGTAACTGTAAAGTGTACATAAAAGAAAGCCCCCTTGCCACATACTACTCAAAATACTAAACATACACAGCGAAGAAATAATAGTCTTCCCTTTGTGACAGGCTTATTCACGCGCTCAGTACATCTATCCATTTGTAGCACACAACAGATTTCCTTTACTTATAATTTTAAATCACATTTATTTACTTGCTCATTTACATAGTGTGTGTGTGTGTGTGTGTGTGTGTGCGGTGTGCCCATGTGCCATAGTGGGCACAGGGAAGTCAGAGGACAACTTCCGGAAGTTGGTTCTCCCCTTTCAGCCTGTGGGTCCTGAGGACTGGTCTCAGGCTCACTCTCTGACCCACCATGCTGGCCTCTTCCTGTCCTTTTCAAGCTAGAACCATATTCCACTGTCTGCCTGTATCACGTGTCGTTTGCCCACTCAGCCGTCAGTAGAACGGTACCTGCAGGAGTGACTGTGAGGATGGAGATGTCACACCTGGAGGAAACAGCGGTGGCTGGAAGCTCTCTCAGCTGAAGAAGCTGGAGACGTAGTCAGCAAACCCCTAGGTTCATGCTGGCTGCTGTTGGGGCTTCCAGGACCCTCAGGTGACCTAGAGTCAGGTTATAGAGAACTGCCACTGTAAGGACCATGGGCCTGATTCTGTAGGCATGCTGGAGCCATGGAAGATAGTTGAGTCATGAAATGCCTAGAAAATAACTATACTGGCTGGGTGTGGTGGCACGCTTTTAATCCCAGTACTCAGGGAGGCAGAAGCAGGTGGATCACTGTGAGTTCGAGGCTAGCCTGGTCTACAAAGTGAGTCCAGGATAGCCAAGGCTACACAGAGAAACCCTGTTTCAAAAAACCAAAAAGAAAGAAAGAAAGAAAATAGAAAAAGAAAACAGATGTACTTTATTTAGCTGATTTCCCTTTATCTTTAAAAACAAAGGGTTTCCTGGAAGAAAATTTTTGGGAATATTTGTATTTGTTTAGAGCCGAGCTGTAAGATAGTTGTAAAGGCAAGAAAATTGCAATTTACAGCACTGGCTTTTTAAGTGAGAGAAAACAACCTGCAGCCAGCAGGTGGCAGTGTAGGCCTGAGGATGAGGGCTGTTTCAGCACAGAGCTCCAGTACTCCCAGTTCCAGTCTTAGTTCCAAAAAAGGATGTGGCTTTTCCGACCAAGTAGGAATCTCACATCTCTCCCTGTCTCCCCTCCTTCTACCATTCTGCACCCTCTCTTATTTTCTGGTGGTTGACTGAGTGAGCTATGGGAAGAGTATAGCTTATATTTGAGAGCCCACCCCTTCCTGAGTTGGTTCTCCCTGGACACCTGAGTTGGTGCCTGTCCTGTGCACACTGTCCAAGTGTGCAGAGGTGCTGCTCTTTACTTCCTTCCAGATAGGACAGGCACCCAAGTACCTTCAGCCAGAAAATGAGAGAGTGTTGTCTCAAAGTCAATCAATCAATCAGTCAATCAATCATCAATCACTTTTAGCCGGAAAGGTAGAGAGGTTGTTTGCCCTGCATTAGGCAGGATGCCTGGAGCAGCTGCTTCCCTGGCCCTTCATGCCTTGATGGAGGGCTGAGGTTCGATGGGGTGAAGTGTTTGCCTTTGATTGAAAAGCTAAATGGGCCAATGTGGTGGCATAGCCCTTTAATCCTGCACTTGGGAGGCAGAGGTGGGCAGATCTCTGAGAGTTTTACATAGTGAGTTCTATGATAGACAGAGAGATAGAGAGAGACCTTGTCTCAGAAAAATCAACCAACCAACCAACAACCAACCAACCAACAACCAACCATCCAACCAACCAACCAACCAGTCAATCAATCAAAGATACAAAAAACCCAAACCGAACCAAAAGGGATCATTAAAAAACTCAGTAATTCATTGGGAGTTTAGCTCACCTGTAGAGCAATTTCCTAGCATATATGAGGCCTTATGTTCAATTCCAAACATTTTATGACCAGTGCAATCCCTGATCAAGCAGTGGAGCTTGCTGCCAAATCGGAGTTGAACCCCAGAACCCACGTGGTAGAAGAAGAAACCCAACTCCTGCAAGCTGTCCTTTGAACCTCCTTCCCTCAACACAACATGGCATGCACATACCTGTGCATACACACTACACATACACACTAAATAAATGTAATTTTTTGGTGTTTTTTGTTTGTTTGCTTTGGTTTTTCAAGATAGGGTTATTCTGTGTAGCCTTGGCTGTTTTGGACTTGCTTTGTAGACCAGGCTGGCCTCGAATTCATAGAGCTCTGCCTGCCTCTGCCTCCCTGAGTGCTGGATTACAGGTGTACACCACTGCACCTGGCCTAAATGTAATTTTTTAATTAAAATATTTATTTATGTGAATGGGTGTTTTGCCTGCAATTATGTCTATGCTTCTGTGTGTGCCTGGTGCCTAAGCAGATTAGAAGAAAGCATCAGGTCCTCTAGAACTGGAGTCACAGACAGTTGTGAGGCAGCATGAGGATGCTAAGAATTGAACCTGGGTCATTGGGAAAGCAACCAGTGTTCTTAAACACTGAGCCATCAAAAAAAATTTTTTAAGCATAAAAACATTTTTAATGTAACATCTTAATAAGTAATCAAGTTAATATAAAATCTGCAATTACAAAACCTGAGACTGGCTGTCTTTCAAAGGGAGGAAGAAAGTCCCCTGGACTTTGGGGTATGGGACCCATCAAGGTAAGGACACAGCTGAACCTTCCCCGAGCCCATCTACAGATGGTCTCTGGAGCTCACCCTGTCTCATGGGTTGTCGGATGGATGGATATGTAGTTCTCACCTCAGAGGATTGAGCATTAGTGGGAGAAAGCAGAGAGACTGTGTTGCATGTAGCTAAGAGGGGCTGTTGAAAGTACAGTATCCTTTAAAAATACTCTCAGGGGAAAAAAAATCACTCTTGTTCTCCACAAGCCAGCACAGCATCTCAGTCTCACTCACACATCGCTTTACCGTCTTGTGCCTCATACTCTAGAGGGGCTGCGGGATAGTGCTGGGTCAGCATGGTGTGGCAGCCTAAGTCTTCTCATTCCAGCTGCCTGGGTAAGGTGGAGACTTCCTCTGAGGCTTGCTGTACTCAGGGCATATGGGACAGAAGCTCTAGGGGGACATGTATGTTTTAGGCATCGTATATGCTCATGTCCATTGGCCAAGGCCTTAGAGCTCGTGATGTTCAGGGTCCATGTTTGTGTTTGCATATGTGTGAGTTGAGTGTTACGAGAGCCGATCACAAGCTAGGCAACTGGAGGCACTTTCTGTATTGGGGTGTCTAAAACAATGTATTGTTGCAGAGAGCAGTGGCGCAGGCTTGTAATCCCAGCACTCAGAGAGGCAGAGACAGGCAGATCACTGTGAGTTTGAGACCAGCCTGGTCTACAAAGGAAGTCCAGGACAGCCAAGGCTATACAGAAAAACCTTGTCTCTCAAAAAACTAAAAAGAAAATATTATTTATAACAATAAAGAAGAAAACAATCTCCTATTTTTTCAGGTACAGCTTATATTTATTTATTTATTATTTGTTATTTTATTTTCATTTTTACACATTTTTTTATTGAAAAATAAAATTATTCATATTACATCTCATTTGCTATCCCATCCCATGCATCCTCCCATTCCTCCCTCCCTCCTGCTTTCACCCCATTCCTCTTCCCTATGACTGTGACTGAGGGGGACTTCCTCCCTCTGAATATGTTGCCAGGGTAAAAAATGGAAATTGAGACTTCAAGAGGTTAAGCAACTTTCCCAGTACTGCAGAGCCACTGTCTGTCTGGTCGTAATGTCCGCGTCTTGGCTTGAGCACAAAGATGCACAGGTGGTTCTGAGAGAGCTCAGTGATACTTATTTCTTCACTTCCTGGCTAACCTAAATGTTTCTCTCACTGTAGGGGATCCCAACAAGCCCTCAGGATTTAGAAGTGTTAAAGCTCCAGTCACCAAAGTGGCTGCGTCAGTTGGAAATGCTCAGAAGCTGCCCATGTGTGACAAATGTGGCACTGGCATTGTGTGAGTATTGGCTTCCCCTGATATTAGAGCTTGGGCCGATCATGAAAGAGTGAGAGTTGCTGGGTGTGGCAAAGCTTGGGGGTAAGACAACAAGTCAACCAGAATATGTAGAACTGTTGTGGGCCAGGCTTCTAGAATGATAAATTTTTCCCATTCACAATCAGAGACCAGTAGTAGTGCCTCTGGAGAAGCCCCAGGAAGGACAATACAAGGCCGTAGTGTTACTAATGGAGCCCCATTTTCCCTCTGTCTTGCAGTGGCATGTTTGTGAAGCTGAGGGACCATCATCGCCACCCTGAATGTTATGTGTGCACCGACTGTGGCACCAACCTGAAACAGAAGGGCCATTTCTTTGTAGAAGATCAGATTTACTGTGAAAAGCACGCCCGAGAACGGGTCACACCACCCGAGGGCTATGATGTGGTCACTGTGTTCCCCAAGTGATTGAGAGGACCACCCTGCCTGCTGCCCTCCAGCCAGCCTGCTGTACCTGGTTCTAGGAATGTTCTTGTTCCCTCCCCCTGACAGTCCTGTGCTTACCTAGTGTTTGTTAGTCCTGCTCAGGAAAACTTGAGTTCCCCCTGTGCTGACTGACTCCCACTAGCAGTGTGATGCCTGCTTTTACATTACTGGAAGATGGTTTTGTCCCTTGTCCCCTCACCAGCACCACCACGCACCTTCTTCACCTGGGGGACTTCTCTGCTGCAAATGGACATTGGTCACGTTGGAACTAAGCCAAATGTAGTATCTCTGGTATTATTTTGTTTTACTTAATAAATTTAGATTCTAAGGCACTGTGTGACCTCTTAGTTGACTGCACCTGTGTTCTGTGTCCTGCCTCATGAAATTAGAAGTTTCTCTCTTGCTTTTGGCTTCTTAGTTGTAAAAGTTGCAAGGATTTTCCTCAGGCACGAGAGGACTGCTATGACTAAGCTGTGTTCCTTTACGTCTTTGAGGCTGGCTGTAAGCATCACTGAGTAAAGCAGATATTCTTAGTTACTTCTTTTTGTTGCTGTGGTAAAAATGTCATGAAGGCAACTTATGAAAGACTGAGTTTATTTGGGCTAACAGTCTTGGCAGAGAGGCATGGTAGCATGTGGTGTGACAGCTGGAGTAGAAAGCTGAGAATTCATCCCCTTAACTACAAGGGAGTGGCCTGGAAATGGGGTGGAGTTATTGCACTCTCAAAGCCCACCTACAATGATGTACTTTCTCTAGCAAGGCAAGGCCAGCACCACAAACCAGGGACCATGTGTTCAGTGCTTATGGGGCCACTGTCATTCAAACCACCACATTAATTTATGATGTTTGTTCTGTTTTAATGAAATTGTTCTTGAGTTCGAAGGAATGAAACTTCCTGTCTTAGTAACTTTTCTAATGTTATGAGAAAACTCCATGACCAAGGCAACTTATAGAAGAAAGCATTTAATTTAATTTATGGTTTCAGAGGCTTAGACTCCGTGATGGCAGAGCGAAGGAACAAGCAAGAGTTTACATCTTAGTCCACATGCATGGAAGACAGACATACTGGGGATGTCTTTTAAAACCTCAAAGCCTGCTTGCAGTGACACACTTCCTCCAATGAGACCACTTCTCCTAATTCTTTCCAAAATGGTTCCATCAGATGGAGACCAATTAGTCAAAATATATGAGCCTATGGCAGCCATTCTCATTAAAATAACTTCCCAAATAATAGGTTGAGAGTGTCACCAGTTGGCCTTAAAGTATGCACAATAGTCCATTTCCAGACTGTGTGAGGTTACAATAACTTAGGAGAGTGACCACTAGTGGTAGAGAGCCCACAAATGGGTCATAAGTGGTTGCTATGTTCTTCAGCATTCCTCCTCAATGTGCCAACCAGATGTTTGACATTTATCTACTGTGGCTACATGCTTGTACATCCATCCCTTTGACATTGTGGCACTGTGTTGCTTCTAAACAGTTCATGCCTGAGAACAATGCAGCGACGTTACAGCAATCACCCAGGAACAAACACCTCACAGTATTTCAAGTAAGTGAACAATTTTAAGTTGAGCCACATTCATAGCTATCTGTTGCCCATGGGCATGCCTGACTGGTGTTTATTACTCAGAAGCTGAACTTACAAACAGGGTCTCACCTCCAGTGGCTTTAGAGAAATTTCCAGGAAAGAGCAATTAACAATTAAGCAATCAAGCACAAAGCCGGAAGCCAGCCCAGTAGAAGATGAAGAAATCAGAGAGCCAAGTTTGGGACAAAGAATTCTAAAAATTACACACCAAAAAGGGGCTAACTTGGTTCTTACGCTAATATTATTTAGAATGATTTCTCTAACATGTGTTTAGGTCCCCACCTCCCAGTTAACTAGTCCTGACTTTAAACTGTTTTGAAGTTTGTATAATAAAGTGGTTTAAACATTGCAGTTTTAGGAAATTAATGTAAGAAATATTAAGCCAGAGCAAATTTGCTTCATGTACACACATGGGAACACGCCACTTGAGTTAATGATTAGCAGGGGTCACTAAACTTTCAACCTTGACAGTTCTACTATGCCTATGCCAGGGCTCAGTGTGGGATAATGTTGATTGGGCACCAGAAAATCTTGAATTACTGTCTCCCTGAGTCAGGCCCCAGCTTAAGGGGCCTGGTCCTTTTTAGGGTTATTGTTGCCCCTTGCTTTAGGACAACCCTAAGGCTTCTCATTGAAGAGAACACATGTCCCCTTGGGTTTGCCCTCCCCTCTTGACAATTAGGAACATATATAAGGATAAATTAATATAGCCCATCCAGGGACACATTAGACTTGGTCAGGGAAATAGCTTATTCCCCAAAGTCCTTATAGGGTCAAACAACATACACTGGTAACTAGGGGAATATGGATCTGAATCTGAAGATGATAAATTAAAGAGAAGAAAAACAAAAGGCTAGGCCCCCTGGGCATGGTACAAACATGGAGTTAGAATGGCTCTTGCCATCAAGAAAGGGAAATGTCCCAGACCACATGAGATAGAATGTCAGATTTGACATGGCTCAAGTAGAAGCACTATTGCATGTTTGGAAGATTAGGTGTGCTGAAATGTATGTGCTAGGTAAGGCTGAAAAACTCACCAATGACTGTTTTGTGGGAGGGCCTGAAGGATGTCCCACTTACCAATGTGGCACACACACTATGCTGCAATATTAGGGCATGTGTTTTTTATTGAATTTGCTTTGCTCATTTCCTGATTTCTGAATATAATTGGCATAAGCATACTTGGTGATTGACACAGCATCTACTTAGTTCCTTGGCCAATGAGGAATGTGGCTGACTACTTCTTGGTAAGAAGGATGCATAAACTGTACATAATGCATGATGCATAAACTGTGGACCTTCCTCCACAGCCTGGGCTGATGGTTTGAGCTGCAAATACAGAGGCGATCTCTCTAATGGCATAGGGGGTGGGGGATGATGATGTCTGGAATAATAATGAACTGGGGATGCTTTAAGCACCAGAAGAAGGTTGATGCAGTTGTCAGACAGAATGGCAAAGTTAGAGTGACAGTTGGAGGTACCTATGCTGGTGGGATGACGGAGATGGCTAATAAGATAAAGCAAAGCTAACTGCAAATGGGTTGAGCTTCTGAGACCTCAAAGCCCTACCCCCACAGTGACACACTTCCTCCAACAAGGATACAGACACCCCAACAAGACCACTCTTTCTAATAGTGCTACTCTCTATGTGCCAAGCACTTATACTAATGAGTCTATGGGGGTCATTTCTATTCAAACCACCACACAATTCATAGTGGGAGCAAATCAGGCCAGGAACTTGAACTAGGCAGGAACCTGGAGGAAGGAGGTGATATAGACATCATAGAGGGGAGCTGTTTACAGGCTTGCTTGCTGTGGCTTGCTCAGCCTATTTTCTTTCTTTCTTTTTTAATATTTTATTTATTTTATGTAGGAATGCCATATCTGCATGTGCATCTGCAGTCCAGAAGAGGGCATTAGATTACAGTATAGATGGTTGTGAGCCACCATGTGGCTGCTGGGAATTGAACTCAAGACCTATGGAAGAGCAGACAATGATCTTATCCACTGAGCCATCTCTCCAGCCCCCCTGTTTTCTTATAGTACCCAAGACCCCGAATCAGAGATGGCACCACTCCTATGGGCTGTACCCTCCTACATTTATCAATCATTACTTAATGCAATTCACTAAAGGCCAAAATATAAAACCAAGGAGGTGCAGTAAAAACTAACACAGGCCAGTTTTATGGAGGTATATTCTCAATTGTGGTTCCCCCTTCTCATATAATTCTAGTTTGTGTCAAGTTGACAGGAATAAAGCTAGCTAGCACAGGCTCCTCGGCCAACTTCTCAGAGAACAGTATAGTGGAGGCAGGCAGAGGCAGAAAGATATTTCTGAAGCCTGGCAGATACAGGTTTTGAGCTGTTGAATGCTCGTAGACCCAAAACATGAACGTGGCCTCCTTGTTAGAGTGAGTGGATATAGGGGCCTGTGATTATTTTCCTGGCCTCAGAATATGATTGGTGTAAGCCTACTTGGTGATTGGCACACTAGCTGATGAGTTCCCTGGCCGATGAGACAAGTACTAGGATTGTTACGAAGAAAGTCTGAAACTTATCTTCCTTTGCATAATAAAATGCCCCCCCCCAATAGTCCAGTTCCCCTCAAATAAAGAAATGTTCTCCCAAGTCTATAGGATCACAGCCCACAAATAAATGCATAAATAAATATGCCCTTATTTATTTCTCAGGGAGCGGAGTAGGTTTGAAATGGCATAATTATTGTCATTGTTAGAATATTCCAGTGTCTGGAGTTAAGAGTCTTGAATGTTTACTTAGTTTGCAATCCTGGGGTCAAACCCAGGGTTTTGTACTTGGGAGGCAAGTTCCCTTCTACGAATCTTGGTCCCCATTCTGGTCCATGTGAAAACAAGACAGGTGTTGGGAAATGACTGGAAACTCCTGAGAACTCCACCAGGAAGTGGCAGCAATTCTAGTGGCTGCACCAGATCTTGTGTCTCTGCAGACAGCCCATCAAGGTGGGCTCAAGTTCATAGTATGTGAGCACTTGTTGCAAGAACTGAAGGGGATCAGTAAAGGGTAATTATCCTGTAATTATCACAAGGACGGCCTCACTGGGCTGAGGGCACAGAATATTCCTACATTGGACACTCTGTCAAAATCAACACACTGGGGTGACACAAGGACTGCCAGCTTGGAAGTGGCCCAGTGTGGAAAAGTATGCTGAAGCAGGTTCAGGCTGTGGGGCAACTGCCTGGCGGCTTGTTCCACATGACTTCGTATACCTTTTGACCTCATAGTTTTCAGGGTAGGGTACCAGTGGGAGAATCAAAAGGCAGCTAGCTTCCTTGAGTTCCTGACCAGAGCAATTAAAAGAAATTTATACTCTTCATAAGATAACTTCCGGCATGCTTCTGCACAGTGGCTGAAAACACAGACCCTGACTGAGATCCAAGTAGCAGAGTGGTCAGTTATGACCTGGATTCTGTTATCTCATCAGTGAGATCAGGCATCTGCTGCATCCCTCGTTCATGGGGTTGAATGGCTGAGGATAACATGCGAGCTGCTTTAGCCTGAGCCCTGTGTCACATATTCCTGCTGGATCTGTCCTTCTTCCTCGATTCTTCCTTGTGTCTGATGATCACCCCTTGTGAACCTTGTTGGGGGTAGAGGAAGCAGCCCAAAGTTGACTTATGGATGAGTCTGTTTGGTGTTTGGGAGTATGTTGTAATGGTGGCTGCTTGCAGCACAGTTGGGTTGGCCCTGTAAGGGCAACCCCCCCCCCCCCCACTGTACAGAGCTTCTAGTGGTACACCTGATAGGAATGCTCTAGCCTGTTTGAAATGAGGAACAGCCCAAGTTTAAGCGTGCCTGGACTTGTAGACACTGGCGAATATGTTGTCTAGTAAAAGTCTGAAAAATTCCAAGTATTAAAAGAAGTGTGGAGTAGGGGAAGTGAAAAGACATATGGTACCACTCATTTGTGAGAGAGTCAAAGGGCATGAAAGGCGAATGACCAGGTTGACTAAGTGAACCCAGGATCAACCTTATTTATAAGGACAAATACTCTGTAATGTTGAAATCCTGGTAGATAAAAGATCCTGGGTCTAAAATTGCTGGTGTTCAGCTCTAGTGAGGTTCAGGTCCCAAAGAGGAGGTGTGGAGTTAGTGAGGGAAGGAGACTGACACGATCTGAGGGCGAATCAGGGGAGCTTGTGTGTTTATACTACACCTTTTATACTCTATATTTGCATAGTCGCTTACTTACAGGTAATATTGAAAGCAAGCTTAATGATTCCAAGAACTATATGATTTTTTTTTTGCAGATTTTTAAAAGCTCACTTTAGCTGAATTTTTCAACATCCAGAATGAAAGAGGTAATCAAATTTATTACATTTTTTGAAGCAATAGCAATAAGTTCAGCAAGCATTTAAGTCCTGGTTGTTTTCTAAGGTTCAGCGACCCCATTCCCCACCCCAAGGGCCCTCTGTACTTCCTCTTGCACATTCTCAGCCTCTGTGGTCAGGAGGTCCCAGACATTGAGTCCTGAGCAACAAACCCATAAGAGCGGTTTGCCTTCCTCACGGGGCACGATGCAGTGTTTGCACCGCGCAGCATAATAAGCATTGAGTTGTTCCTTTGTGTGCTCCTGTGTGCCTCAGGCTGAAAATGCGGGCCTGTTCTCATACACTCCTCAGAAGGAAGGTCCTGATAACTTAACCTTTTCCCAGTATGCCATGCCACCCTAACTCTTAAAACTCTGCATATGGTAGGGGGTCGGGGGGAGAATCAAGCCAGTCTAACTTCTTTTTTTTTTTTTAAAGTTTCATTTGTCTTTTTTTTAAAGACTTACTTATTTATATATTTATTTATTATATATACAGTGCATGTACACCTGCAGGCCAGAAGAGGGCATCAGAGCTCATTATAGATGGCTGTGAGCAACCATGTGGTTGCTGGGAACTGAACTCAGGACCTCTGGAAGAGCAGTCAGTGCCCTTAACCTCTGAGCCATCTCTCCAGCCCTCCAGTCTAACTTCTTAACAGAATCTGCTCCTTGTGGGACACACCAGATCTTGCTGTTCATCCTGTATGTTACATAGGAAAGAAACCAATCATTGGTCCTATCCTATACGTATTAACTGAACTCTTGCCCTCACCTGCTAAGGCCTCAGATTCTGGGTCTGGGCCCATTGTTTTTCTAGACTGTGTTTTCCATCCTTGCAACAAGCTGTAAGTGCCCAAGAGTTCCTGGAAACATCTTTCAGTCAAATATTTAACTTCTCTATTTTTGGTACAAACATGAGGACACTAGGGAGATTCTTGTGTTTGAGTAGGCAGAGTCATCACCCTACATGGTTCCACGGTGGCAGCAATCTTTTTTTTTTTTTTCATGCTTTTTTTTTTAATTTATTAATTTATTCTTGTTACATCTCAATGTTTATCCCATCCCTTGTATCCTCCCATTCCTCCTCCCCCCATCTTCCCATTATTCCCCTCCCCTATGACTGTTCCTGAGGGGGATTACGTCCCCCTATATATTCTCATAGGGTATCAAGTCTCTTCTTGGCTACTTGCTGTCCTTCCTCTGAGTGCCACCAGGTCTCCCCCTCCAGGGGACATGGTCAAATGTGAGGCACCAGAGTACGTGAGAAAGTCGTATAACACTCTCCACTCAACTGTGGAGAATATTCTGACCATTGGCTAGATCTGGGAAGGGGTTTAAAGTTTACCTCCTGTATTGTCCTTGGCTGGTGCCTTAGTTTGAGCGGGACCCCTGGGCCTAAATCTGCCTATCATATTGTTCTATTTGTAGATTTCTAGGACCATCTGTATCCTTTTATTTTGCTATTCTCCCATGCGTCTCTCATTTAGCAATCTTTTTCAAATAATAATTATTCGTATTATGGAGAGAAAGCCACTGTATATATTCCCATACTATACCAAAGCTGATACAAAATTTCCCAAAGCATAAGTAAAGTCCTTTAACACAGAATGAAAAATCACCAAAGAAGAAAGTAGAAGGATGCTGGAGAATTGTGGTCCACAATACCCACATGCTAGAAGTTTGTCAAGCAGCAGTGCTCGTCATGTGGTCCACTCCACAAAATCCCAGAAATCACAATGTTGGAAAGTTTAAATGCCAAGTATTGAAATTCTGAAAGTCCAAATCTCCCAAGGTGGAATCGGATCAAAGGCCGTTGGAAAGGTACAGGGAGCTGAGTTTTGAAGAATAGCTTGGCCACACTCCAGTGGAAGCTTCAGCTTCAGGGGGCTGGAGAGATGGCTCAGTGGTTAAGAACACTTGGTGTTCTTCTAAATAACCCGACTTTAGTTCCTGGCAGCCATTTGAAAGCCAATTACCACCTGTAACTGTAGCTGCAGAGGATCTGGTGCCCCCAGCTGGTCAAGGGCACTGCATGCATGTGCTACAGAGACGTACATGCAGGCAAAATCCATACACATTCTTGAAAATTCTTAAAAAAGAAGGAAAAGAAAAACCCCTCATTTCACTTTCAAAATGTGTCATTTGCCTTAACATTTCTTCCAGCTGATGAAATTTCAAGAGGCTTCTAATAGTTCAATGTGTGTTTGTGAGACGGGGTCACAAGGTCACTGACTGCTTTAAAACTAAGTATGGGATCGTCGTGGGATGATGAGCAAGCAAGTGATGGCATTGCTGTGAAAATGTCAGTCCTATGTCTGTCCTGCCTACTGCACGTTTAGAATGAATACATGCAGAATGAGTTACCATGTGTCCCAAATCTCTATTTGTTTTCTTTTACATTTTACAGGGTTTTTTTTTGGAATTTTTTTTACAGTGTGTATTTAATCTTCATAAACTCTTTTGCTGTAGTTGCAGCACTGACAATCCAGCTGGCATTTGCCTGGGCAACAGCAAAGAGTCATATATTGTTCTGATTGTTACCTTGTTTTCCAAATGATCTTTTCACATTATCTTGAGCTTGATTTTTTTCTGTTTAAAATCTTTTTATGGATTCCTTGTGAGTTTCACATCATATGCCCCAGTCCTGCTCATTTCCCTGTTCCCTGTCCCTCACCCTTGCAACCTCCTCCTCAAAAAAAGAACCACACCCACCCCCCAAAAACAAACCCAAAGCATAGAAAACATCTCATTGTGGAAGCTCTAGTATGTTACAATGTTCCATAGTACGACCCTCTGCCCACACATCTTCACTTGCAAATATTTATTGCAGTGAGTCCTTGATATGGTTCTGTGATACTGTCAATATTGGATCCTCACTGGTACTTCTCCCAGTCATCCTGTTCCTGTCCTATACCATGGGGATCCTGCAGCTTTAGATCAGCAAGACTGGCCCTTTCACACATCCCAACCATTTGCATATGATATAAATTTTGGAGTGGGCCAACTCAGAATGTTGGATCTGGGCCTTTGTGGCAGCCAAGAGGGTCAGTGTGCCAGTGCTCCCTTATCTGTACCACCAGGGGGAGCTCTCCAACACTGCTTTGGTTAGGCCACCCAATGCCATCTGTAGAAAGCATTGCTCTCATGCCCTGGGAGAGGGCAGGGGAGTCACTTGAGCCTTCACCATCAGGGCCAGTTCTACTGTGCTGCCCAGGTGGGGTACAAGGCCTGCTCTCCCACATGCTACAGTTAGTGAGGGGGCATGACCAGCTCTCCTGCTCTGTTGCTTTCAGGGCCAGTTCGACCAACTACTGCAGGTGGTGAGGAGCAAGGTAGGAGGGCATCACCCTCACACTTAAACCACCTCATGGCAGATGAGTGGCAGTGCTAGCTCTCCCTCATTCTCACTCTCAGAGCCAACTCACCTGCACCCCCACCACCAAGGTCAGCTGTCCTGTGCTGCCAGGGAAGGATTGTAAGCTTTGTCACAGGTGAAAGTAGTCTTGGTGGGCTTTGCCCTTGGACACACCATGGATACTCACTGAGATTAACCTTGAGATAGACTGGGTGGAACCATCCTGGGCCTGGAATTCAGGAAGCAGAGGGATGTGGGGGTGGGGGTGGGGGTAGGGGTGGGGGTGGGGACTCCACCTGGATTATTGTGTTTCTAATGACCCACAATGGGAGGAGGAGACCGGCCCTTGCACGTGAGAGAGAGACAGGCAGAGAGGACTAGAGGTGCAGCAGGTTCAGACCGAGCTTGAGCGCATGTGGATCCGGAAAAGGATCAGAGAACAGGCCGGACCAGTGCGCAGGCCAGAAACAACTAGAGACCTGTCCTGTGGAACAGATACTGGAAGGTTCATTCTTGTTTCCCTTTAACCCTTTCCCCCTCTTGTGTAAGCTAGTTGGGTTGTATAATACAGTTTAATTGTTAAGAAATAGAGCCAACAAGTGGCACCCATCGTGGGACCTGATGGGTTCCATAATTTCTAATGGTATGAGGGAAGATTCAAAATTCGAAGGTACAGAAATGCTGTTTCAGGCTATCAGCAAAGTTGCAACTACCATTGCAAAACTCTTTCCTGCCTTATGCTTAGAGGGGATTCCCTGATTTTTTCATTGTTCTTTTATTGTATTTCATTCTTAGAAGGATTAGAAGAAAGGCTAATGAGATAGAAAAACTGGAAGGGTCAGTAAATTCTAGCCTTTTGGAAAAGATTGCAGATTTGACTGGACAGATGGAAAGACTGAGGAAAGAAAATGAAGGGATGGGAAAGCAAATGTTAATGATGAAGGGACATCAGCTGCGGAGAGACACCGAGTGATAGAAAACACTGAGGAGCTGGGACAACCAATATTCTACAAATATTTGTCAAGTATGAAACAGAAACCTGCACTAGTTTTGAGATGGGGTTGTAGGTATGCATATCTTTCCACAGGGAGTGAAAAAATATGGTTACCAACAAAACTTGTAAAGATTGGATCTGACCATTTAGCAAATGAATCTTAAGAACTACCTGGTTCTTACAACTTGACATTGTTTTCATACAGCTTGGAGAACTAATGCCCTCTGCTGGCCTGTTGGTGTACATGCAGACAGAGCCTTGTATTATTTGCAAAAAACAGGACAATGCTGAAGACAAAGCAGGCAGCCTGGGTGATTTAACCCCAAAAGAATGCCTCTAAAACCACAAGCAAGGTGCCTTCACTGTTGTTTCCTTGCAAAATTATATATGTACTAATATACCTATACTAATGATTTCAAAAGTTTGCTTATATTCAGAGCAAAAAACAGGACAACGATGAAGACCAAACCTCCGCCTCTAGTGCTACTGTTTCCTCAAGAAATTGCATGCATATTGACAATAAAAGGGCTAGCCAAAAGGATGGATCCCAAAAAGACTGGACAGAAACAGATACAACTAGCTTTTCCAGTGCTTGGCCAATATATTATTTTTCAAGGGTACTCAAAAGATGTTTTTCTCCTAAACAGCATAAAGTAATTTTGAGAACATGATACCCCTCTTCCCAGTAGGTATGGTGGGTGTTTTTGGTGGGGCATCAACAGATGAGGGTGACAGAATAGTCACTGGACTGAAGAACTGCTCTTCTCTCTTCTGCTGATGACAGACTGATTGTCTGCTGTGATCAACAGTGATGCTGAGAAGTTGACTGTCCCGCTTTGCAGAGACTAGGTGGACCAGACCATCAAAATTCCTGCTTCATAAAACAATTTGTTGGATGTTTTGGGCCAAAACAGCTGAAGACTGATTGCCCCAATGATGGAGAGAATCTGATGACTGTCCAAGTGGTCAGCTCTCTCTGTTTTATCCACACATGGAAGTTGCCCACCGGCACTTCCTTTACATTAGATAGAATTTCCTTCTTGAGTCTCTGATGGGATTGAAGACTAGATAGCCACAGTGTCACTAGATGCTTTAGTTTAAGAATTAAAAACATGGGAGATCCAAGATGACAGTGAGCAGCGTGGACCATGTTTAGAAGCTCCAGTAAATAATTCAGGGAATTGTACGGACTTCTGAACCAGGAACACCAAGCTCTGTACCTCACTACAGTGGGAGTATTCCACAGTTCGAAAGGACCAAAATACAGAAAACCTGTGTACCCCTGCACACAGGAGGAATGCAGATTTTCTTGGACCAGAGCGGCAGCTGCAGCAGCTGAGGTTTGCAGCTGGGGATCCTCCAGCAGAGGCAATTGGCATGGTAATGAGTGGGAATTGCTGCAGGAGAGGGGACTCAGTGCAAGATTTGGGCCCCGTGACCCTAGCTAAACTTGGCGTGTGGTTTGGGCCCCCTGAACCAAGCTCAACTTGGCGTGCCACTCATGCCCTGAGATCCAAACTGGACTTGGAGTGCGGCTCGGCTCCTGAGACTAGCTGAGCTTGGCACGGTTTGGGCCCAGAGACCCTAGCTGAGTTTGGCATGCAGTTTGGGCCCAGAGCCCCTTGCTGAACTTTGGGGGGCAATTTGGGTCCAGAGAACCTAGCTGAGCTTGGCACGTGGTCCTGGCCCTGAGACTTTGGCTGGACTCTGTGAGTGGATTGGACCCAGAGCCCCTAACTGAATTCGTTGTGCAGTTTGGGTCCAGAGTCCCCGACTGAGCTCGGTGTGTGGTTTGGGTCCAGAGTCTCTGGCTGAGCTTGGCGGGCATTTTGGGCCCAGAGACACTAGCTGAGTTCAGCATGCAGTCCAGGCCCCGAGACTCTAGCTGAACTCAATGAGCTCAGTGTGTGGTTTGGGCCTGAGACCCTAGTTGGACTCAGCACTAACTGGACTAAGTGCGTGGATTAGTCCCAGAGACCCATTTGCATCCAGAGACCGGTTTGGATCCAAAGATGTGAACTGGACTCAGTGTGTGTGCGGTTTTGGCCCCATGACACTAACCTGGACTCTGTGAGTGGTCTGGGTCCTGAAACACTACCAGAAACCACAGATCACTGGAGCATCAAAGCTCCGAGACTATGGAAATCTCAGGGAGACAGGGAGTAGAGTGGCCATTAGACTCCCTCTGCCCAACCTGCTTCAGTCCCTGGAGAGCTCCAGTGCTACAAGGGGACCCAGAAGGCTGTGGACACTTTAGCCTGACCCAATGCACATTCAGAGACCCAGGACGATTACAGAACCCACAGTACTGGGGATCTGGGGATCACTGGCTGTGAGAGATCCAAACTACAGGGTTAGCCTCCTGCCATTCAGACCAGTGAAGCATCAGAGCTTCTGGCCTAGGGAAATTATGGGAAAATGGGTAAATCTATCCCCAGACTCCCTCCACCCAACTCCGGAAGCTACCTGCCAAAAACAGAGATGGCAAGATGCCTAAAGGACAGCATAATATTATATGCAAAAACCCAAAACAAAATGGCATCTCTAGATTCCAGCTATGCCCCCCCCCAAAAAAAAAAAACAACCCAGAGAATTCAAACACAATAGAAACACAAGAAAGTGACCTCAAATCCTTAGTAATGAGGATGATAATGGAGGAAACAAATAAAATTCGTAATCAAATGCAGGAAGACGCAGCTAAACAGGTGGAAGACATAAAAAAGGCCTATAGAGAGGCACTGGAAAAAATTCAGGAAAATACAATCAACCAGATCAAGGAAATCAATAAAACTGTTCAATCTCTGAAGGCCTATAAAGAGGCAATGGAAGAAACTCAGGAATATACAAACAATCAGATGAAAGAAATAAATGATAGAGTTCAAGATCTGAAGATGAAAATGGATACAGGATAAAAATGGATAAAAATAGAGACAGGAGAAAAACAGGAATGTGAGAGCTCAGAGAGGAAGGTGAGTAACACAGAGGTGAGCTTTTCTAACAGAATCTAAGAGATGGAGAAATGAATCTCAGGTCTAGAAGATACAATCGTAGATCTTGAAGCAACCATTAAAGAAAATGCTAAATCTGGAAAAATCCTGACACAAAACATCCAAGAAATCAAGGACATCATGAAAAGAAGAAATCTGAGGCTAATAGGCATTGAGGAAAGAGAAGATGTCAGATTCTAAGGCTCAGAAAATATTCTTAACAACATCATAGAAGAAAACTTTCCCAATCTAAAGAAAGAGATGCCTATAAACAAACAAGAGGCCTACGAAACACCAAATAGAATAGATGAGAAAAGGAAAACTTTCTGTCACATAATAATCAAAACACAAAATATACAGAACAAAGAAAAATATTAAAAGCTGCAAGGGAAAAGGGCTAAAAAACATTTAATGGTAACCTATTAGAATTACACCCGACTTCTCAACAGAGACCACAAAAGCCAGAAGGGCTTGGACAGAGGTCATGCAAACCCTAAGAGACCACAGATGACAGGCCAGACTACTTACCCAGCAAAACTATCCATAACCATTGATGGAGAAAACAAAATATTTCATGACAAAACAAATTCAAACAGTACCTATCCACAAATCCAGCTTTACAGAGGTACTAGAAGAAAAACTCCACCGCAAAAGGACAAGCTACAACCAAAACTACACCATTGCAAAAACACAACCACACAAATGCTCTACTGGAACCAACATCAAAACAAAGACTCTTAACAGTCACTCGGCATTAATATCTCTCAACATCAATGGTCTCAATTCTCCAATAAAAAGACAGAGACTAACTGATTGGCTGCATAAACAAGATCCAACATTCTTCTGCATTCAAGAAACACATCTCACACTTGAAAATAGACATTACCTCAGGGTAAAAGGCTTGAAAAAAGATACCAAGCAAATGGTCACAAGAAGCAAGCAGGCATAGCCATGTTAATGTCTAACAAAATAGACTTTCAACCAAAATTAATCAAAAGGGATGAGGAAGGACACTTCCTAATCATCAAAGGTAAAGTCAACCAAGATGACATCACAATTCTGAACATCTATGCTCCCAATCCAAGAGCACCCAGATTTGTAAAGGTTCTATTAACGAAGCTAAAACCACACATAGATCCCCACACAATAATAGTGGGAAACTCAACACCCCACTCTCACTGAAGGATAGGTCATTGAAACAGAAACTAAGCCAAGAAATAACACCATTAACCAAATCCATGAATAAAAAGGACCTAACAGATATCTACAGAACCTTTCACCCAAACAAAAAGGAATATACCTTCTTCTCTGCACCTCATGGAACCTTCTCCAAAACTGAGCACATAGTAGGTCACAAAGCAAGCCTCAACAGATACAAGAGGATTGAAATAATACCATGTATCTTGTCAGATCACCACGGTCTTAGTCTGCACATCAACAACAACAGCAATAACAAAAAGCCTACACATACACGGAAATTAAACAACTCTCTACTTAGTGACACCTGGGTCAGGAAAGAAATAAAGAAAAAAATTAAGAACTTCTTGAGATTCAATGAAAATAAAGAAACAACATACCCACATCTGTGAGATACATTGAAAGCAATGCTAAGAGGAAAATCCATAGCACTAAGTGCCTTTGAAAAGAAATTGGAAACATCTCATATAAACAACTTAATGACACACATGGAAGCCCTAGAAAACAAGGAAGCAGAAACACCCAGGAGGAGTAGACATCTGGGAATAATCAAACTCAGGGCTGAAATTAATAAATTAGAAACTAAGAAAACAGTCCAAAGAATCAACAAAACCAAGAGCTGGTTCTTTGAGAAAATCAACAAGAGAGACAAACTGTTAGCCAAACTAACTAAAAGGCAGAAAGACAGTATCCGAATCAACAAAATCAGAAATGAAAAGAGAGACATAACAACAGACACCAAAGAGATACAAAGAATCATAAGATCCTACATCGAAGGCATATATGCCATAAAATTTGAAAATCTAAGGCAAATGGATGATTTTCTTGATCAATTTCACTTGCCAAAATTGAGTGAAGAACAGATAAACAAGGTAAACAGTCCCATTTCCCCTATAGAAATAGAAGCAATCATTGATAGTCTCCCAAACAAAAAAAAAACCCAGGGCCAGATGGTTTCAGTGCAGAATTCTACCAGACCTTCAAGGATGTGCTAATACCAATACTCTACAAGCTACTCTAAAAGATAGAAATGGATGGAACATTACCAAATTCATTCTATGAGGCCTTAGTCACATTGATACCTAAACCTCACAGAGACCCAACAAAGAAAGGGAATTTTAGACCAATATCTCTTATGAACATTGATGCAAAAATACTCAATAAAATACTTGCAAAACGAATACAAGAACATATCAAAGATATCATTCACCATGACCAGGTAGGCTTTATTCCAGGCATGCAAGGATGGTTTAATATACAGAAATCCATCAATGTAATCCATTATATAATCAAACTGAAAATAAAAAACCACGTGATCATCTCATTAGATGCATAGAAAGCATTTCAGAAAATCCAACACCCATTCATGTTTAAAGTTCTGGAGATATCAGGGATACAAGGCACATATCTAAACATAATAAAGGCTATATACAGCAAGCCAATGGCCAAAATCAAAGTAAATGGTGAGATACTTAAGGAAATTCCTCTAAAATTGGGAACAAACAAGGGTGCCTACTCTCTCCATATCTCTTCAATATAGTACTGGAAGTTCTAGCCAGAGCAATAAGACAACAAAAGGAGATCAAAGGGATCCAAATGGGAAAGGAGGAAGTAAAATTATCCCTATTTGCAGACAATATGATAGATAGTGTATATAAGTAACCCCTAAAATTCCACCAGAGAACTCCTACAGCTGATAAATATTTTCAGCAAATTGGCTGGATACAAAATTAACTCAAAAAAGCCTGTAGCCTTCCTATATACAAATGACAAGCTTGCAGAGGAAGAAATAAGGAAAACTAACCCTTCATGTTAGCCACAAGCAATATAAAATATTTAGGAGTTACTCTAACCAAGCAAGTGAAGGACTTGTTTGAAAAAAATTTCAAAACTCTGAAGAAAGCGATTGAAGATGACATCAGAAAATGGAATGATCTTCCTTGCTCTAGGATTGGGAGAATTAACATAGTAAAAATGCCTGTCTTACCAAAAGCAATTTACAGATTCAAGGCAATCACTATCAAAATACCTACACAATTTTTCAAGACATTGAAAGTTCAATTCTGAACTTCATATGGAAAAACAAAAAACCAAGAATAGCTAAAACAACAAATGGTGCTGGTCTAACTGGATGTCTACATGTAAAATAATGCAATTGGACCCATATTTATCACCATGCACAAAATTCAAATCCAAGTGGATTAAAGACCTCAACACAAAACCAGAGACACTAAGTCAGATAGAAGAAAAAGCAGGGAAGAGCCTGGAACACATTGGCACAGGAGACAACTTTCTGAACAGAACATCAACAGCCCAGGCCTTAAGGTCAACAATTAATAAATGGGACCTCATGAGGTCGAGAAGCTTCTGTAAGACAAGAGACACTGTCAATAGAACAAAGCGATAGCCTACAGAGTAGGAAAAGATTTTCCCCAACTCTACATCTGACAAAGGTCTAATATCCAAAATATATAAAGAACTCAAGAAATTAAACACCACCAAATCAAATAACCCAATTGAGAAATGGGGCTCAGAACTAAACAGAGAATTCTCAACAGAGGAATGTTAAATGGCTGAGAAACACTTAAAGAAATGCTCAACCTCCTTAGTCATCTGGGAAATGCAAATCAAAACAACTCTGAGATTCCATCTTACACCCATCAGAATGGCTAAGATCAAAAATTCAAGTGACACCACATGCTGGCGAGGATGTGGAGAGAGAGGAACACTCCTTCATTGCTGGTGGGAATGCAAACTAGTACAGCCACTTTGGAAATCTATCTGGTGCTATCTCAGAAAAATGGGAATAGGGCTTCCTCAAGACCCAGCTATTCCACTCCTTGGAATATACCCAGAAGATGCTCCAGCACACAACAAGAAAATTTGCTCAACCATGTTCATAGCAGCCTTATTCAGAATAGCCAGAACATGGAAACAGCCTAAGTGTCCATCAGTAGAAGAATGGATAAAGAAACTGTGGTACATATACACTATGGAATACTACTCAGCTATTAAAAACAAGGAATTCCCAAAATTTGTGGACAAATGGATTGAACTAGAAATGATCATGATGAATGAGTTAATCCAGAAGCAGAAAGATTCAAACGGTATATACTCACTTGTATCTGGACACAAGCCCAAAAAATATGTCCCATGAAAGACTTCACTTACCAGGAAAGTGGGTCAGAGGGGAGGACATCTTATTGGGACACTAGGTGAGAGAAGCATGGGAGAATGGGGAAAAAGAAGGATACAGATGGTCCTAGAAACCTACAAGAAGAACGTTATGATGGACAGATCTGGGTCCATGGGTCCTGCTCAAACTATGGCACCAGCCAATGATAATGTGTGCAGTAAACTTCAAACTCCTACTCAGATCTAGCCAGTGGACAGGAAATTCTCCACAGTTGAGTGGAGAGTGGGGTCTGACTTTCACATGAACTCTGGTGCCCCATATCTGACCATGTCTCCTGGATGGGGAGGCCAGGTGACACTCAGAGGAAGGATAGTAGGCTACCAAGAAGAGACTTGATACCCTATGAGCATATACAGGGGGAGGAGGTCCCCCTCAGTCACAGTCATAGGGGAGAGGAGTAAGGGGAAAATGGGAGGGAGGGAGGAATGGGAGGATATAAGTGATAGGATAACAATTGAGATGTAATATGAATAAATTAATAAAATATATTAAAAAATAATTAAAAACATATTCATAGATTGATAATTGCAATTTCTAATGAAGAGACTTTAGAAAATGTAAGACAATAGGAAAGGACTCTCTTTGATAGGACAGTGGAATACTTTCTTCAAGGTTATCAAATACAAAAGGACTGGGTTATGTATTTGATACCTGATGCTTCTGTATATATGTATATTTGTGTATATAGTTCTTAATTATTATCATTATTCTTTTTTGGGTTTTTCAAGACAGGGTTTCTCTGTGTAGCCTTGACTGTCCTGGACTCACTTTGTAGACCAGAGTGGCCTCGAACTCACAGAGATCCACCTTCTTCTGTCTCCCAAGTCCTGGGATTAAGGCTTGCCCCATCACCAGCTGGCCTCTTAATTATTTTTTAAAAGAAAAGAGGGATCTGGGAAGTATTGTAGGCATTATCGCAGGTGAAGGTGCTTGGAAACACCATGGGGTACCCCACTGAGATTGACATTAGGATAGACTGAGTGGAGCCATCCTGGGTCTGGAAATCAGGAAATGGAGTCTACCTGGGGTTTTGGTACCAGATGTGACCTCTGGTGGGGCGGCTTCCACCAGGGTTGTGGGCCTGGATATGATGACAAGGGGAGGATACATGGTTGGGGATAGGCTGGCAGGCACTCAGGGTGTGTCTGTGGTCTGAGGGTGGGGAGGTCTTACCTGGGGTTTTGGTTGATGGCTTGGCCTCTAGTAAAGGAGGAGGCTTCCTTTGTATAGATGACTCTATCAGATTGTCATGTGGATGCAGCTCTAGGTCATTTATTTGATTAATGATTATTGATCAAGAGATAAAGCACAATGGATGTCCTGGGATATTTAAATTCTTAGAGGACTGAGAATTAGACAGATTTGTATAAATAACATGCTAACACATGTTAGCAATGAGTACTTAACTTGGAGACAGATTGAAACAAACAAAAACCCACCAAAGGCTGATGATAACATCTCCTTGTACATAATATGCCATCATGAATGGAAGACATAGCAGATGACGTAGCACAGGGCAGCAGTGTGAAAAGAGTGGCCATTGGAGAGGTGCTATGTAGCTCTGAAGTTGAGGTAAGATTTAAGGAAATTTCTGGCTTTGGTCAACAGGGAATGTTACTTGTAGTGATCAAGTGTACACAAATTTTGAGGAGATTATATTGCCTTCTTCCTTTGATGGATTTATTAATTAGTCTATTAAGTTGTTAGTGTTTTTGTGGATTTCCTTTTTAAAGTATTTTTTTATCTTTGTGAATTACACATCATGCACTCCAATCTCACTCATTTCCTCATCACTCCATGTTGTCCTTGCAACCTCATCCACCACGCCAGCTGTGGGATTGCTCTCCAAGTGTTAAAGTAAGTGAGGGGCAAGGCCAGCTCTCCTGCACTCATGCCCTGGGCACAGCTCTCCTATGCTGCCCTGGTAAGGACAGGGCCAGCCCTTGGTAGTGCCATAGCTGGGGAGGGGTGGGGCCAGCTCTGAGAAGCTCTTGGATATCAATATCCTGCCAGAGGGCAGCCCAGAACAGGGTCATCCATAAGGCCTTTTATAATAACTTAAAACATGGACATCTACAGAGACCTCTGCTGTTGTAAGGCCAAGAACCCAGGCATGGTCTTGGCAGCAGCAGGAGCCAGGACCTCACCATGGCCTCAGGGGGCAGTACAGGCTATTCATATCAGACTGCTCTTCACTATTCTTTTATCTCTAGTTCTGTTTCCTTTTATTGTGCACATACCATTCAGCTTCTACTTCTCTAATATTGCTCCACCACTTACTTGCTCATCTTAGTTGTGCTCGGGCCTCTGGGTGTCTTCTGCCCTGCCCACACCTTTCCTGGATTTCTTTAAGGGATTTACTCATTTCCTACAATTACTAGTTTGTATTTTACTGGATTTTTTAAAAAGGGAATTTACTCATTTCCTCCAATTATTAGTTTGTGTTTTCCTGGATTTTTAAAAGGGATTTATGAATTTCATCTTTAGTTGGTTTTAAGGTCTTTTCCTTGTGTTTCAGCTATGTTGAAATAGTCAGGGCCTGATGTGGTAGGTTAGCTGGGCTCTGGGGCAGACATGTTGTCCTAGCTGTTATTGATTGTGGTCTTTTTTTTAAAAAAATAATAATTTTAGTGATTATTTGGAAATTTAATGTCATGAACCCTGAGCATCCTCACTTTCCATTCCTCCTAGGTCTATCCCCATACTTTTGGGACTTCCACCCCTAAAAAGAAAAAGAAGATGATGATGAAGAAGGAGGAGTAGGAGTAGGAGTAGAAGGAGGAGGAGGAGGAGGAGGAGGAGGAGGAGGAGGAGGAGGAGGAGAAGAAGAAAGTTATGTTCAATTTGTATTGCCTATATACCACTGAATCATGGTCAAACTCCCAACGGCCAGGCCCTTAAGGAAAATGAAGTCTTTCCTTACCTGCACCTCCGCCAGAAGCCGTCAATACTGTAAAGCTGCACTTCAACATTCTTACCACATTTGTGTGTGTGTGTGTGTGTTTCAAGACAGGGTCTCTCTGTGTAGCCTTGGCTGTCCTGGAGTTGCTTTATAGACCAGGCTGGCCTTGAACTCACAGCAATATGCTTGCCTCTACCTCCTGAGTGCTGTGATTAAAGGTGTGTGCCACCATGCCCGGCTACTTACTACATTTTTAAGAGTTCTCCTCAGTACCTTTCTGTCTGTAGTCATCAATACCATGGCAAAAGTAGCCCCCTTTCCCTTTAGAGTCAGCAGGGGGGCATGGATCATGGACTCACACATGATTTCTGGCAACAGCATGAATCATGGACATCCACATGGTTCCTGGTGTCAGCATGTGTCACTGAGCTAAGCATGGTCTCTTGTGGCAGTAAAGACCACAGACAACAACCTGACACTTGGTGCTGTACAGTCCGTGAACACCACCACAACCCTTACCAGAGTCACCAGGAGTGGGAGTCCTTGCCTGACACTTCATGCATGGTCAGAAACTGGAAGCTGGATGTCCCTGAGCTAGGGTAGACAAACACAACTGGCAAAAAAACAAACCAAAAACACAAAAAACCAATGAAATGATTCCTAATGACGTTCTGCTGTACTCATCGATCACTGGCATCAGAGAGGCTTCCCCTGGCTGCTGATATGAGCAGATGCAAAGACCTATAGACAAGCATTAGGGAGAGCTCGAGCACTCCGAGAAGGACAGAGAGGAAAGATAGTAGCAGCCAGAGGCGTCAAGGGCACCAGGAGAACACGGTCCACAGAATCAGCTAAGCAGGGCTCACAGGGGCTCACAGAGACTGAATGGTGACTCTTTTGCTTATTCTTGGGACTCTTTCCTTTCTAGCGGGTTGACCCATCCAGCCTTGATATGAAGGTTTGTCTCTAGTCTTATTACATATTGTTATACCATATTTGGTTGATGTCCCTGGGGGGGCCTGCTCTTTTCTGAAGGGAATTGGAAGAGCAGTAGATCTGGAGGAGAGGTAGTATGGTAGGACTGGGAGGTGTGGAAAACAACTGGGGGCTGTGGTCAGGATGTATTAAAAGAAAAAGGAAAAAACATAGCCATCCAGAATACACTCTGGATGTAAAGAAGGGAGAGTTAGGTTGAAATAGCAAACACATTGAAGTGCAATGTTTGGAAATTGGAAGTTTTGTTTAAACAGACCAAAGTATACTAAAGATAAAGAGGTCACACTCAAAGTCCAAACACGGTGTACTTTTTGGAGGAGCATTTATAGACCCTTGGAGTGTAAGCTTTCCAGTGCGTTTGTCGTAAGCGAGGCAATGGCTCTCTTCATCTTCCTGGGGATTTGCCTTTCTTGTTTGATTTTTCTTTTCCTATGGAATCAGCATCACGGTGAAGGGAAGCTCCCACCTGGACCCATTCCTCTACCATTTGTTGGAAATATTTTCCAAGTGGATGTTAAAAATATCAGCAAGTCTCTGGGTATGGTAAGTGTGACCAACTTCTTCTTAGTGGTTTTCAGTGAGTGAATTATACATCCTCAGTACAAATAATATGTGGTCCTAGACTGCAAGCAGATGTTGCAGTCTGATACTTGGGGTCCCAACTGACTAATTTTGTTTCCTTGTCTTAAAATAAGTGTAGGTATGCAGGTTAACAGTACAGCAAGGAAAGATGCTTAATATCACTGTGGCTACTTTGATAGAAAGAGAGATTCAGAGGTTTTCTTTGTGTTGACAGTCTTGATGTTTTTTTTCTGTTAATTGGCAAATTATGGTTTTTTGTTTAATTATTTTATTTTTGTACATATGCATTTATATTATTACACACATATATAATAGATTATCTATGGCAAGAAGAACCGTGACACAATCAAGAATTATATAAATGTTCATTCTTAGTGTTTTGGCTATTTGTATTTGACAGCCTTGAAGAAGACATCTTTCCTATCTTGGTGCATCTAAATTTCTAAATGTAAATCAGTCTCCATCACATATCATCATTATCAACTTAGAACACCTATCTAGACCTAGAAACATCTTAACCCATAAACAATTAAGCTTCATTGTAAAACTAAGCTACCTGGTCTTCAGCTCCCTTAGAGACTTGAGAAGGAGTAAACTTGGTTATCTGAGTATGCCGTGAGTGCAGGTTAGTAGCTTTCCACATGAAAAGATGACAGAGACAATGCTCTACCTGAATAGTCACCCAAAACTCTCTATAATGCTGGAGCATCTTCTTCAGCCTTCTGGCTCAACACATCTGACAGACATATTTGTGAGACAGGAACTTGATGTTTTTTTTAATAGGTGGAAAAACAAAGGCAAGGCTTTGTTGCTTGGATTTGCACAGCACAGTTTTATCAATGTTGAGAAAATTCTTAAGGATAGAGTACAATGCCCATTTGTTGCTGAGGAAATGGATCCAATTTGTGTTCTGGAAGTTGTTAAACTGCTCAAAGACAATCTCCTAGGATTCTGGATGTGTCACTTTGGTTCTAATGAGATGACTGCCCTCAGTTAGGGGGAATCTTCTTTGTAGAGTGAGATGCCTGCAGAGCTCTGCTGTTTGTCGTGGTTTAGGATAATCATTAAAGGCTTCCAGTGCCACTGTAGAGGCTTGAAACAGAATCTGTGAGCTTGGAAGGACCTCAGTTACTTCAACAGTTTCAACCTTTATGTAGTAGTATTAGCCTCTTAGGATAAACACTTGAATGCTTACTTCGCCTGCACTCAGAGTAAAACAGTAATTGAACCACTTTCTTTTTTCTTTTTTTCCAATTTGGATTTTTGATTTTATTTTTTATTTTTTTCCTTTTTTTTATTATTAATTTCTTCAAATTACATCTCAGTTGTTAGCCCATCCCTTGTATTCTCCCATTCCTCCCTTGCTCCCGCTTCCCCCCCATTCCCCTCCCCTATGTCTGTGACTGAGGGAGACCTCCTCCCCCTGTATATGCTCATAGGGTATCGAGTCTCTCCTTGATGACCTATTATCCTTCCTTTGAGTGCCACCAGGCATCTCCATCCAAGGGACATGGTCAAATATGGGGCACCAGAGTTTGTGTGAAAGTCAGATCTCCTTCTCCATTTAACGGTGGAGAATGTCCTGTCCATCAGCTAGTCTGGGTAGGGGTTCGAAGTTTTTTTTTTTTTTTTCTTTTTTTTTATTAATTTATTCTTGTTACATCTCAATGTTTATCCCATCCCTTGTATCCTCCCATTCCCCCCCCCCCCATTTTTCCATTATTCCCCTCCCCTATGACTGTTCCTGAGGGGATTACGTCCCCCTATATATTCTCATAGGGTATCAAGTCTCTTCTTGGCTACTTGCTGTCCTTCCTCTGAGTGCCACCAGGTCTCCCCCTCCAGGGGACATGGTCAAATGTGAGGCACCAGAGTACGTGAGAAAGTCGTATCACACTCTCCACTCAACTGTGGAGAATATTCTGACCATTGGCTAGATCTGGGAAGGGGTTTAAAGTTTACCTCCTGTATTGTCCTTGGCTGGTGCCTTAGTTTGAATGGGACCCCTGGGCCCAAATCTGCCTATCATATTGTTCTACTTGTAGATTTCTAGGACCCTCTGTATCCTTTTATTTTGCTGTTCTCCCATGCGTCTCTCATTTAGAGTCCCAATAGGATGCCTTCCCCTCTGTCCCAGTTTCCTGGTAAGTGAAGGCTTTTGTGGGACATGCCCCTTGGGCTAGTATGCAGATATAAGTGAGTATATACCATTTGATTCTTTCTGCTTCTGGGTTAACTCACTCATTATGATCATTTCTAGCTCAATCCATTTATCCACAAATTTCAGGAATTCCTTGTTTTTAATTGCTGAGTAGTATTCCATAGTGTATGTACCACAGTTTTCTTATCCACTCTTCTACTGAGGGACACTTAGGCTGTTTCCATGTTCTGGCTATTCTGAATAAGGCTGCTATGAACATGGTTGAGCAAATTTTCTTGTTGTGTGCTGGAGCATCTTCTGGGTATATTCCAAGGAGTGGAATAGCTGGGTCTTGAGGAAGCCCTATTCCCATTTTTCTGAGATAGCACCAGATAGATTTCCAAAGTGGCTGTACTAGTTTGCATTCCCACCAGCAATGAAGGAGTGTTCCTCTCTCCCCACATCCTCGCCAGCATGTGGTGTCGCTTGAATTTTTGATCTTAGCCATTCTGATGGGTGTAAGATGGAATCTCAGAGTTGTTTTGATTTGCATTTTAGGGGTTCGAAGTTTACTGCCTATATTTTCCTTGACTGGTGTCATAGTTTGAGGAGGACCCTAGGGCCCAGACCTGCCTGTAGTTTTCCAGGACCCTCTGGATCCTTCTATTTCCTCATTCTCCCAGGCTTCTCACACCTAAAGTCTCCATAGGATGTCCTCCCCTCTGACCCACTTTCCTGATAGGTAAAATTTTCCATGGGGACGTACCCCTTGGGCTAGTGTCTCGATATAAGTGAGTATATACCATTTAACTCTTTTTGCTTCTGGGTGAACTCACTCATTATGATAATTTCTAGTTCAATCCATTTGTCCACAAATTTTGGGAATTTCTTGTTTTTAATAGCTGCGTAGTATTCCATAGTGTAAATGTACCACAGTTTCTTTATCCATTCTTCTACTGAGGGACACTTAGGCTGTTTCCATGTTCTGGCTATTATGAATAAGGCAGCTATGAACATGGTTGAGCATATGTCCCTGTTGTGTGGTAGTGCATCTTCTGGGTATATTCCAAGGAGTGGGATAGCTGGGTCTTGAGGAAGCCCTATTTCCATTTTTCTGAGAAAGCGCCAGATAGCTTTCCAAAGTGGTTGTACTAGTTTGCATTCCCACCAGCAATGAAGGAGTGTTCCTCTCTCTCCACATCCTCGCCAACATGTGGTGTTATTTGAGTTTTTGATCTTAGCCATTCTGATGGGTGTAAGATGGAATCTCAGTGTCGTTTTGATTTGCATTTCTCTGATGACTAACAATTTAGTCAAGGAGATGGCTATGAACTGAAAGCAGAGATGTTAAGAGTTATCCTGATTTTAGTTACTTATCAGGCATCTTCAGGCCCAAGTCAAGAGTGAATGTGAGTGTGTAGACTATACATATATGTGCATGCAAGTACATGGGTGTGCATTTGTGTATTTGAGTGTGGGCACACATGTACTACAGTAAGCATAGGACAGTCAGAGGACAGTCGGTATTTTACATGCATGCCTTTTTGAGACAGTGTCATTTGTCAGTCACTGCTCTGTATCTCAGGCTTCTTGGTTGTGAGCTCCTGTGTGTTTCTCCCTTCTTGTAGTGGGAGTACTAGCATTGCACGTATGCATGACTGTGCCTCCTTTTACATGAGCACAGCAAATGCTTTATACACAGAACCATCTCCCCAGCACAAGAATGAAAAGCAAATTTTAATGTAAACCCAAGCCAACCCCTAACTGTGCTCTATGTAGAGATAGAAGGAAACTGAATCCAGGAGGTGATTTGTGACACTGTCAGAAGGAGAATAGTTGGTGTCCATATCCTGTCCCAGGTCCCTTCTCAGTACAGCAATTATTCTCTGATGAACTGAAGTGCAGATGGAACTGTGCACAGTTACAAAACTACTAATGCATAAGTTCTCAAGTCTAAAATCTTCTAGGGGATACAATTACTTGACATCAAGGACATAACCAAAATCTTCTGGATAATGAGTCAATGATTTCTCTACCACTGACTCACATGACAGTCACTCCCTGAAACCTGAAGGAACCACCAGAAGTCTAGCTTTCTCCTGAGACAGCCAGTCACCAGAGCACTACTGCTCCAACAGCTCCTTCTTTCTGCATTGGGAGCTCTGAATTAATTCATAGCTTAGGGAAAGTTTTAAAGTCTCTCTGAGCTTTGTGGTCTATTTCTTGAATAAGCAATGATTCCTCACAGGTTATTTAACTGCCTTTGCTTTAAACAGTGATGAATGACATCTTGGCATCAGACACCACGTTCTGTGTGTGCAGCAAGTTTTAAGGGTGACGGGAACTTGTAAAGCCATATAGAAGGTACAGTCTGGAGAGCAGGCATGTCTATCCCGCTGTGTTCTTAGTACTATTAAACCTCAGAGACCTCAGCGTAAAGATGGCATACAGAATGCATGATGGGAGATGAGTATTAGTGTACAGTTAGGTCGACTGAGAGAACTGTCCCTTTCTCAGGAAGATAATTATGTTGTTTACTGTAAGAGTAGGCAAGAAGAGAAATCTGATGCAAATGTAGGTTTGACTGGAAAAGGTAAAAGTAAAATTTGAGCAAATGCGTATCACAGTCTCTGTCATGTAGAAGAATAGTAATAAGAACCAGGCAGGCAAGAGCATAAAAACAATGGCTGCTTAAATGTTGTTTCTTAGTAAACTATGGGATTTAAAGTCAACGAGTGGGTCACTATTAAAATACCTCTTTGGTATGAATGAGACTATTTCCCTCACTAATTTACCCCTGCTTCGTTTCCAGCTAGCAAAAGAGTATGGCCCTGTGTTCACTGTGTATCTGGGCAGGCAGCCCACTGTGGTGCTGTACGGCTACGAAGCACTGAAGGAAGCTCTGATTGACCGTGGAGATGAGTTTTCTGGCAAAATGCAGTCGTCGTTACTCAGTAAAGCCAACCAAGGGTTAGGTATGGTGCTGTGTTGGGACACATTCAGGATTGTACAGGTGGCAATGAAGCTAAACAGGGAAGGAAACTGAGAAACTTCAAGGACTTATAAACCCGTGAATAATTTTTTAAAAAATGCAAAACAAGATAGCATATGAAAAACATTTTGCTTTTGTCATGTTGCCATCTTCATTCCCGACCCTGTCCCTCTTACTGAGTCCCTTCTCCCCAGTAGCCCCAATCTCAGCTTTCACATATCACCCTCTCTTTTTATCCCCTCCTCACAGATCTCTTCTTCCTTCCTCATGGGCTTTCTTCTTTCATTGTACACATATGCAGTCATGTACACACACACACACACACACACACACACACCCTCCCCCCCCACACCACACACACACATAAACACACAAACACGCACACACACTCATCTAGGTTTTCTATAAAAGAAAAAATTCTGGTATTTCTTTCGAAGAGTCTGGCTTCTTTTATTTGGAATAGTAATTTACACTTTCATTTTCCTATAAATGTGATTTCATTTTCTTTATGCTTGTCTAAATTTTGATTAACATGCGTTAGTAGATTTTAGTGGCATTTGGTGTGATATTTCCAAACACAGGTACAGCATCCACTGATGAATTTGCCTCCCTTTCCTCACATTTTCCCACCCAATGCTGACCTCTGTGATCATTAGTGAAATGTGTTGTTAATAAGGAATCATTTCCCCATTTAAAAGATTTTACACACACTGTCCCACGAAGCATTAAGTTTGCACTTGTAACTAGGGCATGCCCATTTTATACCTCAGCCAGTAAGCATAATGGTGAAGTCACTAAGACAAAAGACAGGAAAAGAAAATGACAAGATACCTTAGTTCTTAAATATTCTGCTTCATGGTCTGAGTATGGATCTATATGATTTTAAAAATGTGTGTATTGTAGGAACCATCTTATATAAGAGTATTCGTAGACTTTGATCCACTCTTTTATCTTTAGACTTGTAAGGAATATGTGAATATAGTGGAATGGGAGAAAAAGCACAACGATGCTCTCAGTGTTTATGTACTGCATTGATATTAGAAATACTTTTCCTTTTAAATTATTTTTGAGATTAGACTAATATAATCACAACACTTTCTCCCTTTTTCTTTACTCCCTTCAAACCCTCCTATATATTTTCCATTGTTGCTTTTCAAATTTATGGCTTCCCCTTCACAGTGATTGCTATTAGATGTATGTATGTATGTATGTATGTATGTATGTATGTATGTATGTAGGTATGTATGTATGTAATTGTTACTTGTATGCGTGTTTTCAGGGCTAAGCATTTGTGTTGCATGAGCAGTCAATATGCATAGTTATGGAACACAGCCCTAATGGAAACATCTACAAAGTTTTCCTGCACCTAAGGCTGAGGGAACATTGTGAAGAATGGAGGGAAGGACTGTAAGAGCCACAGGATTGGGGCTTTTGCAGTGAGAGTAGGTCTCCCAATAATGTCAGAAGCTATATCCATAAGTCTTACCAGCATGACTTTCTAGACATGAGATGAAAAATGTTGGCGCCAACAGACATGCCAAAGTGGATGGAGAAAAGCCCCTTTGGCCTCAACACTACACAGAGAACTACAGCCAACTGAGAGTGCAAGAAGTAGTTTTCCCCAGGAAGCTATTTCAACTAATTAGAAATGTTTTTAAAACTTAGGTGAAGATGTTTTTCAAGTCACAATGAGAGTATATTCTTGCAAGTCTATCTTAGGCAAAACTAGTGTAAGTTGAAAACATGGTTATGATAGTTAACCTACCAAGCACTGTGGCCTCACATGGCAGGTTGCAGAGTATTGTTTTACGGCTAATTAGGAGGTCTGGCATGCTGCCCAAGACTAGGAGGGCATATTATAACACATGTCAACAACCTAAGAAAAGAGGACCAGTCAATATTCATATTACGGTTTACACTGATCATGTAGCTATTTCCTACTTGTTCATAGAGCAAAACCCATAAGCTGAAACAATAATAGCTGGAAATCAGCTCTACATCATTTATTGATTTTTGGAGCTGGTATAAAGCTGCCCAGTCTTCTGATGGAGAACTGAGTGTTGGTACAAGTCATGAGGGAGCCTTTGCTCATCTGTATTGTTCTCTCAGACTTCCTTGACACGTTTATTTTTTTATGGGCTTACTTTAACCTTGACCATGTTTTGAGTTTAGACAATTTATATTGAACTTTCTAGATGGAAAGATCACACATTATACATGCAAGAGTTTAAGCAAGCAGAGTGAATTTTAATCCACAAAGAGCAACTTGTCAATTGCTATACATATCCCATATATGAGGAACAGAGAGTTGTGAGATCCCTTCCAAAGCTGAAGTTTCTGCCCCCACACTCAGTTTCCTCTCCAGGCCTTGGACATGCTAAGCAACCATTCAACCACTCAGTCATGTTCCAGGATTCATTCATTGTTCTGAAGAATTTTCACTTGAAGATGTTTGTAAAATTCACAAGTAGAAAAACTAGCCCTGACTTTGCCTCACCACAATTTAATATCTGTGTGATCAGAGACGAAATATTTTGTTGACAACTTCCTTGTCAGAAAAATGGAGGAGACTAAAGATTCACAGAGTTACAGTGAGGTTTTGAGAAGTCGGTGGAGGAAACAAGCTCTTCAGTATGGGGAATCCAGAGTCCTGGTGGTGAAATACTAGGTTGCATTAAGGGAGGTGTCAGGTAAGGTGTGGCTGACACAGGCATGTCGGCTATGCCAGCATAAGAGTCAGCATTGTTTCTTGAGATGAGTTACTCAACTAGAATTCACGGTAATGGATTTATTTTTGTCCCAACAGGCATTGTCTTCAGCAATGGGGAAATATGGAGGCAAACACGGCGTTTCTCCCTCATGGCCTTAAGGGATATGGGGATGGGAAAGAAAACTATTGAAGACCGAATTCAGGAGGAAGCCCTTTGCCTGGTTGAAGCATTGAGAAAAACCAATGGTGTATATCTTTTTCTATAGTTAACAGATTGGGAAGATAAGTTGTTATTACGAATAGGCTTTTTATAAACAATCGTGGAACCAGAAATGTAATGGAAGTTTACTCTGCCCTCAAGACAACAGCAAACATTGAAGTAACTCTAATTCCAGCCTTTCTGAGACCCGAGTTGACTAGCTTTTGCCTAACTAACTTTGAGTATTATCCATGATTATTTTAAAAAATATGATTATGGAATGAGATAAAGCTACAGAAAACAGGAGTTTAAAAAAAAAGTTAGAAATGGAAGTAGCACAGAAAACTTGGGCCCTTGTTTTACACCTGTCTCTGGCCTAGTACCTTTTTTCTGGGTATCTTTACTGAAGCTTGCCTCTCATTTGCTCTGCCCTCCCATCGCTTTCTTCTGGATAAGTGTCACCCTGGGCTGCTGGCTTTGTCTATTATTACTATGAAAGTCACACCATTGTGCAAGGAAGCTCCTCTTGCCCTACTTGAACTCTGTCACATGAGCAAGGATGCTCTCCTCTGTGATTTTAGAATATTTTTTTTCTCTCTCTTTCCCATTCTGCTTGGGAATGCCATGGATGGAAATTCTCATCACAAGGATACTTTATTCGCCTCAGCTACTTTCTTATCCTTCTCCAGTCTGTAGTCCCACCTGCTATCTCTCAGATCCCACATGCAGTCCTCAGAGTCTGCTTTCATGTCCCTCTAAAGTTTCCTCTCCTCCCTTGGAGCTGCCTGCTCTGTCTCTTTCTTAAGCCATCCTAGGTCTCTCCCCCCCTAAGGAAGGAGGGGGCAGCCTCCTTTTGCAACTTCTATATGCCCAAGCCTGTTCAGGCCACCAACTGCTCGCTCTCTCTCAGAGCCCTTTACAAATTCCCTCCAGCAGATTTTTGTTTTTCAACCTTCTGTCTCCCATTTTGGGACCACAAACAGCTTGGCCTCCACACAGAGCAATGGCCCAAGACTGACAGGCTCCATTTTCAAATTCTCCCATATGGTAACAGCTTCTGCCATTATACAAATGATCCTCAAATCTCTTATACTGCCATACTTCCAAGTCTCTTATCTCTAACATGTTTCTGTTTCCCACTCTTAAGACTCTTTTATCTCTATACTTTCTTTGCTCTTTGTTCTAAAAAAATCTCTCTTTTAAAAAAAATTTAATTTAATTAATTTATTCAGATTACAGCTCAATTGTTATTCCATCACCTGTAGCCTCCTGTTCCTCCTTCTCTCCCTCCCTCCCTCCTTTTCTCCCTCCCTCCCTCTCTCCCACTTTCACCCTATTCCCCTCCCCTAGGTCTATGACCAAGGGGGACCTTCAAGTCTCATCTTGGTAGCCTGCTTATTCTTTCTTTGAGTGCCACCAGGCCTCCCCAACAAGGGGAGGTCGTCAAATATGAGGCATCAAAGTTCATGTCAGAGTTAGTCCTCATTCTCCACATAACTGTGGAGAATGTTCTGTCCATTCGCTAGATCAAAGTAGGGGTTCAATGTTTGCTACTTGTATTATCCTTTGTTAGTGCAATAGTTTGAGTGGATGCCCCTGGGCCCTGATCCAGTCGTCACAATGTTCTTGTAGGTTTCTAAGACCCTCTGGATCCATCTATTTCCCTATGTCCTATATTTCTCTTACCAGTAGTTCCAGTAGGATGTCCTCACATCTATCCCAATCTCCTGCTAAGTGAAGACTTTTGTGGGACATGCCTTTTGGGCTAGTGCCCAATTTAAGTGAGTATATATCATATGAGTCTTTCTGCTTCTGGATTAACTCACTCAGTATGATCATTTCTAGTTCTATCCATTTGTCCACAAATTTTGGAATTTCTTTGTTTTTAATAGCTGAATTGTGTTCCATAGTGTAAATGTACCACAGTTTCTTTATCCATTCTTGAACTGAGGGGCATTTAGGCTGTTTCCAGTTTCGGGCTATTATGAATAAGGCTGCAATGAACATGAACATATGTCCTTGTTGTGTGGTGGAACATTTTCTGGGTATATTCCAAGGAGTGAAATAGCTGGGTCTTGAGGAAGCCCTATTCCCATTTTTCTGAGATAGCACCAGATAGATTTCCAAAGTGGTTGTACAAGTTTGCATTCCCACCAGCAATGAAGGAGTGTTCCTTTTTCTCCACATCATTGCCAACATATGATGTCACTTGAAATTTTGATCTTAGCCATTCTGATGGGTGTAAGATGGAATCTCAGAGTTGTTTTGATTTGCATTTCTCTAATGACTAAGGGCATTGAGCATTTCTTTAGGTGCTTCTTAGCCATTCAATATTCCTGTATTGAGAATTCTCTGTTTAGTTCTGAGCCCCATTTCTCAATTGGGTTATTTGGTTTGATGGTGTTTAATTTCTTGAGTTCTTTATATATTTTGGATATTAGCCCTTTGTCAGATGCAGGGTTGGTGAAGATTATTTCCCAGTCTGTAGGCTGTCGCTTTGTTCTTTTGACAGTGTCTCCAGCCTTACAGAAGCTTCTCAGCCTCATGAGGTCCCATTTATTAATTGTTGTCCTTAAGGCCTGGGCTGTTGGTGTTCTGTTCAGGAAGTTGTCTCCTGTGCCAATGTGTTCCAGGCTCTTCCTCTGGTTTTATGTTGAGGTCTCTTTTTTATTTGTCTTTTTTTTTTTCAGGAGATAAGCCACCTTCAACTTTAATGTCCCATTCAAGGAGTCTAATGCATCTCTATTCTTATTTTTAATTTACATACACAACATTTTTTACATTTTAAAATTAATTTATTCATATTACATCTAGATTGTTAGCCCTTCCCCTGTTTCCTCCCATTCTTCCCTCCCTCCCACTTTCCTCCCTTCTCCCCTCCCCTATGTCTGTGATTGAGGGAGACCTCCTCCCCCTATATATGCTCTTAGAATATTGTGTCTCTTCTTGGTAACTTGCTATCCTTCCTCTGAGTGCCACCAGGCCTCCCCATCCAGGGGACATGGTCAGAAAAGGGGTGCCAGAGTTCATGTGAGAGTCAGATCTCACTCTCCACTCAACGGTGGAGAATATCATGTTCATCGGCTAGGTCTTGGTAGGGATTCGAAGCTTACTGTCTATATTCTCCTTGGCTGGTGCCTTAGTTTGAAGAGGACCTCAGGACCCAGATCTACCTGTCATAAAGTTATTCTTGTCGGTTTCCAGGACCCTGTGGGTCCTACTATTTTCCCATTCTTCCATGCTACTCTTGCCTAAAGTCTCAATCGGATGTCCTCTCCTCTGACCCACTTTCTTGGTAAGTAAAGTTTTTCATGGTACGTATCCCTTGGACTAGTGTTTTGATATAAGTGAGTATATACCATTTGTCTCTTTTTTGTCTTTTTGAGACAAAGTCTCTCTGTGTAGCCATGGCTGTCCTGGACTTGCTTTGTTGACCAGGCTGGCCTCAAACTCACAGTGATCTGCCTGCCTCTGCCTCCCTAGTGCTGGGATTAAAGATGTGCGCCATATATTGAGGTCTTTAATCCACTTGGACTTGAGTTTTGTGCATGGACTAATCACATTTTTCTACATGTAGACATCCAGTTAGGCCAGCACCATTTGTTGAAGATGCTATTCTTTTTCCATTGAATAGATTTGGCTTCTTTGTGAAAAATCAAGTGACCATATGTGTGCGGATTCATTTCTGGGTCTTTGATTCAATTACATTGATCAACCAGACTATTGCTGTGCCAGTACCATGCTATTTTGATTACTGTTGCTCTATAGTACAGCTTGAGATCAGGAATGAAGATTCCTCTGGAGGATCTTTTCTAGGATCCTTGTATAGGATTGTTTTTAGCTATTCTGAGTTTTTTGTTTTTCCATATGAAGTTGAGAATTGACCTTTCAATGTCTTTAAAAAATTGTGTAGGTATTTTTATAGGGATTGTATTGAATCTGTAAATTGTTTTTGGTAAGATGGCCATTTTTACTATGTTAATTTGCCTATCTACGAATAAGGGAGATCCCTCCATCTTCTGATGTCATGTTCAATCTTTTTCTTCAGAGATTTAAAGTTTTTTTTCAAACATGTCCTTCACTTGCTTGGTTAGAGTTACTCCTAAATATTTTATATTGCATGTGGCTAATGTGAAGAGTGTGGTTTTTCCTAATTTCTTCCTCTGCATTGTTGTCATTTGTATATAGGAAGGCTACTGACTTTTTGGAGTTAATTTGGTATCCAGCCAATTTGCTGAAGGTATTTATCAGCTGTAGTAGTTCTCTGGTGGAATTTTGGGGGTCACTTATGTACACTATTATATCATCTGCAAATAGGGACAGTTTGACTTCCTCCTTTCCCATTTGGATCCCCTTGATCTCCTTTTGTTGTCTTATTGCTCTGGCTAGAACTTCAAGAACTATATTGAAGAGATATGGAGAAAGCGAGCAGCCTTGTCTATTCCCCGGTTTTAGAGGAATTTCCTTGAGTATCTCTCCATTTAATTTAATGTTGGCTATTGGGTTTGCTTTATATAGCCTTTATTATGTTTAGGTATGTGTTTTGTATCTCTGATCTCCTCAGAACTTTAACAAAAATGGGTGTTGGATTTTGTCAAATGCTTTTTCTGCATCTAAGGAGATGATTATGTGGTTTTTTCTTTCAGTTTGTTTATATGGTGGATTACATTGATGGATTTCCATATATTAAACCATCCCTGCATGCTTGGAGTGAAGCATACCTGGTCATGATGAACGATATCTTTGATATGTTCTTGTATTCATTTTACGAGTATTTTATTGAGAATTTTTGTATCTATGTTCATAAGAGAAATTGGTCTGAAAATCTCTTTTTTTGTTGGGTCTCTTGTGGTTTAGGTATCAACATGACTGTGGCCTCAAAGAATGAATTTGGCAATGTTCCATCCATTTCTATCTTTTGGAGTAGCTTGAGTGTATCAGTATTAGGTCTTCTTTGAAGGTCTGGTAGAAACCATCTGGCCCTGGGCTTTTTTTTTGGTTGGGAGATTATGAATGATTGCTTCTATTTCTATAGGAGAGATTGGACTATTTAATTTATTTATCTGATCTTGATTCAATTTTGGCAAGTGGAATTGTTCAAGAAAATTGTCCATTTCCCTTAGATTTTCAAATTTTGTGGCATATATGCCTTTGAAACAGGATCTTACAATTCTTTTTATTTCTTCAGATTCTGTTGTTATGTCTTCCTTTTCATTTCTGATTTTTTTTTGGTTGGATAGTGTCTCTCTGCCCTTTAGTTTTAGTTAGTTTGGCTAACGGTTTGTCTATCTTGTTGATTTTCTCAAAGAACCAGCTCCTGGTTTGTTGATTCTTTGGATTGTTCTCTTTGTTTCTAATTTATAGATTTCAGCCCTGAGTTTGAGTATTTCCAGATGTCTACTCCTCTTGGGGGCTTCTGCTTCTTTTTTCCTAGGGCTTCCAGCTGTGTCGTTAAGTTGCTTATGTGAGATGTTTCCAATTTCTTTATAATGGCACTTACTACTACGAATTTTCCTCTCAGTACTGCTTTCAATGTGTCCCACAAATTTGGGTATGTTGTTCTTTCATTTTCATTAAATTTCAGGAAGTTCTTAATTTCTTTCTTTCTTTCTTCCCTGACCCAGGTGTCATTAAGTAGAGAGTTGTTTAGTTTCCACGTACGTGTAGGCTTTTTGTTATGTCTGTTGTTGTTGAAGTCCAGCCTTAGAGCATGGTGATCTGATAGGATGCAAGGTATTATTTCAATCTTCTTGTATCTGCTGAGGCTTGCTTTGTGATCTATTATGTGATCAATTTTGGAGAAGGTTCCATGGGGTGCAGAGAAGAAGGTATAATCCTTTTTGTTTGAGTGAAAAATTCTGTAAATATTTATTAGGTCCATTTGATTTATAACGTTAGTTAATGATGTTATTTCTTGGCTTAGTTTTTGTTTCAATGACCTATCCTTCAGTGAAAGTGGAGTGTTGAAGTATCCCACTATTAATGTGTGGGCATCACTTTGTGGTTTAAGCTTTGTTAATAGTTCTTTTACAAATGTGGGTGCCCTTGTGTTGGGAGTATAGATGTTCAGAATTGTGATGTCATCTTGCTTGATTTTACACTTGATGAATATGAAGTGTCCTTCCTCATCCCTTTTGATTAATTTTGGTTGAAATTTTATCAGATATTAAAATGGCTACTCCAGCTTTCTTCTTGTGACCGTTTGCTTGGAATATTTTTTCCAGCCTTTTACCCTGAGATAATGTCTGCCCTTGTGGGTGAGATGTGTTTCTTGAATGCAGAAGAATGTTGGATATTGTTTATGTATCCACTCGTTAGTCTGTGTCTTTTTATTGGAGAATTAAGACCATTGAAGTTGAGAGATATTAATAACAAGTGACTGTTAAGTCCCTTCATTTTTGATGTTGGTTACAGCAAAGAGTTTGTGTGATTGTTTTTTTTTTGCAATGGTGTAGTTATTTATTTCCTGTATAGTTTTCATTGCAACTTGTCCCTTTGGAGTAGAGTTTTTCTTCAATAACTTCTGTAAAGCTGGATTTATGGTAAGGTACTGTTTAAATTTGTTTTTGTCATGGATTATTTTGTTTTCTCTGTCAATAGTTATTGATAGTTTCACTGGGTAAAGTAGTCTGGGCTGGTATCTGTGGTCTCTTAGGGTTTGCAGGACCTCTCTCCAGGCCCTTCTTGCTTTTATGGTCTTTGCTGAGAAGTCGGGTGTAACTCTGATAGGTTCACCATTGTATGTTACTTGGCCCTTTTCTCTTTCTGCTTTTAATATTTTTTCTCTTGTTCTGTATATTTTATGGTTTTATTAGTATGTGGCAGGAAGATTTTCTTTTCTAGTCCATTATATTTGGTGTTCTGTAGGTGTATGCATCTCCATCTTCAAATTGTAGAAAATTTCTTCTATGATTTTGTTGAAGATATTTTCTGGGTCTTGGAGTCAGGAGTCTTCTTTTTCCTCAATGCCTATTATTCTTAGGTTTCATCTTTTCATGGTGTGCTTGATTCATTGGGTGTTTTGTGTCAGGAATTTTTCAGGTTTAGCATTTTCTTTGATGGTTGTTTCGAGTTCTATGATTGTATCTTTGAGTCCCAAGATTCATTCCTCCATTTCTTGAATTCTGTTAGAGAAGGTCATCTCTGTGTTGCTTGCTTTCTTCTCTAAGGCCTCTCGATCCCGTTTTTCTTTTGCCTGTGCCTTTATCATAGTTTCTATTTTCTTCTTCAGGTCTTGAACTGTTTTGTTGATTTCTTTCATCTAGTTGTTTATATTTTCTTGAAATTCTTCCAGTGCCTCTCTGTAGGTCTCTTTTATGTCTTCAACCTGTTTGGTTGCATCTTCCTCCATTTGCTTGCAGATTTTATTTGTTTCTTCCATTATCATTTTCATTACTAATTATTTAAAGTTGTTTTCTTTTATTTTGATTGTGTTTGAGTCCTCAGGGTTACTTTCTTTGGGATATCTGGGATCTGGAGATACCAAATTGTTTTGGTTTTTGTTGTTTGCATTCTTATGCTGTCCTTTAGTCATTTTGTTGTCTCTGATGTTGGGAGGTAACTTCTGGTATCCTTCACTGGTCATTGAGAGTGGATAGTTGGTGAGTGATTATAGGTCATGTGCTCTTGCCTGTGGGGATCAGGGAGTTCTTCCCTGGAACAGGCAGGTTACCTAGGTTCAGCTCCTGGAGACTTTGCTCTACACCTTAGGCTCCAGACTGGGTCAGCAGAGGTAGGCTTCTGCCTGATGCCTTTCACTCTACTGCTGTGATTCAGACCAGCTGTATTGGGGCCAAGACCGCTGGTGGTGCATTCTCTGGCTGACCAAATTTCTCCCAACTGTCCATGCTTCCCCGCAGCTCTGCTGCCATGTCCCTGCCCAGATATGACCCACTGAGTTGTGGCTGCCTTTCAGACCAGAGTATAGATACCTCAGGGCTGTTCAGCCTCTCCTGAGAGCTTGGCTGATCCTGCTGGACCATGGGAACTGTCCAAACTGGGTTCTATCTGCCCAAGTCTTCAGGCTCAGTCTGCTGTGTCCAGCTCTGATTTGTGTCGCGACCCTTCTGACCAGCAGAAAATAAGGACGCGACCCGAACGTTCTTCTCCAGGCAGTTTATTCAGGAACCTTTTCAGCAAGCTTCTTCTTTTCCTTCCTCCTATTCCTTTCTCCCTTTCTTTCCTCCCCCAACACCTCAGCACCGCTTTGTATCCTCTGCCTCACCCAACCAGCAGCCCTTACATCAGTAGCTCCAATTGGTTCCTGACAAGGCGGGATGCATACGTCAAAGCAAAGCACGGCCCATAACCCAAATAAGGACTTGTTTACCAGGAGCAGAATTGCAAGTCATTTTGCCTGGCAGGTTGCCAGGTGCCATCTTAGTGAGGGCGATTTGGACCCATTTTAACCATGGGCTGCTCTAGCTGGGCTAGGTGGATCCAACTGCCTGGGCTTCCACGTGGCCCTGGGGCCCTCCACAAACTGACTTGGGGTGTGTGTGTGGGGTCCAAGGGCAGATTCACCTGTTTCCCTAAGACTTCCTCAGACCAGGAACTCTGGTGTTCCACTGGCCCACACACTGAGTTTAGGCTTTATAGGCTGGCTGCAGTCTGCAGGTGGGCTCCATCCCAGCATCTGGAAAGTGGGTTCAGGACCTCTGTGGGCTGTTGCTTGACCCGGGGCCAGGCCTGTCTGTGGTCTGCACTGTGCATGGCCCCCCTCACCTAGTGTTCTCTAGTTCTAGCAGCCTATGGCTCCAGTCAGGTCCCTGGTCTCTGTGTAGTAGATCAGATACAGTGCGTGACAGATGCAGCCATCTTGGAACTCCAAAAAAATCTGTTAAGACTATAATGCAATCTCTATCAAGGATTTAATTTTGTTGTTGTTTTGATACAAGGTTTTTCTGTGTAGCCCTGTTTGTTCTGGAACTTGCTTTGTAGACCAGAATGACCTTGAATACATAGAGATTCACCCTCCTTTATCTCCTCAGTGCTTGCACTAAAGATGTGTATCACCACAACCTAGGACTTGTAAGTTCACTGGGTATGGTTCAAAAATAGATAAAAATTGTGAAAAATTTTGTCTGAAACTTATAAGAAAAATATTAAAAACCTATACATAGGTAATATTTATTACAACTTACTATATACATGATTCAATTCTTGTTTAAAAATATTGTATATGTAACCTGGATTAAAGTCTTGTTTAAAAATAAATAGAAAAATGGATATTTTAAATAGCTGTCACATAGTTAAGATCCTGACATTGTATAAAACAATTAAGGCAACACTCATACAATCTCTTAGTTTTATCACTTAGTTTATCACTGTATCTCTTTTTAGACTAAAGAAGCAACAAGTCTCCAAGAATATCTTGTGTCAAATTTTTGCACAAAAAATCCTTAATGTTATAATGCTATTAACAGAACCCAACTTAGAGGCTTATGTCTAATAACTCATGTATTTTTAAAATGTAATTTATGTATTTACTTTACATCCCAGTCACAGCCCCCTCTCTCCTCTCTTCCCACCCTCCCTCCTCCATTTCCCCCTCCCCTATTCCTCAGAAAAATGGATCCCCCCCAATTATCCACCCCAGCTCATTGAGTCATGTAAGGACTGAGGTCCTCTTTCCTTGTGGCCTGGCAAGGCAGTCCCACCAGGGAGAAGTGATCAAAAAGCAGGCAACAGAGTACATGCTAGAGACAGCCTCTGTTCCCCTTTCTAGAGGACCCACATGAAACCTGAACTGCTCAACAGCTGCATTGTGTAGGGAGCGTAGGTCCAGTCCATGCATGGTCCTTGGTTGGTACTTCAGACTCCTTAAACCCACCTGGGCCCTGGTTAGTTGGCTAAGTTGGTCTTCTTTTTATTTTTTATTTTTTATTAATTTATTCTTGTTACATCTCAATGGTTATCCCATCCCTTGTATCCTCCCATTCTTCCCTCCCTCCCATTTTCCCCCTACTCCCCTCCCCTATGACTGTTCCTGAGGGGGATTTCCTCCCCCTGTGTATGCTCATAGGGTATCAAGTCTCTTCTTGGTATCCTGCTATCCTTCCTCTGAGTGCTACCAGGTCTCCCCTTCCAGGAGACATGGTCAAATATGAGACACCAGAGTTCGTGTGAAAGTCATACTCCACTCTCCACTCAACTGTGGAGAATGTTCTGTCCATTGGCTAGATCTGGGTAGGGGTTTAAAGTTTACTGCCTGTATTTTCCTTGGCTGGTGCCTTAGTTTGAGCAGGAACCCTGGGCCCTAAGTTGGTCTTCTTATAGAGCTCTTGTAACCTGTAGGATCTTTTATCATTCCACCAACTTTTCTATTAGACTTCCTATTCTTTGCCCAGTGTTTGGCTGTGAGTCTCAGCATCTGTCCTGAACTGCTATTGGGTGGAGCTTTTCAGAGGACAGCTCTGCTAGGCTTCTTTCTGCAAGCATAGGTGAGTTTGCTCATAGTGTCAGGAGTTGGCTCTCTTCCCTGTGGTGGGTCTTGGGTTGGGCCAGGCATTGCTTGGACATTCCCTCAAACTCTGCTCTATCTGTTTTATCTTTATCACTGCCTGTCTTATAGGCAGGGTACATTTTGGGTTGAAAATTTTGTGGACGGATTGGTGTTCTCCTCCCTCCACTAGGAGACTTATCTAGTTAGTGGGTATCTTCTTCAGTCTCCATGGCCTCTGCTGCTAGGAGTCTCAGCCATGGTCCCCTTATATTCTTCCAGAGGTATATCCTGACTTAGGTTTCTCTGCAGGCCTTCTGTCCCCTGCTCTCCCCAGGTCTGATCTCCACCCTTATTTCTTTCTGAGCTCACTCTCCTACCTGTTTCCTCTCTATGACAACTGCAACTGTCTATTTTGTTTCCCCTTCTGAGTGAGATTCAAGCATCCTCCTTTGGGTCCTCCTTGTTACTTGTCTTTTTTTGGGTCTGTGCGGGTCTGTGCATTGTAGTATGTTTATCCTATATTATATGGCTAAAATCTGCTTATAACTGAGTGAGTACACACCAGGTGTATCTTTGTCAGTCTGGGTTAACTCACTCAGGATGATCTTTTCTAGTTCTATCCATTTGCGGGCAGATTTCATGATTTCCTTGTTTTTAATAGCTGAGTAGTATTCCGTTGTGTAAATGTACCACAGTTTCTTCACCCATTTTTTGGTTGAGGGACACCTAAGTTGTTTCCAGATTCTGACTATTACAAATAAAGCTGCTGTGAACATAGTTGAGCAAGTGTCCTTGTTGTATGGTGGAGCAACTTTTGGGTATATGATCAAGAGTGGTATAGCTGAGTTTTGAGGTAGAGTTAGTTTTCTGATTAAGTGCCAGATTTATTTCCAAAGTGTTTGTACAAGTTTTCACTCCTACCAGCAATGAAGGAGTGCCCCCCCATTTTCTACATCCTCACCAGCATGTGCTGTCACTTGAGTTTTTGATCTTAGCCATTCTGACAGGTGTAAGAGAGATACTTGGAGTTTTTTGATTTGCATTTCCCTGATGATTAAAAATGTTGAGCATTTATTTAAGTGCTGTTTGGCCATTTGAGATTCCTCTGTTAAGAATTCCCTTTTAGCTCTGTGCTCCATTTTTAAATTGGGTTATTTTGTTTGTTGGTGTTTTATTTCTTGTGTTTTTATATATTTTAGATATTAGCCCTTTGTCCAATGTAGAATTGGTGAAGATCTTTTCCCAATCTGTAGACTGCCATTTTTCATTCTGTTGACAATACCCTTTGCCTTATAGAAGCATTTAAGTTTCAAGAGATTTCATTTATCAATTATTGATCTTAAGGCCTGAGCTGTTGGTGTTCTGTTCAGGAAGTTGTCTCCTGAGTTAATGAGTTCAAGGTTGGTTTCCTTTCTTTTCTAATAGATTTAGTGTTTCTGGTTTTAAGGGTGAAGCCACACCCTTCAGAATAGCCACAGAGACTATAAAGTAGTAGTGTAACACAAACTAGGCAAGTCAAAGATCTGTATGACAAGAACTTCAAGTCTCTGAAGAAAGAAATTGAAGAAGATATCAGAAGATACAAAAATCTCATGCATCAGTAGGATTAACATAGTAAAAATGGCCATCTTATAAAAAGCAATCTACAGAGTCAGTGCAATCCCCAACAAAATATCACCACCAGTTTTTATAGACCTTAAAAGAACAATTCTAAACTTAATATGGTAAAATAAACAAACACACAAACAAAAACAGAATAGCCAAAACAGTTCTATACAAGAATAGAACTGGAGATGTACCTCCATCCCTAAATTCAAGCTCTACTACAGAGCAATAGTAATAAAAACTGCATGGTACTTGTTAGCATACTGTTCCGAGTCTGCCTAGACCCTTCTGGCTTTCATAGTCTTGAGAAGTCAGGTGTGGTCCTGATAGGTCTGCCTTTATATGTTACTTGGCCTTTTCTCTTTGTTGCTTTTAATATTTTTTTCTTGGTTCTATAGATTTAGTGTTTTGTTTATTATGTGGTGGGAGGAATTTCTTTTCTGGTCTTGTCTATTTGGTGCTCTGTAAGCATGTTTAAAGGCATCTTTCTTTAGGTTGGGGAATTTTCTTTTCTGATTTTCTGGAAAATATTTTCTGGTCCTTGCAGCCTGGAATCTTCTCTTTCTTCTATTCCTATTATTCTTAGTCTTTTCATGGTGCTCCTAATTTCTTGGATGTTTTGTGTCAGGATTTTTTTTAATTTAATATTTTCTTTGACACATGCATTGATTTCTTCTATTATATCTTCTAGTCTTGAGATTCTCTCCTCCATCTCTTGTGTTCTCTTAATGATGCTTACCTCTGCAGTTCCTATTCTCCAAGTTTTCCATCTCCAGAATTTCTTCAGTTTATGTTTTCTTTATTGCTTCTATTTTCTATTTCAGGCCTTGAACCATTTTATTCATTCCCTTTACCTGTTTGTTTCTATTTTCCTGTATGTCTTGAAGGCCATTATTTGCTTGATTGTATTTTCCTGTTTTTATTTGAGGGATTCATTTGATTCCTTTTTATTTATTTTTTATTTTTTTATTTTTTTCCTTTTTTTAAATTAATTTATTCTTGTTACATCTCAATGTTTATCCCATCCCTTGTATCCTCCCATTCCCCCCCCCCCATTTTCCCATTATTCCCCTCCCCGATGACTGTTCCTGAGGGGGATTACCTCCCCCTATATATTCTCATAGGATATTAAGTCTCTTCTTGGCTACCTGCTGTCCTTCGTCTGAGTGCCACCAGGTCTCCCCCTCCAGGGGACATGGTCAAATGTGAGGCACCAGAGTACATGAGAAAGTCATATCACACTCTTCACTCAACTGTGGAGAATAATCTGACCATTGGCTAGATCTGGGAAGGGGTTTAAAGTTTACCTTCTGTATTGTCTTTGGCTGGTGCCTTAGTTTGAGCGGGACCCCTGGGCCCAAATCTGCTTATCATATTGTTCTACTTGTAGGTTTCTAGGACCCTCTGGATCCTTTTATTTTGCTGTTCTCCCATGCGTCTCTCATTTAGAGTCCCAATAGGATGCCTTCCCCTCTGTCCCAGTTTCCTGGTAAGTGAAGGCTTTCGTGGGACGTGCCCCTTGGGCTAGTATGCAGATATAAGTGAGTATATAGCATTTGATTCTTTCTGCTTCTGGGTTAACTCATTCATTATGATCATTTCTAGCTCAATCCATTTATCCACAAATTTCGGGAATTCCTTGTTTTTAATAGCTGAGTAGTATTCCATAGTGTATATGTACCACAGTTTCTTTATTTTTTATTTTTTATTTTTATTAATTTATTCTTGTTACATCTCAATGTTTATCCAATCCCTTGTATCCTCCCATTCCTCCCCCCCCCATTTTCCCATTATTCCCCTCCCCTATGACTGTTCCTGAGGGGGATTATGTCCCCCTATATATTCTCATAGGGTATCAAGTCTCTTCTTGGCTACTTGCTGTCCTTCCTCTGAGTGCCACCAGGTCTCCCCCTCCAGGGGACATGGTCAAATGTGAGGCACCAGAGTACGTGAGAAAGTCGTATCACACTCTCCACTCAACTGTGGAGAATATTCTGACCATTGGCTAGATCTGGGAAGGGGTTTAAAGTTTACCTCCTGTATTGTCCTTGGCTGGTGCCTTAGTTTGAGCAGGACCCCTGGACCTAAATCTGCCTATCATATTGTTCTACTTGTAGATTTCTAGGACCCTCTGGATCCTTTTATTTTGCTGTTCTCCCATGCGTCTCTCATTTAGAGTCCCAATAGGATGCCTTCTCCTCTGTCCCAGTTTCCTGGTAAGTGAAAGCTTTTGTGGGACATGCCCCTTGGGCTAGTATGCAGATATAAGTGAGTATATACCATTTGATTCTTTCTGCTTCTGGGTTAACTCACTCATTATGATCATTTCTAGCTCAATCCATTTATCCACAAATTTCGGGAATTCCTTGTTTTTAATAGCTGAGTAGTATTCCATAGTGTATATGTACCACAGTTTCTTTATCCACTCTTCTACTGTGGGACACTTAGGCTGTTTCCATGTTCTGGCTATTATGAATAAGGCTGCTATGAACATGGTTGAGCAAAGTTTCTTGTTGTGTGCTGGAGCATCTTCCCAGATCTAGCCAATGGTCAGAATATTCTCCACAGTTGAGTGGAGAGTGTGATATGACTTTCTCACGTACTCTGGTGCCTCACATTTGACCATGTCCCCTGGAGGGGGAGACCTGGTGGCACTCAGAGGAAGGACAGCAGGTAGCCAAGAAGAGACTTGATACCCTATGAGAATATATAGGGGGAGGTAATCCCCCTCAGGAACAATCATAGGGGAGGGGAATAATGGGAAAATGGGGGTGGGGAGGAATGGGAGGATACAAGGGATGGGATAAACATTGAGATGTAACAAGAATAAATTAATAAAAAAATAGTTTAAATAAAAAAAATGAAAAAAAAAGAATATCTAGTGTTTACTGGGAGTTCTGGGGGAAATCATATTGCCCTGATATTTGTTGATTGTGTTCTTATGCTGGCCTTTAGCCATCTGGTTGTCTGTGGTCTTGCATGGGTTTCTCAGGCCTTTGTGAATCAGTGAGGTCCTGCAAGTCTCCTCAAGACAGCTAATACTGCTGTGAACTGAAGGCTGCATTTGTACGTCTGCAGAGTCTGGAGTCATCTTCAGGATGGTGCAAGTAGTTGGGAAGTCCAAGGTGGTAGCTTGCATCTCTTCTCTCTGGAGGAACATGGAACACAAGGGCACTGGCATTTAGGAGTCAGCTTTGCAGTTTCTTCTTTCTGGAGCCCATGCTGTGTTCTTGGCACTCAGAGTCTGCTGGGCTCCGCCATCTTGGAACAGGGTCCCTGTATACTCCTATTGTTTAGGCACTATGCACAGGGAGATCAGTAGAACTGTGGACTAGAAGTTGGGACACTGTTTCTGGTGTCCAGGTGTTCCTCTTTGGGAGGTGGGAAGAAACTGAGGTCTAGATACTGGAGTGGTGTACCCCTGGAACTGGGGACCCTTGCTGGAGCAGGCAGAAGGTGCTGGGCACTGTGGGCTGAAGACTGTGTACAACTCCAGGATTCAGTAAGGGTTGACTCATATCTTGGCTATCTGTTCAATACCAGGAATCTAGATACATTTGATAAATAAAATTTATAAATTCCTAAGGGCTACTCATGTTCACAGTAACATTTGTATAGTTTATTTGTCTTGCTTATTTGTTTAGCTACTTGTATAAACTAAGTCGTACAAACATTGTGATATTCTATAATGGTACACCATAAAAAAGATCAAGAAAGTTCCCAGTCTCCATGGACTGCATTTATGGCTTCAAGTTTACTGTATTTGTGGTTTAAAGTTTGATTTTGGTGATAAAGTATCTTCAGTTAAATCTTAAACTCTAAACTTTAAGGCTTAAACTTAACAGGGATAAATCTGTAATCCTAATCTTATATATACTATATATTTATTATAAACTGTTAAAAATAATTAAGACATACAAGTTAATGTGTTTTGAACTTTAGCTTAAAACAAGTAGCTAAATCAGGTATAATTAATAAGATGGTCCTTGAGCTCTTCTAAGATCTGTTGAATATGGCATTTAAAATGATTAGTAAGTAAGCTTACCATGGTAGACAGACACACAGGCTCCTACCAGGAATCCTGGGGTCTCCAGGAAAGATAGATGAGGCACAACAAATCAACTTGTACTGTGATGATGCGGGCCACTGGGCAAAGTTGCCTCATGACTTGCTTGCTTCCTGGACTCTGCCAAAGCTGTGGACATTTTTCGGTTGATTGCCTTACTCTTCTGGTCAAGGTGGGCCAGTCCCCAGGTACCTTCCCCACAGGAAAATCTCTCTGATTTTGGTTTGGCAGCCTAGGGCTGACACTGCTCTGTATGGCAGCTACAACGTCTGTCCCCAATGAGGTAATCAGGACCATAGGGGCCTGGGGCAGATATCTGGGTAGTGGGTAGGTCTCTATCATTTTAGTTGATCTATAGGCATTTGGATTATCTGTCATGTTATGGTTTATCCTTCTCAGATCTATGATGATATTCACTGACTAACTATAGCTCCTTCCTCTTCACATGTGAAAATCAGGTCTCATCTTGGAGCTACTGAGTCACCAGCTGGGAAAGACAAACACTTTACCTTGCTACCTGACTTTAAAGAGATAAACTCACAAAACAAGTTTGGAAGTAACTTTTTACTATTCCTTTATTTAAAAGAACTGGTTTTCACAATAACTGCTCTCAGTAATTAACCATCTGTGTCTCATGGTAAATGATTGGATAAAAAAGTTTAAAATTAATGTAAGTTTTGAGGTTCTAAGAAAGCATTTAAAGGATCTTTTTTCATTTTTTTCCTATTCTGAATGAGGACTTTAAGAGCCTTGTGAAAATAAGAGAATATTTGTGGACTACAAATGAGATGGAGCACATTAGATAGTTTATTTGTGGGGCACAGAATAAAGTGTCTCTCAGCCCTGTGGAAGTCACAGCAATGATTCTTTCTAGGTAGCTCCTACTCCTAAATGTTGTAAGTTGAAAACTAAAGTCTGTATAAGGCTTGCATATCAACTTTTAACTTCCTTTGCTTTAGGTGCTCCCTGTGACCCTAGCTTTCTTCTTGCCTATGTTCCCTGCAATGTGATCTCTGCTGTCATTTTCCAGCATCGTTTTGACTACAGTGATGAAAAATTCCTAAGCTTCATGGAGAATTTTAATATAAGCCTTAAATTTTTAGCATCTCCTTGGATCCAGGTGAGGTCCAGTTCCATATATATGTGCAAATGTTCTGTGACACTGGTCAATACAGCCACCATGCAAAAGTAACTACTTAGGTTATGAGCTTTATGGGTTGACAGCAGGTTTATTGAAGGAATGCCTTTCTGAGAAGATGTGGATAGTTTTCAGCTTCAAAGTGAGCCCATTTGAGTGAACTCGGGAACATGAAAGGACTTTTACAGGGTGGCAAGGGCCATCAGAAGGCTGCGTGCTGACTTGTGAATTCTGTCCTATAACTGTCCCCAGGCCCCTCTTTGATTCTTTCCCCCTGTTTATCTCCTTCACTCTCTTTCCCTCTCTTCATTTTTTCTATCTCTCTGTCTTTCTTTTCTTTCTTATCAGAATACACATGGGTGAAACTTATTTCCATCTGCTAGGTGATTTTTCTAAGTAGTTAGCCAAACACCTTCCCACCTGTTAGTTCTCCATTTAAAGACCAATATTAGCAATTCTTTGGCTCATATTTTTTTTTAACACAGCCAGTGAGAGATTAATACTTTAGTATGCTCGGTAACCTGCAGTATTTCTTTGTATTATTATTTCTGTAAGTTTCAGTGTATAGCCCAGGCTAGCCTTGAAGGTGTGATCTTATTTAGCCTATGATTCTGAAATTACTGGTATGCATCTGTTTAATATCAGTGCTTTTAAAAAGGGGTTTATTTTATTTCAAGTTATGTTACCTGTGTGTCTGTCTGTGAGTCTGTGGGCATGTGTGTCATGTGCTCTTCAAATCCAGAAACATGTGATGGGTCTCCTGGAACTGGAGCTGGAGGTGGTAATGAGCTGCATCCCATGAGTGCTGTGAACTGAGCTCAGGGCCTCTTATCAGCAGGGCATGTTCTTAACTTCTGAACCATCTCCCTAGGTCCAACAGTAGTTTACTGTCTTTTAGAGGCCACTAAATTGCTTGGCATAGTGATGTACCCTGGGCTACATAGTAAGGTTGGGGGCCAGCCTGGGCTGCTTAGTAATACTGGGTCACAAACAACAGTAGGACAGTGGGATTAGCCCACACATCCCTTTGGAGATTTGTTGTCAGAAACTAAATGTCATGTGGAGTTGCTGTACACACTGTGCACATGGCTGATCTGATGGTTTGACTCACACTGTGCCTGCTTCTCCAAATGTCAGGCATATAGGAGCATAGGAGCCATGTGCAACTTACCTTTATGAAGTGTTGGATAGTTAGCTATGGCCTGGAAGGTTTTCTCATTGCACTAAATGCAAGTTTGTTTCTTTTCTAGCTGTGCAGTGCCTACCCTGTTTTATACCATCTCCCAGGAAGCCATAACACATTCTTTAAACATGTCAATGAACATAAAAAGTTCATATTGACAGAAATAAAAAGGCATCAAGAATCTCTGGACCTCAGTAGTCCTCAGGAATTTATTGACCATTTCCTGATTAAAATGGAGAAGGTACAAGTGATCCTGACTTGCTACTTCACATCTGTGGGTGTTCTGACTCATTTCTTCTGGACATATTAATTGCTTGTGGAACCAAATCATATGGACTATTTAAGGATTGTTAAGAAATTCTGTTTATTTAGAATTAGAAAGTCTATGTTTACCATGCTCTGTATTTTCAGGCAAATAAAAACACATGCACAACCACTCAAGAGTGATGAGAACATGTCATTATATATAAAAGAGCCTCCACAAACGGTAGGCGTATGACTTAAGGCACACAGGACTTTTTAAAAAAGAGACTCTAGGACATCTATGCAATTTAGCTAGGCTTTGACGAAGCTCTAGTTTAGATTAACAGGAGGATAAACTAGAGAATGGTAGTTGTAGTCATCAAGTAAGCTAACATTGTGAAGATGATATTGGCTTGAATAACGGTGGATGTGAGGACTGAAGAGTTAAAAAATAGCAATGGACTTTTGATGTGTGAGCCCTGGAGACTTTAAATATAGTAAAGACTCAAAAGATACTCGAACTTATGTGATTTTCAAGTGCCTTTATATACATTATATTTGAAAAGGATCACAGAGTGAGAAGGTAGGAACAAGAAAACATTTGGAATTTTGTACCTTAGAATATGTTTTAACTGTGTGAAGGGCCACTGAACATCTGCCTTTATCTCCAGCTAGACCACTCTAATGTCTAGCTTATCTACAAAATTCTCGTATCATATCACATTATTTCACCACCTGTAAGCAAAGCTTTAAATCAAACAAGCACACAAACAAACAAAACTAATTCCTGTCACCTGTAATTATTAGGAAAAACACAATGAAAAGTCTGAACTTACCTTGGACAACCTGATTGCCACCATAACTGATCTTTTTGGTGCGGGAACGGAGTCAACAAGCTCTACAATAAAATATGGTCTTTTGCTCCTGCTCAAGTACCCAGAAGTCACAGGTATGATCATAGGTGGGCAGATGAATGTCCAGGTACAAATGGGCAGATAGCACTAGAAACTGCCTCACCTTTCCTAGAATGGACACTGAACTAGAAACATTTGTATGATTAATACATTTACCCCTCCCCATTGGATGAATTCAATCCAAATAGATCACAGTAAAGAAAATATGAACTATTTAATGCACAGAGAAGAATGAAAGGGCAGTGGCCATTATTCTGTCTGCTATGAGGTGGAATTCTTGATTTATGTTGGGACAAACACATAACAATTTTCTTAGGGTCCAAAAAGCAGTAGCCATTCTCTCACATTTTAAAACACATCTTAATAAATATATTCATTTTCCAGAAAGTATTTATTATTATTCTGGAAAACAAATGCTTTTGTTTTCCAGAAAGTATTTGTTACCATATATTAATTATAGGCAATGATTTGTTTCATTACAACATTTTCTTTTTCTTTTTAAAATTTAATTTAAATTTTATTAATTTATTCAGATTACAACTAAATTGTTATCCCATCTACAACATTTTCTTATATGTATAAGTGTTTTGATTACACCCCAATTGCTCTCTCTCCCTCTCCTTCCCAGTAATCCCCTTCCTCTTCCCAACTGGTCTCTTTTTTACTTTTACGTCATCTTTTTTTCTTACTTTTTCCAGTAAACCAATAATTTTGGAAGGCATGATGTAGATGTACCATTTATGGATGACCATTTACAATAAATTAAAAGTCACTTGTTTTTAGCTTGTCTGTCCAGTCTTTGTAACAACCAGCATCCAATGCAACATGAAGCTTCTCTGACCAAAATTTGGAGTAGCACCAAACTATGGGTATAATCATTAATCTTTAGAAGGCAATTAGATGGACACAGAATATGAATTTTGCACGTCAAAAGCAATAGTTTCCTCTTGAGGGCCTGTAACATTCTCAACCATTTGTCCAGCATTGCAGTACCAGGCATGAATGCTCCCCTACCAAAAGTGATTGAAATCTAATCAAATTAAATTTATGACAGAATATATGGCATTTGTATTCTCTGGGCCTGGATTGTGTCATTCAATATAATATAGTCTGGTCCTGTCTACTTACCCGCAATTTTATAATTTCATTTTTATCCACAGATGAGTATAATTCCACTGTGTATGTGTACAGCATCCGAATTATCCATTTATCAATCAATGGGCACCTTGATTCCATTTCCTAGCTACCATGAATAGGACAACAGTGAACCCATATGAGAGAATATCTCTGTAATAAGAAATGGAGTCTTTCTGGAAAATACCCAAGAGTGTATATTCAGGCAATTAGTAGTACCATTTCTAGGTTTCTGAGAAAGCTCTACACTGATTAGTTATTGTGAGTAGAGCAGGCACGAACATGTATGAGCAAACGTTCCTGTAGTATTTTCTAGCCCACTATCAAGCAACTAAAACACAGACACCTGTTATAGTTTAAAATAGTGTTGCTTCATCTGGAGCAGGGTAGATATTAATCCCCTAAACTACCTCCCAAATATCTCTGCCCTATGCCATGCCATCTGCTTCTGATAAATTCTATCAAGCCTCCTTCCACCCATCCATAATCCTAAATACTTGTGAATGTTCTTCATCTGGGCCAAATCCTTCACCCATACCACTGGCCATGTCTTCTCTACCTCACTCATGGCTACAGCCTCCTTCCTCTCCTCTTCTGTCACTCTTCTCATCTCCTTCCCAAGATCCTTTTCTGGTCACTGCCTTCTTCTTTTCCCAAGAACTTCTCTCTCTTCCAAAGCCTTCAAACCATAGCCATGCCTATCCCATTTGCCTGCCCAGGTATATTGGCTTTTTATTGGTCAAACAGGAGTAAGTTTTAAAGCCAGGTTACACAGTGATATTTGGGGTACATTAAAAGACAGCAAGTAATAATTAGCATCAAAATACATCAGACCAACCTCCAACACCTTCCCACATCCACAGCAGCATGTGTTGTCAGATTTCTTAATGATATCCATTCTGACTAGGGTGTGATGGCATCTCAAAGTAGATGTAATTTACATTTTCCTGATGACTAGGGACATTGAAAACCTCCACAAATACTATTTAGCAAGTTTTGTTTCTTCTTATGAGAACTTTATGTTCATTTCATCTGTCCAGAATGGCAGAATTTTTTTCCTGTGTTTAAAATTTACAGCTCTGTGTAATTTCTGAGTATTATTTCCCTGTCTGGGGTTCTCTGTTAATGCTGCAGTTAGGTGTTTGTTTATTTGTTTGTTTCTGTGCAGACACTTTTGGTTGTGTTTGGTCCCATCTGTTGATTCTTGAGGCCAGTGTCCTACTTTCAGAATTTGTTTAGCAAGTTCTTGCCTTGAAGTCTACTTCTAGACTTGCATCTTTGATGTTTTCCTAAAAGCATCAGAATTTCAGGCTTCAACAAAAGTCTTTGATCTACTTTGAACTTATTTTTTGCATAGAGTGAAAGACATGAATGTGATTTTATTTTTCTGCAAATGGATATCCAGTTTTGCCAACACCATTTGTTGAATGGGCTGTCTCCCCCCTTCCAACTGCATGTCATGTGTGTGTATATTTGTGTGTGTGTGTGTGTGTGTGTGTGTGTGTGTGTGTGTGTGTGTGAGAGAGAGAGAGAGAGAGAGAGAGAGAGAGACAGACAGACAGACAGACAGACAGACAGAGACGGAGACAGAGACAGAGAGACAGAGAGACAGAGACAGAGACAGAGAGAAACAGAGAGAGATAGAGAGAGAGACTACTCTCAATGCATTTATTTTGCCATTTTTCCTCGGTGTGTTTGTTTTTGTTATATGGGGAAGGTATTGACTGTGTATGTTAATATTCTATCCTGCTGCTTTACTGAAAGTGTTTTTATATCCTCTAGACATTTTATGGCAGATCCACAAGTGTCTCATATATATAACCTTGCCATCCATGTATTAGTTTTTCTCCTCTTGTGAAAATGGACGAATTTAGTTTTCCCAGCTCTCTACTTCCCATCACAACTTGAAAATGATCAGGAATCATATGAAACATAATTGTTTTCCATTTTATAAAACCCATGATTTCTGCCCTGGCAGCTAAAATTCAGGAAGAAATTGCACGTGTGATTGGCAGCCATCGGAGGCCCTGCATGCAGGACAGGAACCACATGCCCTACACAGACGCTGTGCTGCATGAGATCCAGAGATACATTGATTTTGTTCCCATTCCTTTGCCTCGTACAACAACGCAGGATGTGAAGTTCAGAGGATACCACATTCCCAAGGTGAGATGGGTTTCATCTGTGCTGCTCACTAGTCATGTGATCAACTCAGCCCCTCACCCTGTATTCCTTTGCCTGTCATTTGTTGATATGGTTTTGTAACATGATTTGGTTCTTAGAAAATTTTCATGTCATTGATATGTCCATAACCTATCTGTTAATGCAATCTACTGTCCACGTCCTTGCTTTCTAGAGGGCTTTACTACTGTGTTGGGAGGATGGTCTGATATATTTTGATGCTACTTACTGTTTGCTGTCTCGGTGACTTATCTTTTGATTAATAAAAAGCCATCTCACCTGGGCAGGGCAGAGGAGATAGGTAAGGGCTAGGAGAGAGTGGAAATCTGAGAAGAAGAAAGACCACCACAAGGAGAAAGAAGAGAGACCTAAAGGGAAGAGGGGAAGGCTGCCATGGATTAGATGGAGGAGAAGCACATGGCCGGCGTGGATGGAGAATCTGGCCCAGATGAAGAATATGAGCAAGAATATGAGATTGTAGATGGGAGGTAGCTTGATAGAAGTTATTAGAAGTGGATGGCATGAGATTGAGACAGGGATCCCATGCCTGAGGCCCTACTCCAGAAGCAGAAAGACTCACATGGTATATACTCACTTATAATTGGACACTAGCCCAAGGCGCATGTTCCATGATAGTCTTCATTTGCCAGGAGATTGGGATAGGTGTGAGGACTTCCTACTGGGACACTAGGTAAGAGCAATATAGGAGATGGGGAAATAGAAAGACCCAGAGGGTCTTAGAAACCTACAAGAAGAACATTGTAATGGCTGGATCAGGGCCCAGGGGAGTCTGCTCAAACTATTTCATTAACCAAGGACAATACAAGTAGTAAACATTGAACCCCTACTTTGATCTAGCCAATGAACAGGACATTCTTCACAGTTATGTGGAGAGCAGGGACTAGCTGTGACATGAACTCTAGTGCCCCATATTTGACGACCTCCCCTTGGTGGGGAGGTCTGGTGGCACTCAAAGAAAGAATAAGCAGACTACCAAGATGAGACTTGATAGCTTATGACCATAAAGTAGGGAAAGTGGTCCCTCTTTGTCATAACCTAGGGGAGGGGAATAGGGTGAAAGCAGGAGGGAGGGAGGAATGGGAGGATACAAGTGATGGGATAACAATTGAGTTGTAATCTGAATAAATAAATTAAATAAAAATAAAAAAAGAAAGTAGTTTAGAGGATCAGTATCTGCCCTGCCCCAGGTTAACTAAGGCTATTTTAAAATATAACAAGTGTCTGCGTCTTGATTGATTGTTATCCAGGCCTATAGATAATACATGTAATTTAAAAACAATACTACTGTTGTCAATTAACCACACTTAGGAAAAGTACAGTCTAACAATATCTTTTATCTTCCTTGCCTTGGCGGAATTCATCTATGCAGCTTGGTAAGTTGATAATATTCCAAACATTGACGCAGTATTTACACACACACACACACACACACACACACACACACACACACACACACACACAATTTATTTGGATACTTGGTTTTATTTTGGATTTAAAAATAATATCTCAGCTCCACCCTCCCTAGCACTGGAGTTTACAGCCATGTGCCACCATTTTCTGATTACTTTTAACCAACATTTAGTATTTTGTTTATCAATAAATAAAATTACTTTATTTCAATTAGCTCATAAATTAAAAATATTATACTGGGACCACTGGATCCATCAATGACATAAAAATGACATAAAAGCTTATTAATATTTTAAAGCATAGACCTTTTGCTGGGCAGTCTCCTGACTACTCTAACCTGACTATCCTGGCAATAGGTTCCTCCAAGTGTCCCAGCTTACTTCTCTGTTCTGCTCTGGTCTAACTGTTCACCCCCGTGTCTGCTGGTGAATCTCCTACCTCTGAATTTCTTCTCCCAAAGTCTCTCTTTCTGCTTTAACATTGGCTGTCAGATATTTATTAAAGCCAGTCAGATACAATTCTAGTTTGCCATAGGTAGGTGAGAAAGGAACAAATATTTAAAAAAATGAGACCATATTTTGGTCATAGAAATAATAATACCAAGATCTGTTTCATATTTAGCTCTTTGTCAGGATGGATTAACCATTGAATATACAGAGAAACATCTTCACACTGCACCTGAACTTTTCCCTCTTTTAGTCCAATAAATGCCTTTTTTTCTATAACATCAATAGCCTATATACAATAAGAACAATTATGAGATCTATTGGGTAAGAATTACATTTAGAATGTCCAATCAATTTGTATTTGACAACCTTGGAAAAGTACTTCACCATCTGTTTTATTTTGGTGAATCAAAAGTTACGTGCCTAAATCACTTTCTTATCATAACTTGCATTTATCAACCTAAAAATATTTTTAGACCCTAAAACATCCCTTTGATCCTAAACATCTTAAGCTTTTATGTCTTTTAACTTTTAACAAGGAAAACTATAAGACCATTACTATCTAGTCTTTTTTCAACTTTAAAGCACTTTTTAAAATTTATTATGTTTCCTTTTTACCATATACATTTAAATTATTTCACGTGAGTGGAAATAAACTACATACAGCAAGACAATCATGAATTATATAAATGTTACATTCATAGTGATTGGCTATTTGTATTTGGCAAACTTGAAGTAAACATCTTTCTTATCTTGTTGGGTCCAAATTTCTGAATGGAGATTAATATCATATCTCATCTCTATTACCTTAAAGCATCTATCTTGATTTAAAAACATCTTAACCCCTAACTTAGCCATTAAAGGCTAGGCTAATACAACCAAAAGCTATCTAGTCTTTAACTCCATCAGAGGTCCAAGAGGATAAATATTACCTGAGTAAACAGGAAGTGCTGAGCAAGCAGCTTTCAAAACTGTAGAAATAACAAAGACTGCTGGATACCTGGACAGGTACCTAGGTTCCTCTATATTTGTGGGGCCTTTATCTTTGACTGTCAGGCCCTAAGATTTGACAGACTTTATCTGTGAAGGAGGAATTTTGAAAGATTGTTCCATCTTGTCTCTGTAAAGTGGGCCAATTTACTTTCCAGTGTTCTGCTTGTGCATAGTTTGGACATCATGCTGTTAGGGGTCAAGGTAACAGATAGTTTTTGTCCAGTGGCTTGCTTTGCCACAAGTGAAGTAGACTCCTAGTGGAGTTTCTTCAGTGTCCATCATCTTCAGAGGAGAATGTAGGTGCTTCCAGAAACTGATATGTCTCTCTTTCAGATAAGCTTTTTATTATTAAAATATCTTAAATGCCATATTCTCCAGATCTCCGAAGTGTTTGAGGACCACCTATCTATCTCAGTATATCTAAATAGACAAACACTCCTTGTTTCTAGCTATTTACTTTCTTATTACCTTCAAAAACATATAGAGAGGCTAAATAGAGATTATTTATGTAGTTAAGACTACAAGTTTGATTATTTAGAGGTGACTAATTACTACTTTGTATTTTTTAATTATCCCAGTTTGCAATAGTAGTTTTCAAGGACTGCAATTTTATATTACATTTTAAAATGAGTTGTATATGTACAATACCTTAAGCCAGAGTTGAAACATATAATCAGTATGTTGTAGCAATATACAATATACAATATACAATAACTCATCCCAATGTCAATATTTGAGAGTTGTTGTTACCTTCTTGGTCTAAAAGAAGATACAATAGTCCACACTTTTTTTCTTTTTCAAGGAGATACGGTAATCTATCCTTCTTATCCTTATATCCCAATATGCCCTCTTTTTCTTTCTTATTACACCGTAACACCAGACTGGAGAGAAAGAAGGATAACGGGGAGAAAGAAAGAAATTCCTGAATCTAACCTCCTTTACATGGTTTCCTCCCTGACCATGGCCACTAACAACTTGTAACCAACCCCCTGATGACAAGCATAAATTGCTTTCCTGCTGTGTGGGGGACAAAGGAATCTTCTGGGGCACTAAGAAAAAACTGGCATATTGTCCAAGTCCTGGAAGAGCTAGCTTTTTCACTTACTGTCCACTCTCTGTGTGATAGGAATGTGTGGGGCTCAACTGAAGTCCTGTCTGAAACAGTCTGTGAGGCTGGCCTGTTTGAGCCAGCCTCTTTGAAGTTGTCCTGACAGCTTTTAATGTTTGGCCCAAACACGTTTAGTTCACGAGGTCTCTAGAAATGTGAATAATCTTACCCAGAAAGATTAGGGCTCTTCTGTTCTGGCTACTCTGCTTCTTGGAGTAACACTTTCCTTTTTGGTTTCTGTGTGGTCCTTACATGGGAAGCTTGACTCTGGTTCTTTAAACAGGGAAACTAAAGCTGTCTAGCCAAGACAGAGTCACTCAATCCTTCCCCCTGGAATCTGTTCTCTAGATAATACCAGATAATGGAAAATCCACTTTGTACTATTCCTTTTTTTCAAGTGAGAGATGTCTAAACTATTTTCAGGTTCCATGACCTCCTTCCTAAATTACTTTTCTTTTCTTTCTTTCAGGGCACCAGTGTAATGATATGTCTGACTTCCGTTCTTCATGATGACAAAGAGTTTCCCCACCCAGAGAAGTTTGACCCTGGCCACTTTCTGGATGAGAGAGGCAACTTCAAGAAGAGCGACTACTTCATGGCTTTCTCATCAGGCAAGCTAGCTTTGCTTTCATGTGTGTTAGGGCCCAGGTGAGGTGAGAGGAGCTATGCATGGAGGCTCCTGTGGCCAGAGGCAGCACTGCCAAGGTGAGGGCTGCTTCTCATTCAGTTAGAGGTTCCATGCACCAATTCTGCTTTCGGACTTAGGGCTGAACTTCTCAAGAGCTCCCCATGAAAGACATCCTATTCCACTGAGGCCTTTCTCTCCACCCAGAGAAACCAGTTCACTGTAAATCCAAGGGACATCTTATATGTAGCAACTCTGTGCTCAGATCCAGGAGTATAGTGTTTGAAAGACACAACCAAGATAAGTGAATAGGATGAGATATTTTCTGTGAAAATGTGCTATGATCAAGTTCTATGCTCAAGGAGCCCAGAGACAATAGTTTGCAACTTTAGTGTTTTGTCTTTGTCTTTTTCTTTCTTTGATAAACATTTTTATTTTATTTGATTCATTTCACATTTTTAATTTTTGAGATTATAGCATAAAAGACAACATTTCTCCTTTCCCTTTCACCCTACAAACCCTTCTAGATGCCCCTCTTTGCTTGCTTTCAAATTCATGACCACTTTTTTCATTGTACTCTGGTGTTTTTGAAGGACACCAGGCCTAATGGTCAGACTGTAAGATCCAGTTGCTGGCAGGAAGTGTCATTTAAGCCTTGAAAGGGTCTCAGAAAAGAAGAAGAAAATAGTTCCACTCCAAGGGATGATTAAAAGTTGAAGGAAGAGGCTGGTCCCATAGGGACAGAAACGGTGACAGAGTGTGGAAGAGTGCTCAAGATGGGCACAAGAAAAAGGTTCTAATGGACCAAAAACAGGGCCCAGAACCTCTCTGGTGGAGGCAGAGTTTTCTCCACTAGGAATTGATGTACTGTAGAGGTTTATAGCCAGCAGTCATAGCCAGTGCCTGGCAATGTTGAACCAAAGGAAGAAACAAACTTCCAACATCTACCTCTCTGGATTTATTCAGAAGCCTGAGGGGAGTTCTTAGGTTAATGCAGTCCATAGAGGTAGTGCAGTTCGGTTCTAGGATGCATATAAACCAAAGGAAGAAAGAGAAAGAAGTCAATGCTGGCATAGTCTGGAGGAGAAATTGCAGGAAGAGTGGAGGCTGAAGGTCCTTTTCTGAAATGTTAACAAAAACTGGGGCAGAAATAGTAGATTTGTTACAAGGTTTGTAAGAAATGTGCATCTGGCAATGTTTCCTGTTGTAAGTCCACACGGGGTGCAATGCTCAGAGAAGATCGCAAAGGGTGGAAACGTGCTGTCAGATCTCTTTGTCTTCCCTGCTGTAGTTTGGATTCTTTCTCAGGTGAGGTTCCTGTGGATGTCTCGGGAATCTCCTGCTGTGTCTGAACTCTGTGGACATTATTAAAAGAGCTAAGACTTTGTTCTCAGAACTCATAAAATTTTCAGACTGACTAATAATTTAAATTTCTTGGACACTGTTCAGCATGAGAACCATTGATGATTATTGTGGCAATCAAAAACTGTGTCAATTTTGTATCTGATCATGTTTAAAAAGTTCCTGTAGACCACATGACATCTGAGCTGGATCTAAGGGATACAGATAGACAAAAGGAAGAGAGCAGCGGCAGTCCAGTCTACTCAAGGAATGTGACATTAAGCCTGATGCTGCCAATCTGTTTTGGGGTGGGAAAATAGTGATGCCTCCGGTATTAAAAAAGCAGAAAGATCAGGATGAAATTAACGTTCTAATAAGCACTTGCAGCTGTATTATAACATTTGTTTTTGTGCCTGACTACTTCCAATTTTAGATTTTTTTCTTTTTAGCAGATCTCTGACTTGTTTGAGTTGCAAAGGCATGTGGATCTCTGTGAGTTCAAGGCTAACCTGGTATCCAAAGAGAGTTCCAGGACTGCCAGGCCATTATGTAAAGAAACCCTGTCTCAGAAAAAAAAAAATGAATAATGAAAATAGTCATAAATTGAGAGTGTGTGCAATATGGCGCAGGAAAGCTTGCAGTAGGGAAAGTGAAGGTTAAAATGATGTAACTATATTACAATTTTATAAATTTAAAAATGTAAACTAAAAAACAAAAATAGTGGTTAAACAAGAAAAGAAAATTTTCCTGAGGAAAGGAATCAGGATAGTACAAATACAGTCAGTTGTAAGGTTATTAGTCTAGGTTAATTAGTCGTTTATTAACACATATTCTATGTGCATTATCTCACAATCAGAATTAAATGACATCACTTGCCATGTCCATTTTAGGAAGAAGAGCTTGTATTGGAGAAGGTCTGGCCCGCATGGAGATGTTTTTAATCCTGACCAACATTTTGCAGAATTTTACTTTAAAACCTCTGGTAAATCCAGAGGATATTGACACTACCCCAGTTCAAACTGGTCTAGTGTCTCTTCCTCCATCCTATGAGCTCTGTTTCATTCCTGTCTGAAGCTGAGTAGTCTTCCACATGGATGACCAAGTCCCTGCTTCCACTTGGGAACAATCAGGCCTTTCCTGTCCTATGCACTTGCATCCTGCAGTCATACTTAATGGCAGGCACACTACCTCTGAACTGTCCTAATTTCTTCTCTGTTCTTTATGAACCAGTCCCACTTTTCATATATGAAAAGCCTCACAGTTTCAGCACCAATGACATTTTTGCTACAGTGTGTGTCAGATCATTAGCTACATTTTCACTTGAGTGCATTCCACATGAAAGGTGTAGTGTCAATCTCATGTCTTGCTTTAGTAAAAGTTACCAATCAGAGTTTATTCTGTGATTTTCAAGAGAACAAATTAACCATGGAACTGAATCATTTCTCTTGTTTTACTATCTAGGAGAATAATTTTTTGACAGTGTGGCACGTATACATTTCCTCTTTTCATAACTTGTTCAAGTATGATTATATGTACATTTTTAAATGATGTGTGCATGGTTATGTTTGTAAACAAACAAGCAGATTTATGTATGTATACATAGGAAGATAGTAAGGGAATATCATGCTTGCCAAGTGGACACCACCACACAGACATACATGCAGGCAAAACACTAACATCCATGAAATGAAAATAAACAACAAAAAATCAAATGTCCATATGTGTGTGGATTTGCTTCTGGGTCTTCAATTAGATTAAATTGATCAAGTTGTCCTTTTCCCCCTGCCAATACCTTGTGGTTTGTTGTTATTGTTTTTTAGTTACGACTTCTCTGTTTGAAATTAGGGATGGCAGATACCCCAAAATGTTCTTTTATTGTACAGAATTGTTTTAGCTATCCTTGTCTTTTGCTTTTCCATGTGAAATTGAGAATTGTTCTTTCAAGGTCTGTAAAGAACTATATTGCACTTTTGATGAAAACTGTATTGAATCTGTGGATTGATTTTGGTAAGATGGTCATTTTTAGTATGTTAATCCTACTGATCCATGAGCATGAGAGACATTTCCATCTTCTAATATCTTCTTTAATTTCTTTCTTCAGAGACTTGAAGTTCTTGATATATGCTTCTTTCACTTGCTTGGTTAGAGTCACACCAAGATATTTTATATACTTTGTGGCTATTGGGAAGGGTGTTGTTTCTCTCATTTTTCTCAGTCCTTTTATCTTTAGTATATTAGTGGGCTAGTGTGTTTTTAAAGTTAATTTTGTATCCAGCCAGCTTGCTGAAGCTGTTTATTAGATGTAGGCGCTCTCTGGTAGAGTTTTGGGGATCGCTTATGTGTAGTGTCTTATCTATGAGTAGCAGCACTTGGACTTCTTCCTTCCCAACTTGTATCCGCTTGATGTCTTCTTGTTGTCTTATTACTCTATATAAAATGGTCAATACTCTGCCCATTGGCTAGATCTGGGAAGGGGTTTAAAGTTTACCTCCTGTATTGTCCTTCGCTGGTGCCTTAGTTTGAGTGGGACCCCTGGGCCCAAATCTGCCTATCATAATGTTCTACTTGTAGATTTCTAGGACCCTCTGTATCCTTTTATTTTGCTATTCTCCCATGCGTCTCTCATTTAGAGTCCCAATATTCTCCACAGTTGAGTGGAGAGTGGGATGTGAGTTTCTCACGTACTCTGGTGCCTCACATTTGACCATGTCCCCTGGAGGGGGAGACCTGGTGGCACTCAGAGGAAGGACAGCAGGTTGCCAAGAAGAGACTTGATACCCTATGAGAATATACAGGGGGAGGTAATCCCCCTCAGGAACAGTCATAGGGGAGGGGAATAATGGGAAAATAGGGGGGGGGAGGAATGGGAGGATACAAGGGATGGGATAAACATTGAGATGTAACAAGAATAAATTAATAAAAAAAGGAAAAAAATAAAATGGTCAATACTATATTGAATAGATATGGAGACTTGTCTTTTCCCTTATTTTAGTGGGATTGCTTTAACTTTCCTTCCATGTAATTTCATGTAGGATACAGTTTGCTGTGCATTTTTTTTTTATTATGTTTAGGTATGTGCCTTTTATCTGTTATCTCTCCAAGACTTTTATCATGAAGGGCTGTTGAATTTTTGTCAAAGGTGTTTTCAGCATCTAATGAGATGATAATGTGTTTTTTCCAGTTTGTTTATAAGAGTTACATTGATAGATTTTTCATATGTTGAAATATCCCCCACCCCCATCTCCAGGATCAGTTCTACTTGATCATGATGGATGATGTTTTTGATGTGATTTTGGATTGGGTTTGTGAATATTTTAAAGAGCAATTTTCCATCAGTATTCATAAGGGAAATTGGTCTGAAGATATCTTTATTGAGTCTTTGTGTTTTAGGCATCGAGGTGACTGTGGCCTCATAAAATGAATTTGGCTATGTTTCTTCCATTTCTATTTTATAGAATAGCTTGATCATTATTGGCATTAGCTCTTCTTTGAAAGTCTTGGAGAATTCTGTGCTAAAACCACCTTTCCCTGGGCTTTTTTGTTGGGTGTCTGTTTGGCGAGCAAGTCACTGGAAGGCTGATTCTGAAATGCCAGCACCTGTTTGAGTTCCTATAGATAGAGGAGAGGATCCTAGTTACCAGACATGCATGCTGCCACTTTGGACTTACCCACTATTCCTGCCAATCTGAAGATGACTCTGGACTCCAGAGACAGGCAGATCTAGCCTTCAATTCACTTGAGGAGACTGGCAGAACCTCGCTGGATCACAAAGGTCCAAGAAACCCAACAGGTTCCAAGAACAAACAGACAATGCCATAAATAACCAAATGGCTAAAGGCAATGTAAGAACACAATCAACAAAATTCAGGGAAATATGGCTTCCCTAGAACCCCCAATAAACACTGGATACTCTAATGAAGCTGAAACATAGGGAAATGGCCTTAAGTCTGTGCTTATGAAGTTGTTTAGAGACATTTAAAGAGGAAACTAATAAATCCCTCAAAGAAATACAGAAAAATACAATCAAACAAACAGAGGCCTTTGTATGCTTCAAACTTTTTCAAACCTACTTTATTTGGGGTTCGTTAAACTCACCTATCCTATATAGAAGAGGAAAGAGGTTAATGGGAACAGGAGAACTAGATCATCTGAGAATCAGTTCCTGGGAGCAATTCTACTGGAGTAGTCCGTAGGATTCCAGCAGACCTGTTAAATGGCAAATAGCAATTCAGCAAAGGTGACTGTAACCACAGTAGCCTGAACCTGAAAACTTGAAGTGTTCTCTGGAGTGTTTCTCTCCAGGATCATCTTGAAGTGGAGTGATGAACAGCTATACAATAGGAAACAATACCAAGACCAAAAGGCCCAGCTTCTTGCTTTGGGTATATATATTCTTAGAGTCCATACTAGGAGGTTTTTTAGTTTTTCAGCTGGCAAAGACCAAGTCCCCCAAAGGGGAGGCTCTTCTCCTAGTGGATAAAAATACATCTGTTCTCTCACAAGTCTGTTTCTCATTCCACATTTGGGATCTAAACAAAAACATGTTTACATCCAATACAATCAAACAGGTGAAGAAAATGAATAAAATGGTTCAAGACATGAAAATGGAAATAGAATCAATGAAGAAAACACAAATTGAGAAAATCTTGAAGATGGAAAATTTAGAGAAAAGAACAGGAACCACAGAGGTAAGCATCATCAGTACAATACAAGAGATGGAGGAGAGAATCTCAGGCGTATAAGATACAAATGAAGAAATGGATACATCTGTCAAAGAAAATATTAAATAAAAACCTCCTGACACAAAAATCCATAAAATCAAGGACACCATGAAAAGATGAAACATTAAGAAAAATAGGGATAGAAAAAAGAGAAGATTCCAAGCTCCAAGGACAAGAACAAATCATAGAAGAAAATTTACCCAACCTAAAGAGATACCTTTAAACATACAAGAGACTTATAAAACACCAAATAGACTAGAACAAAAAAAGAAATTACTCTCACAACATAATAATCAAAACACTCAATCTCCAGAAGAAAGAAAAATATTAAGAGCCGCAAGGGATAAAGGGCTAGTAACATATGAAGGTAGGCCTATCAGAATCACACTCAACATTTCAACATAGGCCATGAAAGTCAGAAGGGTCTAGGCAGGTGCCATGGAGACACTAAGAGACCACAGATGCCAGCCAGGACTTTGCCCAGCAAAGCTTTCAATCACCATAGAGGGAGAAGCAAAGATATTCCAGGACAAAACCAAATTTAAACAATGTCTATGCACCAACCCAGCCCCACAGAAGATAGTGGAAAGAAAACCCCAACAAGGTCAACTATACCTAAGAAAACACAGGATATAGATAGCAACAGAAGAAAAAAAGACAATCACATAAACACATTATCACCACCAACACCACAATCAAAGGAACTAACAAACAATCATTGGTCAGTAATATATATCAACATTAATAGACTTAACTCTTCAATACAAAGACACAGGCTGACAAAATGGATGTGTAAGTAGGATCCAACAGTCTGCTGAATACAAGAAACACATCTCAGTACTAAAGACCAGCTCCAGCACAAAGGGTAATCCAAGGCATCTCAGAATACCAGCTGATGGCTGTGTGTTTCTCTCTATACTTTAGCTCTTAAACCCTCAGGCTGGTAGCCATCCTATTTACACTTTAACTCTTAATGTTCCAGGCTGGTGGCTTTGTGTTTTACACTTTAATTTATTTTGTTTGTTTGTTTTTTGAGGCAGGGTTACTCTGTGTAGCTCTGGCTGTCCTGGACTTGCTTTGTAGACCAGACTGACCTGGAACTCACAGAGATCTGCTTTCCTTTGCCTCCTGAGTGCTGGGATTAAAGGTGTGCACTACCATGTGTGGCTGTACTTTAACTCTTAAGGAAAAGAGAAGTAGCAGGGACTTGGACCCCAGATCTTTAGATATCAGGGTTTGAGGCCTTATCATTTGAGCTTCTCTGTGGCAAAAGCAGCTCTATTGATGAGAACCTTTGTTTTTTTTTTTAATTTTTATTATTAATTTATTCTTGTTACATCTCAACGGTTATCCCATCCCTTGTGTCCTCCCATTCTTCCCTCCCTCCCCTTTTCCCCTTATTTCCCTCTCCTATGACTGCTCCTGAGGGGGATTACCTCCCCCTGTATATGCTCATAGGGTATCAAGTCTCTTCTTGGTAACCTGCTGTCCTTCCTCTGAGTGCCACCAGGTCTCCCCTTCCAGGGGACATGGTCAAATGTGAGGCACCAGAGTACATGAGAAAGTCATATCCCACTCTCCACTCAAGTGTGGAGACTGTTCTGACCATTGGCTAGATCTGGGGTAGGGGTTAAAGTTTACTGCCTGTATTTTCTTTGGCTGGTACCTTAGTTTGAGCGGGACCCGTGGGCCCAAATCTGCCTATCATAATGATCTACTTGTAGGTTTCTAGGACCCTCTGGATCCTTCTACTTTGCCATTCTCCCATGCCTCTCTCATCTAGAGTCCCAATAGGATGTCCTCCCCTTTGTCCCGGTTTCCTGGTAAGTGAAGGCTTTCGTGGGACATGCCCCTTGGGCTGGCATGCAGATATAAGTGAGTATATACCATTTGAATCTTTCTGCTTCTGGGTTAACTCACTCATTATGATCATTTCTAGCTCAATCCATTTATCCACAAATTTTGGGAATTCCTTGTTTTTAATAGCTGAGTAGTATTCCATAGTGTATATGTACCACAGTTTCTTTATCCATTCTTCTACTGAGGGACACTTAGGCTGTTTCCATGATCTGGTTGTTATGAATAAGGCTGCTATGAACATGGTTGAGCAAATTTTCTTGTTGTGTGCTGGAGCATCTTCTGGGTATATTCCAAGGAGTGGAATAGCTGGGTCTTGAGGAAGCCCTATTCCCATTTTTCTGAGATAGCACCAGATAGATTTCCAAAGTGGCTGTACTAGTTTGCATTCCCACCAGCAATGAAGGAGTGTTCCTCTCTCTCCACATCCTCGCTAGCATGTGGTGTCGCTTGAGTTTTTGATCTTAGCCACATTCTAATGGGTGTAAGATGGAATCTCAGAGTTGTTTTGATTTGCATTTCCCTGATGACTAAGGAGGTTGAGCATTTCTTTAAGTGTTTCTCAGCCAAGAGAACCTTTGTTTTTTTTAACAACAGAATGTCTTCTTCTTTTTCTTCCTCTTCTTACTCATCCTCTTCTTTAAATTTAAACTTATTAAAAAGTATTCACTTTACATCTCATTCATAGCACCCTCCCTCATCTCTTCCTGTTTCCACCATTCCTTCTTCTTCCTCCTATGCAAATCCCAGGGTCCTGAGAGAGGGGGAGACCTTATCCTATATCAACTGACCCCAGCCTATCAAGTTTCATCAGGACTGCCTGCATTCTGTGGCCTGATAAGGCACCCTGCCAGGAAGAAGATATCAAAGAGCAGGCAACACAATCCATGGCAGGTACATCTCCTGCCTGATCTCCTTACTAGGGAAGTCCTATGGAGACTGAGCTGCCTATTGGCATCTGATCAGGGGGCCTAGGTCTTCTTGGTGCATGGTCCTTGTTTGGTGCATCAATCTCTGCTGCATCTCATCCCCTCAGGGTCCAAATTTGTTGGCTTGTCTTGTCTTCTTGTGGAGCTCCTGTTCCTTCTGGGTCCTTTTATCCCTACAGTCTTCCATAAGACTCACTCCTTTTCACTTACTGCTCTCCACCCAAAGTTTGGCTGTGAGGCTCAGCTCCTGTTTCAATTCCCCGCTGGATTGAGTCCTTCAGAGGATATCTTTAGCAGGCTCCTGTCCAGTTACCTCTCTTCAACAGCTTCCAATGTCTATTCTATTTGCACTTATGAATGCGAATTAAGTATCCTCCCCAGAGTCTTCCTTGTTACTTACCTTCTTTAGGTCTGTGGATTGTAATGTGGCTATTCTGTATTATATGGAAAATATCTGCATGTTTTTTTGGGCCTGGGTTACCTCATTCAGGATGATCTTTTCTAGTTCTACCCATTTGCCTGCAAATTTAATGATGTTCTTATCTGTTTTTTGAGACAGGGTTTCTCTGTGTAGCCCTGACTGTCCTGGACTCACTTTGTAGACCAGGCTGGCCTCAAACTCACAGCGATCCGCCTGCCTCTGCCTCCCGAGTGCTGGGATTAAAGGCGTGCGCCACCACGCCCGATGTTCTTATTTTTGATAGTTGAATAGTATTTCATCATGTAGATGTACTGCAGTTTCATTATCCATTCTTCAGTTGAGGGACAACTGGGTTGTTCCCAGTTTCTGGCTATTTTGAATATCATTGCTATGAACATAGCTGAGTAGATGTCCTTGTTGTATGGTGGAACATCTTTTGGGTATATGAACAAGAGTGGTATACCTGGGTCCCAGTTTTCTGAGAAAGTGCCAAATTGATTTCTAATGTGGTTGGACAAGTTTGCACTACCATCAGCAATGGAGGAGTGTTCGCCTTTCTCCACATCCTTGTCAGCATGTGCTGTGACTTGTTTTTGATCTTAGCCATTCTGATGGCTGTAAGATGGAATCTCAGGGTCATTTTGATTTACATTCCCCTGTTGGCTAAGGATGATGAACCTTTCTTTAAGTGCTTCTTGGCCATTTGATATTGTTCTGTTGAAAATTCTCTGCCTAGATCTGTAACCTATTTTTAACTAGATTATGTGGTTTGTTGGTGTTTTATTTCTTGAGATATATATATATATATATATATATATATATATATATATATATATATATATATATATATATATATATATTGGATAGTAGCCCTCTGTCAGATGTAGGTTTGATGAAGATAATTTCCAAGTTTGCAGGCTGTTGTTTTGTTTTAATGACAGTGTTCTTTGCTTTATAAAAGATTTTCAGTTTCATGAAGTCCTATTTATTAATTGTTGACCCTATAGCCTGAGCTGTTGGTGTTCTGTTCAGGAAGTTGTCGCCTGTGCCAATGAAGTCAAGGCTTTCCCCCACTTTCTTTTCTAAGAGATATAATGCTTTATGTTAGGGTTCTTAATCCACTTGGACTTGAGTTTTGTGCAAAGTAATACATATGAATCTATTTGCAGTCTTCTACATGCACACATGCAGTTAGACTAGCATCTTGAAACAAGTCAGAGGTCCTCAACTGACAATGGATAAAGAAAGCGTGATACACCTATGCAATGAAATACCACTCAGCTATTAAGAACAAGGAAATCATGAAAAATTTTAAGGCAAATGGATGGAACTAGAAAAGTTCATCCTGAATGAGGTAACCCAGGCCAAGAAAGACATCCATGATATGTACTCATCTAAAAACAGATTTAGCTATATAGCACAGGATAAACTTACTAATGCACAGACTCAAACTAGATATATAGCAAGGAGGACCAAAGGGAGGAGGCTTAAATCTTGTTCAGATGGGTAATAGACAGAAGTAGTGGTTAAAGAGAGGGAACAAGCAAGGAAAGGGAACACAGAAAAAATAAGGATGCAGATCTGACATGTGGAGAGTGGGGATAGCAGGACAGAAGGCATGCAGAGAAAAGAGCAATTGTGGGCAGGGGCATCTCTGTGACAAGCTAGAGACCTAAGCAAGGATAGGCCTCTGGGAGGACATGAGAGGGACTCTAACTGTGATTTCTAGTATCAGGGGTCATGAAGCTTGAAGAGAATATGCTCTAACTAAACAAGACTCCTAATGGAAGGAGAACACCAACCCACTCACAAAAACTGTGATCCAAAACTCACCCTGCCTACAAGACGTGCAGGGGCAGAGATAGAGCAGATAAAGGAGAGGTTGAGGGAATGTCCAGCCAATGCCTGGCCCAACCCAAGACTCATCCCCCTGTTAGAGAGCCAACTTCTGACACTCTTAATGATAATCTGTTATGCTTGCAGACAGAAGCTTATCAGACTTGTCCTCTGAGAGGCTCTACCTAGAAGTGGTTCACAACAGATATTGAGACTCACAGTCAAACATTGGGTGAAGCATTAGGGAGTCTAGTGGAAAAGTTAGGGTAAAGGTAGGAGGACCTGGAGGATATTCTGTAATAAGACCAACAGAGCCAACAAACTATAACCTAAAGGGGATTTTGGAGTCTGAAGCACTAATTAAATATCTTGCATGAACTGGACCTAGGTCCTCTACATAGATGTAACTGATGGGTGACTCAAGCTTCATGTGGTTCCCTTATTATCAAAGCAGGGCTTGTCTCTGACATGGACTCTGTTGCTTGCTTTTTGATCACATCCCCCTGGCACGACTTCCTCAACAGGTTTTTAGGGGACAAAGAAGAGCTCGGTCCTGATGTGACATGATGAGCTGGGTTTGGTGGGTAGAGTGGTTCCTCTTTTCTCAGGAACAGGGGAGGAGGGATGGTGGAAGGAGGATGGGACTGGTGGGCCTATGACTGGGAAGTGAATACATAAATTAATAATAGAAAGGAACAATAGGAATAGAAGAAGAAGAAGAAGAAGAAGAAGAAGAAGAAGAAGAAGAAGAAGAATCCCAACTCAAAGACCTAGAAAATATTTTTAACAGAATCATTGAAGAAAAATTTCTTAACCTAAAGAAGGAAATGCCAATAAAGGTAAAAGAAGCATCAAGAACACCTAATCCATTGGACCCCAAAAGAAAGTCTTCTTGACACATAACAATTAAGATGTTAAATGTTCAGAACAAAGAAAGACTACTGCTGCTATCACAGACCAGCTCCAGAAATGGTGAAGAGGAGAGAAGAGAAAGTCTTGGTGAATCCACAGTAGAATTGAGCGGGAAGTGAACAGCTGGTTAAGGGAAACCAACTATTGGGGAACAACTAGTTATAGTAACTAGCTGTTGAGGAGAGGTTGAGGAACAAAGGAAAAAGATCTACTGGAGACTCTACTGGAGACATATGTGGTACAAAAGCCCCAGAGAACTTTATTTTTTTGTCTCTCTCACATACTTACTGTCCATTTGTCTTCATCTCTGTTTTGCTTGCTGTCTGTCTGACTCTCCTTGCTGCTATCCTTGGGCCAACCCCGGTATTTTATTTAAAGTGAAATTCAATTATTTTCATTACAGAATACACCATGATTTTCCTCATCTTTTACTATCAATAGGACATTAAAAAATTAACAAAGCAAGAGAACAGTCTAACAAGGAAACACATAAAGTTCTGTATAACCAACAATAAAGCATATAGCAAAAAGCATTCAGTTTCCAAGCAATGGTCAGCATCACCTGATTATTACATCTTAAACAATACTCAGAAAGTTTGATCATAAATTTCCCCAGGCTAAAGCCATTGTGTTCACAAGATTGTCATAGCAACATACTTGAGTTAAATGTTCTTTAGTAAAGAAAAAAACTTCACTTTCTCCCAGCCCTAAGTTAAAAGGTGTGCTATCCAAGCCTATGCTAACTGCCACGGAGTCATCAATTGTAAAATATCTGTAAATTATAATGTTCCAAGCCCACCTTTTATTGTTCTCAAGGCAGATTCTAAAAAAACTTTTCTACAGCTCACAGTATCTAGACAAGTACTGTTATGTCAAGGTCCTACCTTTTTTCATGCAGTTTCTGCTTGGGTGCTCATAGTCAGATCCCCCAAACAAGACAAGACAAGACAAAACAAAACAAAAACCTCTACTCTATCTGTGTCTCAAGCCTTTGGCCAGATGCCCTCTTTAACATTCTCTGTAGGAAAAAGTTTTTCCTGTATGAATTTCCTAAGGGCTGAGAAATAAAGAGAAAAAGACAGTTTTAGGAGGAAAAGCAGATTTTTAGACAAAATTATGCCTGGACCATACATAATATTTAAGATCAGTGGTGATCAGCTGGAGATCTCTGGAACTTTGTCAAACAAGCCTCAAACGCTGTTCTGGATGTCTCGAGATCATGCTGGACAGTCAGAAGTCTCTGGGACATTGTCAAGCAAAGCTTCTACAACTTGTCCCCATGTCTGTGACAGACTAATAAAAATGTAATGGAAAAAGAGCAAGTAACATATAATGGCAGGCTTATTAGAATGGTTCTAAAAACAAGCTGGTGTAGCCATTTTAATATCTAACAAAATAGGGTTCAAACCAGAATTAATAAAAGAAACAGGGAAGGACACTTCATAAACAGTAAGGGAACAATTGACAAAGACAATATTTGAATTCTTACCATCTATACCCTAACATAAGGATACCCATATTCATAAAGTAAATAATACTTAATCCTAAATCACACACCAACCTATAGGCATCAATAGTTGGAGACTTCAATAACCCACTTTCACCAAGCAATGGGTTATCCAGACAAAAGCTGAAGGGAGGAATACTGGAGCTAACAGGCATTGTGATTAAAATGGATCTAACAGATATCAATAGATCATTTTATCCCCAAAAAAGCATATACCTTCTTCTCAGCACCTCTTGGTACATTCTCCAAAATTGACCAAATATTCAGACACCAGGTATGTCTCAACAGTTAGAAGAAAATTGAAATAATTCTCCTTATTCTATCAGACCACCATGGATAATAGCTGGATTTCACCAACAACAGAAAGCTTTTAAATTCATGAAAACTGAACAACTCTCTAATGATGACTACTGGGTCAAGGAAATAAGAAGAAAGAAAGTAGTCTTCCTGGAATACAATGAAAATGATAGCACAAAATACTCAAACTTATGTGACACAAAGAAAATGGTTCTAAAAAGAAAGTCTATAACACTAAGTGCCTACAAGAAGAAATTGGAGCGATCTCATACTAGCAATGTAACAGCACACCTGAAAGCTCTAAAACAAAAGGAAGGAAGCTCTCCAAAGAGTTGTAGATGGCTGGGAATAATCAAACTGAAGTCTTAAATCAGTAAAACAGAAACAAAAATTTAATGTTACAGAAAATTTATGAAACATTGTTCTTTGAGAAAATCAAGATTATAGACAAACCCTCCTCCAAACTAACTCAAAGGAGGAGAGAGCATATCCAGAAATAACAAAATCAGAAATGAAAAGGGGTGCAAAACAATAGACACTAAGGATATCCAAAGAACCATTAGGTCATACTTTAAAAAGCCTGTAATCCAGAAAATTGTAAACTCTAAAAGAAATGGATAATTTTCTTGATTGATACCACATACTAAAGTTAAAGCAAGACCAGATAAACAACTTAAATAGACTTACAGGCATTAAGGAAATAGGAACAATCATTAAAAACTTCCTATCTTGAACCTGTTATCTGCTTCTTTCTACGGTTGTAGTTCTACAGTGCATTAGGAACTTGGCACAATGGTATATTTATGTTTGCTAGACAGTTGTGATGTCCTAGTGCAAATTATTCAATAAACTGTCTATTCATATTCTTTGGTACATACCAGTTTGGTAAATGGAGTATAAGTTGTAAAGTGTGAAAACCTTATGTGTTTAGTAGAACATTGAAAGATCTCCCATGTTTCTTTCTTTCTTTTTCTGTTCTTTTGACAAAGGGTTTCTTTGTGTAGCCTTGGCTATCCTGGCTTTGTAGACCAGGCTGGCCTCAAACTTACAGTGATCTGCCTGTGCCTCCCAAGTGCTGGGTTTAAAGGTGTGCACCACCATGCCTGGCTTCCCATGTTTCTTAGGTCCATTTTCTTGTATGCTTTTCCAATTCTTTACTCTGAGGTAATGTCTATTTTTGATGTTGAGTTTTGTTTCTTGCATGCAAAAGAAAGATTGATCCTGTTTTATAATTCATCCTCTTAGTCTGTGTTTTTTCCATTGGAGAAATGAGACCATTGGTTTTGAGAGATATCCACGATCAATGATTTTTGATTCTTGTTATTTTGTTGATGTTTTTGATAGAGAGGAAGAGGGAGAGAGAGGAAGAGGGAGAGAAATTGTGTGTATGTGTTGTGGGCTTTCCTTCTTTTAGTCTTGATGTTATGAGATTATTTATTTCCTGTGCTTTCATGGGAGTAGTTAACCTCTGAGGTTGGAGTTTTCATTCTAACACCTTCTATTGGAGGCCATTCTTATTCAAACTGCCAGAGTCCATCTATGGTAGCCATAGGCTTATAACCATATCATAATTCCAAAGAGAATTCAGTCCAACTTCAAAAGCTCCCATAGTCTATCACAGTCTCAACAAATTTAAAAGTCCAAAGTTTTGAGGAATCCAAGATGGTAGCACTGAACACTCATGATATCTGATCTGCAGGATGAAGACTAGGGACCTGGCTGGGAGCTACAGATGCAAGACCCTAGGTGAGAGTGGAATGCATAGTGCAGAGCACAGGTGGGTCTGGCCTCAGGCCATCCAACTGGCCCATGGAGGACTGGTGCTCAGTCCCCAGAGTCAGGGCCCACACCCACCTGCCAGCTGCAGCCATGCTCTATATCATGGACTCAGTATCTGGGATTGAACTGTGGGCAGTAAAGCACCAGAGTCTGGATCTGCTGGCCTGGAGAAAGCTCCAGCCCAAAGTGACAAATTACAACCAAGATAACATATGAAATAGATAACTTCACTGTTGAAAACATAACCACACAAACACTCTACTGCAACCAACATCAAAATCAAGGGACTTAACAGTCACTGGTATTTAATATCTCTCCACATCAATGGTCTCATTTCTCCAATAAAAAGTCACAGACTAACTGAATGGATGCATAAACAAGACCCAACATTCCTGTGCATTCAAGAAACACATCTCAGCCACAATGATAGACATTACCTCAGGGTAAAAGGCTGGCAAAAGGTATTCCAAGCAAACGAACACAAGAAGCAAGCTGGTATAGCCATTTTAATATAGGATATAATAGCTTTGTGTGTGGATTCATCTCTGGGTCTTCAATTCAATTCCATTGATCCACCAGCCTATTGCTTTGCTAGCCGATGAACAGGATATTCTCCACTGGTGAGTGGAGAGTGAGATCTGACTCTCACATGAACTATGGTGCCCCTTTTCTGACCATGTCCCCTGGATGGGGAGGCCTGGGGGCACTCAGAGGAAGGATAGCAAGTTACCAAGAAGAGACTCAATACTCTAAGAGCATATATAGGGGGAAGAGGTCTCCCTCAATCAAAGACATAGGGGAGGGGAAAAGGGGGTAAGTGGGAGGGAGGGAGGAATAGGAGGAAACAGGAAAGAGCTAACAATTGAGATGTAATATGAATAATTAATTAATTAAAAAAAGAAAAAGCAAACATAAAAGAATATAATAGCTTTTCAATCAAAGTTAATCAAAAGAGATGACTTCATATTCATCAAAGGTAAATTCAACCAAGATTACAGCACAATTCTGAAAATCTATGCCCCCAATACAAAGGCACCCAAATTTGTAAAAGAAATATTAACAAAGCTTAAACCACATATCAATACCCATACATTAATAGTAGGAGACTTCAATACCTTACTTTCACCAAAGGATAGGTCAACAAACAGAAACTAAACCAAGAAATAATGTCACTAACCGATGTCATGAATCAAATGGATCTAACAGATATCTACAGAACTTTTCACCCAAACACAAAAGATTATCCCTTCTCAGAACCTCATTAAATCGTCTCCAAAATTGATCATATAGTAGGTCACAAAGAAAGTGTCAACAGATACAAGAATATTGAAATAATACCTTGTATTCTATCAGATCACCATGGATTAAAGTGGGACTTCAACAACAACAGAAATAACAAAAAGCCTACAAACACATGGAAACTAAAAAACTCTCTACTCAATGACAACCGGATCAGGGAAGAAATAAAGAAAGAAAAAAAAGAACTTCCTAAAATTCAATGAAAATGAAGGAACAACATACCCAAATTTATGAAACACATTGAAAGCAGTGTTAAGAGGCACTAAGTGCCTTCATAAAGATATTGGGAACATCTCATATAGGCAAGTTAATAGCACATATGGAAGCCCTACAAAAATAAAGAAGCAGAAACATCCAAGAGGAGTAGATGACTGGAAATAATCAAACTGAAGGCTGAAATCAATAAATTAGAAACAAAGAGAAAAATTCAAAGAACCAACAAAACCAAGAGCTGGTTCTTTGAGAAAATCAACAAGATAGACAAACTGTTAGCCAAACTTATTAAAAGGCAGAGAGACACTACCCAAATCAATAAAATCAGAAATGAAAAGGGAGACATAACAACAGACACTGAAGAAATACAAAGAATCATTAGGTCCTACTTCAAAGGCTTATAATCAAGAAAATTTGAAAATCTGAAGGAAATGGAAACATTTTTTGATCGATTCCACTTGCAAAATTTGAATCAAGATCAGATAAACAAATTAAATCGTCCTATTTCTCCTTCAGAAATAGAAGCAGTCATTAAAAGTCTCCTAACAAAAAACCAATCAAACAAACAAATCAACAACAGCAACAACAACAACAACAACAACAACAGCCCAGCCAACCAAATAAACAAAAAACCCTCCAGGCCCAGATAGATTCAGTACAGAATTCTACCAGACCTTCAAAGAAGAGTGAATACGGATACTCTTCAAGTTACTCCACAAGATAGAAATGGATGGAACATTACCAAATTAATTCTATGAGGCCACAGTCACTTTGACACCTAAACCTCACAAAGACCCAACAAAGAAAGAGTATTTCAGACCAATTTATCTTATAAACATTGATGCAAAAATACTCAACCAAATACTCACAAATCAAATCCAAGAGCACATCAAAGATATCATTCACCATGACCAAATAGGCTTCATTTCAGTCATGCATGGATGGTTCAATATATGGAAATGCATCAATGTAATCCACCATATAAACAAATTGAAAGAAAAAAAAACATGATCATCTTCTTAGATGCTGAAAAAACATTTGACAAATTCAAAAACACCCATTCCTGTTTACAATTTTGGAGAGATCAGGGATACAAGGCACATACCTAAATACAATGAAGGCTATATACAGCAAGCCAATAGTCAACATCAAATTACATGGAGAAACTCAAAGAAATTCCACTAAAATCAGGGACAGGACAAGGCTGGGCACTCTCTTCATATCTCTTCAATATCATTCTTGACATTCTAGCTGGAGCAATAAGACAACAAAATGAGATCAAGGGGATTCAAATGGAAAAGGAGGAAGTAAAATGATTTCTATTTGCAGATGATATGATAGTGTACATAAGTGATCCCCTAAATTCCACCAGAGAGCTCCTATAGCTGATAAACACCTTCAGCAAAGTGGCTGGATTCACAATTAATTCAAACAAGTCAGTAGCCCTCCTGTATATAAGTGACAATTGTGCTGAGAAAGAAATTAGGGAAACTACATGATAGCCACAAGTAATATAAAGTATATAGGTATACCTCTAACCAAGCAAGTAAAAAACTTGTATGAAAAAGCTTCAAGTCTCTGAAGAAGGAGATTGAAGATAACATCAGAAGAGATGGAAAAATCTCCCTTGTTCATAGATTGGAAGAATTAACAGTAAAAATGGCCATCTTACCAGAAGCAATTTACAATTTCAATGCAATCCCTATTGAAATACCTAAACATTTTAAAAAAGACATTGTAAGATCCCTCTCAACTTCATATGGAAAAACAAAAAACCCAGAATAGCTAAAACAATCCTGTACAATAAAAAACCCTCTGGAGAAATCTCCATTCATTATCTCAAGCTGTACTAAAGAGCAACAGTAAGTAAACAGGATGGTACTGGCATAGCAATACACTGGCTGATCAATGGAATTGATTAAAATACCCAGAAATAAACCCACACACATACAGACATTTGATTTTTTACATAGAAGCCAAATCTTTTCAATGGAAGAAAGATAGCATCTTCAAGAAATGTGCTGGTCTAACTAGATGTCTTCATGTAGAACACTGCAAGTAGATTCATATTTGTCACCATGCACAAAACTCAAGTCTAGGTGGATTAAAGACCTCAACATAAAACCAAACACACTAAATCTGTTAGAACAAAAAGTGGAGAAGAGCCTGGAACTCATTGGCACAGGAGATAACTTCCTGAATAGAACACCAACAGCCCAGGCTCTAAGGTCAACAATTAATAAATGGAACCTCATGAAGCTCAGAAGCTCAGTAAGGCAGAAGACACTGTCAACAGAACAAACTGATAGCCTACAGACTGGGAAAAGATCTTCACCAACCCTACATCTGACAATGGTCTAATATCCAAAATATATAAAGAAGTCAAGAAATTAAACACCACCAAATCAAATAACCCAATTAAGAAATGAGGTTAACTGCTGAACAGAATTCTCAACAGAGGAAAATCAAATGGCTGAGAAACACTTAAAGAAATGTTCAATGTCCTTAGTCATCAGAGAAATGCAAATCAAAATGACTCTGAGATTCCATCTTACACCCATCAGAATGGCTAAGATAAAAAACTCAAGTGACAGCACATGCTGGCAAGGATGTCAAGAAAGGGAAACACTCCTTCATTGTTGGTGGGAGTGCATCTGTTGAGAATTCTGTTTATTTCTGTCTGTACCCCATTTTTAAATTGAGTTATTTGGTTTGGTTGTGTTTAATTTCTTGAGTTCTTTATACTAACCCTTTGTTGGATGTAGGGTTGGTAAAGATATTTTCTCAATCTGTAGGGTGTTGCTTTGCTCTGTTCATAGTGTCTTTTGCCTTACAGAAGCTTTTCAGTTTCATGAGTCCCCATTTCTTAATTATTGATCTTAGAGCCTGATCTGTTTGTGTTCTGTTCAGGAAGTTGTCTCCTATGCCCATGAGTTCTAGGCGCTTTCCCACTTTTTCTTTTAACATACTTAGTGTGTCTGTCTTTATGTTGAGGTCTTTAATCCACTTAGACTTGAATGTTGTACAGGGTGATAAAAATGGATCTACTTGCAGTGTTTTAAAAAGTAGACATAGCACCTTTTGTTGAAGATGCACCTTTTTTCCATTGTTTGGTTTTGGCTTCTTTGTCAAAAATCAAATGATGATAGGTGTGTGGATTTATTTCTTGGTCTTCAATTCAATTTCATTGGTCAACTGGTCTATTTCTATGCCAGTACCATGCTGTTTTTAATTACTGTTGCTCTATAGTACAATGAGATCAGGGATGGAAATTCCTCTGGCAGATATTTTATTGTACAGGATTGTTTTTAGCTATTTTGGTTTTTTTGTTTTTTCATATGACATTGAGAATTTATCTTTTCAGTTCTGTAGAATATTGTTTATATTTGATAAGAATTGCATTGACTCTTTAAATTGCTTTTGGTAGGATGGCCATTTTTACCATGTTGATTCTCCTGATCCACCAGCATGGGAGATCTTTCCATTTTCTGTTATCTTCTTCAATTTCTTTCTGCAGAGAATTGAATTTTTTTTCATAAAGATCTTTTACTTGTGTGGTTAGAGTTACACAAAGATAATTTATATTATTTGAGGCTATTGTGAAGGATGTGGTTTCCATAATTTCTCTCTTCGCCCATTTGTCATTAGTATACAGGAGGGTTACTGATTTTTTTGAGCTTGCCACTTTGCTGAAGTTGCTTATCAGCTGTAGGAATTCTTTGGTAGAATCTTAGGGATCATTGATATATACTATCATATCATCTGTGAATAGTGAAACTTTAACGTCTTTCCTTCTTATTTGTATCCCCTTCATCTCCACTGGCTCTCTTATTGCTCTAGCTGGGACTTCAAGTACTATATAGAAAAGAAATGGAGAAAGTGGACAGCGTTGTTGTGTCACTGATTTCAATGGAATTGATTTAAGTTTCTCTCCATTTAGTTTGATGTTGGCTATAGGCTTGCTGTATATTGCCTTTACTATGTTTAGGAATATGCCTTATACCCCCATCTCTCTAAGGCTTTTAACATGAAAGAGTGTTGGATTTCATCAAATGCTTTGTCAGTATCTAAAGAGATGATCATGTGTTTTTTCCTTCAGTTTGTTTATGTGGTTGATTGTATTGATGGATTTCCATATATTAAACCTCCCCTACATGCGTGGGATGAAACATATTTGATCATGATGGATGAAACTTCTGATGTGACTTGGATTCAGTTTGCCAGAATTTTATTGACTATTTTTGCATCTATGTTCATAAGTGAAATTGATCTGAAATTCTCTTTCTTTGTTCGGTCTTTGTGTGGCTTGGGTATTAAGGTGAATGTTGCCTCATAGAATGAGTTTGGTAGTGATCCTTCTGTTTCTATTTTGTGGAACAGTTTGAGGAGTATTGGTATTAGTTATTCTTTGAAGGTCTGGTAGAATTCTGTGCTGAATCCATCTGGTTTTAGGCTTCTTTTGGTTGGGAGACTTTTGATGCCTGATTGTATTTCCTCAGGGGACATAGGACTATTTCTTAGCTTGATCTTGATTCAACTATGGTAAGTGGAATTTATTAAGGAAATTGTCCATATCACTTAGATTTTCAAATTTTGTGTCATATAGGCTTTTGAAGTAAGACCAAATGATTCTTTGGATTTCCTCGGCATCCATTGTTATGTCTCCATCTTAATTTCTAATTAAAAAAAAATTTGGGTAGTCTTCTTTTGCCTTTTAGTAAGGTTGGCTAAGGGTTTGTTTATCTTGTTGATTTTCTCAAAGAACTAGCTCTCTTGGTTTCATTGATCCTTTGAATTGTTTTCTTTGTTTCTAATTTATTGATTTCAGCCTCAAGTTTGATTATTTCCAGCTGTCTACTCCTCTTGGGTGCGTCTGATTCTCCTTCTTCTTCTCCTTCTCTTTCTCTTCCTCCTCCTCATTCTTAAAGGATTTTCAAGTGTTCCACTAAGTTGATAGTATGTGATATCTCCAAAATTTCTTTATGAAGTCTTTTAGTGTTATGAAACTTCTTCTTAGCACTGCTTTTATTGTGTCCCAAAGGTTTTGATATGTTGTGCCTTCATTTTCATTTGATTCTAGATAGTCTTTAGTTTCTTTATTTCATCCTTGATTCTGTTGTCATAGAGTAAAACATTGTTCAGTTTCCATGCATTTATAGGCATTTTGTTAATTCTATTGTTGTTGATGTTCAGCATTAGACCATGGTGGTCTGATAAAATGCAGGGGATTATTTCAGTTTTTTGTATGTGTTGAGGCTTGTTTTGTGACTGATTACATGGTCAATTTTGGAGAAAGTTCCATGTGATGAGTAGAAAAAGGTATATTCTTTTCTGTTTGTGTAAAAAGTTCTGTGGATGTCTGTTAGGTCCATTTGATTCAATACCTCTGTTAGCTTGATTATTTTTCTGTTTAGTTTCTGCCTTGAAGATCTCTCCATTTGTGAGAGTGAGGTGGTGAGGTCTTCCATTATTATTGTGTTGGGATCAATGTTTGATTTAATTTTAAATGTATTTCTTTCATGAATTCAGGTGCCCTAGTCTTTGGGGCATAGGTATTCAGCATAGTAATGTCCTCTTGATGGACTTTTTCTTTGATGGGAATGAAGTGTCCTTCTTAATCTTTCTTGATCAATTTTAATTGAAAGTCTGCTTTATCAGGTGTTAGAATGGCTAATCCAGCTTGTTTCCCGGGTACATTTGCTTGGAAAACCTTTTTCCAGCCCTTTACTCTCAGGTAATGTCTATCTTTGTTGCTGAGATGTATTTCTTGAATGCAGCAGAATGATGGATCTTGTTTCTGTATCCATTTTGTTAGCCTGTGTCTTTTTACTGGGGAGTTGAGGCCATGGATATTGAGAGATATTAGTGACCAATGATGGTTGGATCCCTTTATTGTGGAGGAGTTGGTGGTGATTGTGTGTGACTATGCCTGTTTTGGTTTGGCTCTTGTGAGATTATCTATATACTGTGTTTTTTTGGATGTGGTTGACCTCCTTGTGATGGAGTTTTCCTTCTACTATCTTCTTTAGAGCTGGGTTGGTGTTTAGATACTTTTACATTTGGTTTTTTAATGGAATACCTTGTTTTCTCCATATATGGTGATTGAAAGTTTTGCTGGATATAATAGTCTGGGTTGGCATCTGTGGTCTCTTAGTTCTGGATGACCTCAGACCAGGCCTTTCTGGCTTTTGGTTAAGAAGTCAGGTGTAATTTGGTGGGTTTGTCTTTATATGTTACTTGGCCCTTTTTGTTTGCTGTCTTTAATATCTTTTCTTTGTCCTGTAGACTTAGTGTTTTGATTATTATGTGGCAGGAGGTATTTCTTTTCTGGTCTAGCCTAGTTGGTGTTCTATAGGCCTCTTACATGTTCAAGGGTATCTCTTTCTTTAGGATGAGGAAATTTTCTTAAAAACATTTTCTGGCCCTTAGGACTTTGCATCTTCCCTTTCATCTACTCTTATAATCCTGAGGTTATGCTTTCTCATGGTGTCCTTGATTTCTTGGATGCTTTGTGTCACAGATTTTTCTGTCTTAATATTTTCTTTGAGAGATGTATCTATTTTTCTATTGTATCTTCAGCCCCTGAGAGTCTCTCTTCCATATATTGGATTATGTTGATTATACTTGTCTGTTCAATTCCTGCTTTCTTCTTTAATTGTTCCATTTAGAGGGTTTTCTCAATTTTTGTGTGTGTGTTTTTAATGTTTTCTAATTCTGTTTTCATGTCTTGGAACAGCTTTACTCATTTCCTTCGCCTATTTGATTGTGGTTTCTTATTTCTCCATGATGGCCTCTATTTGTTTCTTTGTATTTCCTGAAATTCTTGGATCTATTCATTTCCTCTTTATAATTCTCAAATAACTGTATAAGCATAGCTTTAAGGTAATTTTCCTGAGATTCAGCTGCATTAGAGTAGATGTTGATGTCTGGGCTTTCTGGTGGAGCCACTTTGTGTTGGTTTTTGTTGTTTGTCTTCTTCCCCTTCCTTTGGGCATCTGCTGAGGGGGCTTGGGATTTCTAAGCTGGCAGTCATGGCAGTCAGTACCTTTGTAAGGCAGCTGCTTCATATATTGGATTGGTAGACACTGTCCTCCTGGAGATAGATTCATATGAGCTCTGCCACCTAGGATTCATGATTTTGTAGGGCTCCTCTGGCTACTTGTTCTCCTCAGAGGAATCAGTCACAGAGTAGAACAGTGGCTTAGGTGCCTCAATGCTGTATTGTTGTTTCCACTGTGTTGGTCCTTTGTTCTGCAGGAGGCCTACCCTGCTTTAGGACTCAAAAGAGTGCTGTGTGCTTGGAGCTTGTGGTTCCCTACCTTAAGGAAAGTCCAGCCTAGGTGGGGATGGGGTTATGGTGGGGGATTATTCTTATCCTTCCCACTTGTTTAGTCTGAGATGTCTCCAAGACTGTGGTTTGGGTCCGTAGGTGGCTCAGTTAGCATATTGTTGAGCCTCTGAACCTTTGTTCCCCAAGGGGAGTACAATCTCTCTGGTATTCAGAGGAGTACAGGATGCTTGGAGTTTGTAACTCCTCAACCAAGGAAAGTGCAGCCTTCATGGGGGGAGGAAAGGCTTCCTCTGACCCTTCTCAATTGTTCAGTCTGAGAACTCTCCAAGACTGTGTTTTGGATAGTAAACTGTTCACTCACTTGTTTTGCTGTGCTGTGCCCCCCCCCATTGCCTCTATTCTTCAGGGGATCTGCATGCTCTTGCATATTAGGAGAAGTGCAGGGTGCCCAAAGTTCATGCCTTCTGAACCAGAAGTTTTTCAGCTGTAATAAACAGGGGAGGGGCAGCAGGGGGGAGGGGGAGAGGCTCGGTGCTCCTGGTTTGTTCCCTTCAGTCCATTTCCCAGCCTCTGTTCCTCTGCCATCTAGACATGGTACATACTCTGTGCCGCCATCTTGTCCCTTCCTGATAGAGAATTTATAATGGAATTTTGTCATTTTTTCATACAATTTCTGTTGACCATTTTGCGAAACATACCCAAAGTTTTTCTTTTTACAGATAACATTATTTTAGAAGTGTACTCTAAATAGAAACAGATGTTCAGCATATATGAAACACACCTTCCATCCAGTGTTTAATATTCAGTCGAATGGCAATAGCATATTTATGAAAGAGAGTTAGTTAACAACCATGAAGCCTTCACCGAATTACTGAAACACATAGTGATGACAAATGAGGATAAATGAGTGTGGAAAATTATAGTATAACATGCATGTTCAAATAATTATAGTATAACATGCATGTTCAAGTAATTTTTATGAGGTAAGAAAAGCAAACTGTATTCTTCCAATATCCATATGGGGATGTGTTTGGATATAATGCACAAATGTGAATGAGATTGAGAATCAGAAGCTGGTCTAGTCACTGTTAATTTCATTCTTCCATCCTGCAGGTGACAGTTTTCAAAACAGTAAAGACATAGTTGCTCTCAAAATAAACTCAGTACAAGAAGTCATGTGCTCTGGACCATTGCATCTTTGACAGGGAAAGAATAATGAAGATTGATAAAAGTGAGAAATGGCAATACTGAGTCCCTGAATAGAGAGAGTCTCAAGGTGCCTTTCTCCATCCTATTTCATAAATATAAAAATCTGAATCTATCCTCTGGACAAGGATAGCTAAAAAGCAACTGAGTGTTTTCTTCTTCATTGACAGTTCTTTCCATGTATCCATCAGATAGAATGGAATACAATCATCAATGTAACACAGTCACAGAGTTTCAGAAACACTAAATAGGACTAAATAGAAGCACAAAACTCCCAGGGAGATCTCTGATTCATTTATAATTTGTTAAAAGTGAGACTTCACCAGAATTCTCAAAAGCAGCTGGTGATGTCTTAAGCGATGATAAAGAAAAATACAGGTGGTAGACCACTATGTGTGCCTAAATTTTAATGCAATATTTCTTTTTTTTTTTATTAAACGCTTGAAAATGTTTTTCATTTACTCACAGAGGCTCCAGGAAGTTGCACACTTCAGCAGGGAGTTTTAGAAGTTTCTAGATACCAACCCTAGAAAGCTGCAATTCTGTATTTACCCAGTGGATGTGAAGAGAGAATGAAGGGCATGGTAGAAATTATGTGTAGTGTGAATCCCCTATAAACTGAACTTTTACTATAGGAGCTAAAGCTTTCACTTGAATACTTAGAAAGAATTCTAACTCAATGAATAGAGAATTAGAAAGTAAAATACAAAGGTGTCAGTCAAAAAGATTACAGATAATGAGAACTGATTGTAATTTTTATGATAGCCAGTGATGTACCTACAATTATTCCCACAATAAATATTGTCTTACTTAAGAATTATAATCCAAGATCTAAGGTTAGGGAAGTGACAAGAAACATGGTGGGAGCCATTTATTTCCAGTCATACATTTATATGTAGGATGTAGGTTTAACAAATATTATTTTTTATATCAATAGCTCAAATTTTATATATAAGAACCAGTTATATAAAGTATGCATATATTTCATAGTTAGTAGATACTTGAATTTTGTCTCTGTTCCATAGTGGGAAGCTAGCTGGAGTATCAGAAGTGTTGGAAATAGTATCATTTCAAATTGTGTGCAAATACAAATAATTTGAAAATAAATACTGAATTTTAACAAATATTAAAGACCTGATCTCCGACTGTTTTCATCAATGACCATAATACTTGATAATTATATTCAGTTTTATTGTTTGAAAGAGGTAGTTATCTCTCATATTATCTGTTTGTTTTGTTTTGTTTTAAAAATTAAAACGAAAAATGTTTATTCAACAACAATGAAATATTTTAGAATTATAACAAACAGTGAGGCATAGAAGAAAGTTTTTCAGTGTTTCCAAATTCCTGGAATGCTATCCTTTAAGTTTCAGGGGTGTGTTGGTATTACCATTCTCTGAAAATCTCAGAATTTCCAAAATTATGATTATTGAAAACATTTTTCTAATATTCTTCACACTGTCTTATTTTGATTGCAATAATTCATGGTTCTTTTGTGGGAGGCAGGTAACTACAATGAATGTTCTATTTGGAAGACTTGACACTAAAGAGAATTTTTTTATAAAAAATACAATTACTATTCTATCATTGTTCAACTTGCTTTCTCCATCATAAGAACACTCTTTTTCAGAGGATGGCAGATATATTTTTCTTTTTACATATACATTTATTTCATTATACATGAATAAAACAAACTACATACATCAGGAAGAATGATAAGACAAGCATGAGTTATATAAATGTTACACTAATAGTGATTTGGCTATTTGTATTTGTCAAACTTGAAGTAAACATCTTTCCTATCTTGTTGGGTCTAAATTTCTGAATGAAATTCAATATCTATCATATCTCATCTCTATTAACTTAAATCATTTATCTTGATCTAAAAAGATCTTATCCCCTAGCCAACTAAACTTGATTGTAAAACTAAACTATCTGGTCTTCAACCCCGCTTAGGGACTTGAGAAGGAATAAAACTTAAATGACTGAGTGAACTGGTAGTTAGCAGCTTCCAAAATGAAAAAAATGACTGAGACAGTTTATTGCCTGAACACTCTATAATGTTGTCGCTGAGATTACAAACATGTGCCATATCAAGCATTTTACATGACTCTTGGGAAGTGTTCTATGTTTGTTATATTAATGAAGGGCAACACAGGGCATAAAAGACATATCTCAGAAGCATTATAAATAAATATTTCATACTCAAGAGTAAATTTACATATATGAAGTTGATGTGACATAGATTTAGGCCATTATTCAATGAAATAGCTATTAGAATTCATTAGCACATATCTATTATTTAAGAGACATGATAACAAATAATATGAGAGCAGGGCATGGAGGGTGCATTCCTGTAATCCCAGCACTTGGGAGACAGAAGGAGGCAACTCACTGTGAGTTTGAGGCCAGCCTGGTCTAGAAAGTGAGTCCAGGACATCCAAGACTACATAGACAAACCCTGTCTCAAAAACAAAACAAATGAGGACATTTTGTTCAGTGGCTTCTTTGCCACATTTGAAGCCAACACCATAAGGAAGTTCACTGATGCTCATCATCTTCTTTGAGGTCAACTGGATGTTGTCAGGAGTTAACTTGTCTTGTTTTCAAAGAATCTTTAGAATAATAAAAACATCGTTAAATGCTATATTCTGTGGGTCTCTGAAGCTTTTGAAGACCTTATTCAACTATTTACCTTTATATTTATAGAATCATGTCTATCTGTTAGACTTGGGATATATATTTTTGTGATAAAATTAGACTAGTATTTGACATGACCATGATTTGCATCAATATACAAAATTCTATACCAGTGACTTAAAAATAATCTTCTTTGTAACAATTAAGGCCTTGAGTTAAGGAGTAGGTTCAATCATCTATCTTTTGTTCTATCCTCCCTCTATATTTCTATATCCTCCTTTTCAGCTCCTATTTCCTTACCTATAAAAGAAAGATAAAGGAAAAGAGATACCTACCTGAGTTCAACTTAGTTTTTCTCTCTGTATAAGACCAGTAATAACTTATAACCACCTCCTGATGAAAATAAGCACTTGTAGGCCAAGAGAGCAAGCAGAAACCTACCTGTCCCCTTAGAGGAAGTGGGACATCATTCCTTTTAAGGTTTCTTCAGGCTTATTTGGTGCAAATAATACCTTAGAAGGGGCCAAAAATGAGGAAAATGGTTAAGCAAGCCAGGGGTTGCATTGTGGTCCAGTTTCTAAATGTTGAGAGATCCCAGGATTAATAGGAGTCCTGTGGAGGGCAGATTGAAATGTTGTACTACATGGGATCAGAAGCTTTCTACAATGCTTTCCAGGAAGCTGTCCAATTCTGATGTGTAACAGCAACAGAGGCATCTGGGGCTGGAGCTAGGAGAATGCAGGATGTCAACATCCAGCATGCTGAAAGGAACAAATCCTGTCAGGTCTGATCCAGCATAAGTTTCCAGTTCTTTTGTTCTGAAAATGGGCAAGCTTAGATGCAGGCAGAGTTGATAGCTAAACTCTGTCAAGACAGGGTAAGCAAATCCTCAATAGCTCCTGCCTTGCGAATAAGTCTAGCAGAGTGTGATACCAGCTAAGACTCCTAGAAATAGGAGATACAGAGCCTGAGCCAGCCATCTCTTGTAACCAGGTAATACTTCTAAAGGAATGGATTGAAATACCAACCCATCCATAAAACCTTAGACCCACAATTTTTCCTGCATACAAGATGTGCAAGGGTAAAAGATGGACTAGAATTTGAGGGAAAGGGAAAATCAATGCCCAGCCCAGCCCAGCTTAAGACCCATGCTATGAGAGGGAGGCCACCCCTGATACTATTAATGATATTCTGCTATACTTGCAGACAGAAGTGTAGCATAACTGTGATCAGAGAGGCTTCACTCATCAATTGACTGAAATGACACAGAGACCCACAGCCAAACATTAATTGCAGCTTGGGGAATAGTGTGGAAGAGGAGTAGGAAGGATTGAAGGAACCAATGTCACCACTAGAAAACTGAAAGAATCAATTAACCTGGGATCATAGGGGCTCATAGAGACTGAACTGCCAACCAGAGAATATTATTGGGTTATAGGTCTATGCCCTTTACACATATGAACTGCTGTTCAGCTGTGTCTTCACATGAGACTCTTAAAGCAAGAGCAGGGTCTTCCTCTGACTACATTGCCTGCCTTTGCAACCATTTTCCCTAACTGGGCTGTCTAGCTTCATAGAAGATGGACCTAATCTTGCTTCAACTTGGTACATCAAGCCTGGTTGATATCCATGGGAGGCCTCCACTTTTCTGAAGAGAAGGTGAGGAGGGGGTTTATTGAAGGGATAGGAGGTGAGAGGGAAGGACTGAGAGGAGATGAAGAGGTAACTGCAATTAGGATGTAAAGTAAATAAATAACAATAAAAATAGTAAAAAGACAAAATACATAAGTCCATAACTAGAATAAGTATCCACTCCAGTAAGGACAAAGCATTGCCCTTCTGATGGAGGAAGTAGTCACATGTAGTCAACCTGTCACCAGGTCACTGGCTGTTCACCTCTGGGAATGGTGCCATATCTAGGGCTCAAAGTTTGTCTCTACTGTTGGTAGATCTGGAACTCAGCAGCAGCTGCAGCCAGGTCAACCTTGGTGAGTGGAAGTCTATGTTGTTGTGCTCACACATGACTCCCATCTCTGCCAACATGGCCAATGTGTTCATAGACCAATTGGGCAATGATGAAAGTAGCTTGGGAAACAACCTTACTGTTCTCAGAATGTGTCATTCTTTGTACTTGATTAATGAATACCTCCTCAGATGAAGTCATTGACAAACATTTACATAGGACACTAGTCTGGAGACAAGTCTACATCCTTTGCCCATTTGGAATGATCTCTCTACATACTTCTTCCTCAGATTTATTTCTCACCAACACTACAATCATGACCTTCCCCATTCCTTGACCATCCAGGTAATCAATTGCCACAGCTCATGAATAAGTGAATTATCATGACTGTCCATTTTTTTTTTCTTTCAAGCAAAATGCATGATTATGTATACTACTCAAGGTTCTGGCCACTGAAGATTTTTCTTCATCAGTGTCTTTCAATTTTGTCTTAAAAAGGTGTTAGAATGCTAAAGCTGTCTACTTCTGGAAGATGTTTTCATAACATACAGAATTATCAGTAGACCAGGCCCTAGTCATCTCTTCCTCAGTCAACTGGCTGTAAGGCATGCCCCATGAGGCTATAGGTGCATACCTGGCAGCAGACACTATTGTAAGGGAGTAGAAACCATAGGCATCTGGGAAACATCTTCATGTAACTTGCTTGTACCTTCAAGACCTGCTTGAGCCTGATCATGAATATCCTACTTCCATTTGATAATAGATTGCTATTGTTTTAATCAAAAATCCCAGATCCTTCTATTTTACCAATAAAGACTCAGGATCCAGATCCTGGAGTAAAGAATATGCTAGCTCAGAGAGGCAGAGAAAGAACCAAGCTGACTTTCCTACTCAGCTCACACCCCAATGGAAAAGGCCCCAAAGGCTCAACAACTCAGCTGATAGCCTAAGAGAAAAAGGGAAAAACAAAACAAAACAAAACAAAACAAAAACAAAAAACAAAAAAACAAAAAACCCCAGGGCCAAAGACTTGCTATCTCAGAGAGCCAAAGACCAAGGCACTGAGGAGCTCAAGAGCTAGAGAGCTAAGAGCCAAAGAGCTAAAGAGCTAAAGAGCTAAAGCTAAAATCCCAAGAGTAAAGCCCAAGAGCTAAAAGTAAAGGCCTTAAAGCCCCTTCTCCTTTTACAGGCTGTCTTAAATACCCCCCAACTCAAAGTCCCTTCTACTCTTTAATCCTTGTCAGCTGGTTTATAACTCCACCTCTTGACCTATGGTTAACTTTATTAAATCCTGTGTACAGATAGCTCTTGGATTAAAGGTGTGTGTTAGGGATTAAACATGACAAACAAAAGACAGGATTTTTACAATCTCAAGGATCACATTAGGATCAAATATCCCATAAGAGAGTGCTGCTGTGCATATCTTACTTTATAATTTAGTGGGCCATGTAACATCCAGCTCATTTTAGGCAGCTCATGTTGCATGGCAACTTGGTGGCCCACTGTTAAAAAATCAATTTTCAGTAAGGCCCAATGGCAGGCTTAAGATTTGTATTTCAAAGGGATAATAGTTGCCTGTAGATTATGTTAGAGCCTTGCACCAAAATCTCAAAAGTCTCCTTTGTGAGTCACTTCTAGGTTCCTGCTAAAGGTCCCAAACACATCCTTATCTGCCATTGATGACTCAAGAACTATCAAGCCTACTGAATCATCTTGTCCAAATGGTAGACCAGCCTCCACAGTATCCTGGACCTGTTGAAAAGGCTCCTCCCCTTCTAGACCACATACAAAGCTTACAACCTGGTATCTGGGCTTGAATAACACACCCAACTAAGGAATGTGCTGTCCCTAGAGGCCAAATAGGCCCATTAAACTTTGTGTTTCTTTCTTGGTGGTAGAACGGGCCAAGTGCAATAACTTTATTTTTCACCTTAGAAGAAATATCTGAGGGCCCACTTCACTGAACTCTTAAGAATTTTACTGATGTAGAAGGCTCTTGATTTTTGGTTGGATTTATTTCCCATCCTCTGATATGCATATGTGTTCCCAATGAGTTCCAAGTGGTTGCTACTGTGAATCTTACCAAATGAGAGTGAAGACCATTACCTAAATTAATTTGTCAAATTAAGTAAGCTTTATTTTATTTCAGTCAGTACTATCTCTCTAAAGCAGGGACAGTGGGATTTGATGACCAAGAAAACCAAACCCAAACCCCAAAAAAACCACAAAACAAACAAACAAACAAAAAACCCTGCAAGATTAGGAGAGATAATATACCCATGAGGTAAAACTGTAAAGTATACTGCTGGCCTAGTCAACTGAAAGCAAATGGCTTCTGAGGGTCCTTTTTGGACAGGATGCTATAAAATGACATTTGGTAGATAGATCAATGGCTGCATACCATGCACCAGGAAATGTGTTAATTTGTTCAAGTAAGTACACCACATCTGGTACAGCCTCTGAAATCGGGGTGACTCTTAATTGATGTTTTGATAGTTAACTGTTATTCTCCATGATCAATATGTCTCCTGTACTAGCCAGATAGGAGAGTTAAAGGGAGACATGGTAGAAACGATCACTTCTGCCTGCACCTTTCAAGTACTCGATGATGGCACTAATTTCTGTAATTTTCCAGGGATGTGATGTTGTTTTGAGTCATTATTTTCCTTGGAAGAGGCAACTCTAAAGGCTCCCATTTAGCTTTCTAACCACTATAGCATTCACTCTATCAATGTGAGACTTCAACCCAATTCTAAGCATACTTATCCCAATTATACAGTCTAACTATATTTATCCCAATTATACATTCTAGGACTTGGGAAATAACCACAGGATGAGTTCATGGACCCAAGGGATTACTGTGAGTCAGGTTCTCTCAAACTCTCTCCTAATCCACATAGTCCTCAACTTTAGCTGGAGGGCCACAAAGTTTCACAGGATCTCCTGGAATCAGCATCAATTCAGAAGTATTATCCAATAGACTGTGGAAAATCTTACTGTTTCTTTTCTCTCAGTATATAGTTACCCTTGTAAAACACTATAGGTCTTTTTTGGAAGGACTAGAGAAAGGCTACCAGTAAAACTTCCAGGTATTTTGTCAAGGTCTATTTTTAGGGACACTTGGCCACTGCTTCATTCAAGGGGTTTTGGCTCTGTAAACTGTATCAAGGCTGGAAATTGATTCAGGGGCCAAGATGCCCTTTTACCATAATCCAGTGTAGCCTTTCTTTCATTTGTTTGAGACTTTTCCACTTATGCAGATCAAAAATACCTCTAATAGGCTTCTTAAGTATTCCATGTGTGGAAACAACACAATTGATTCGGCAGTACCAAAGGGCCATTCTATTTTCTATTGACAGCCAGTGATATAGCAAAGTTCAAGTTGCTTCATGTCTTATCAATATTGGATGTCATTTCTTGTAATGTTAATTCTTCTAGTGGCTAAATATACTTTTTAGGAATTTAAAACTAAAATTTTCTGATGACTAGTGATGAATACCTTTGGCATATGAATTAGACATTTATATGTCTCCTTTTGCATTTGATAGTAAATGTCACGCCACCATAAGTTTCATCTTAGTTGGGCTGAACATCATGGATTAGGCCATTATGAGCATTGCTTTGTCTAAGCTTCTCATTGTAATAGCTATGATAACCTTGATTATGGTGATTCAGTGCTGCCACTGCTCCGGGGGTCCAATGAAATGTGTAATGTTTAATTCACCCAAATGACCAAAAGTGTCTCCAGTCCTAAGATCTGTCCCAAGGAAAACAGAAACAACAAAACTCTTCAAAGGTGCTGGCACTCCTCTCACCACTTTACGTTGTACAGGACTAGTGAAGGGCGAGACTTCTGGGCCTTCACATTGTGAAGAATTAGGTTTCACCATGTACTCATTCTAGAACTGCAATGTCCATGAGCTTTAAAATTCCTTCAACACAAAACTAAGGAATATTACACAATTCCAACTCCTTTTTTAGTTGGTCATTTTTTCTTTTTATTAATTTATTCTTGTTACATCTCAATGTTTATCCCATCCCTTGTATCCTCCCATTACTCCCTCCCTCCCCATTTTCCCATTATTCCCCTCCCCTATGACTGTTCCTGAGGGGGATTACCTCCCCCTGTATATGCTCATAGGGTATCAAGTCTCTTCTTGGCTACCTGCTGTCCTTCCTCTGAGTGCCACCAGGTCTCCCCCTTCAGGGGACATGGTCAAATGTGAGGCACCAGAGTACGTGAGAAAGTCATATCACACTCTCCACTCAACTGTGGAGAATATTCTGACCATTGGCTAGATCTGGGAAGGGGTTTAAAGTTTACCTCCTGTATTGTCCTTGGCTGGTGCCTTAGTTTGAGCGGGACCCCTGGGCCCAAATCTGCCTATCATATTGTTCTACTTGTAGGTTTCTAGGACCCTCTGTATCCTTTTATTTTGCTATTCTCCCACGTGTCTCTCATTTAGAGTCCAAATAGGATGCCCTCCCTTCTGTCCCAGTTTCCTGGTAAGTGAAGGCTTCCGTGGGACATGCCCCTTGGGCTAGTATGCAGATATAAGTGAGTATATACCATTTGATTCTTTCTGCTTCTGGGTTAACTCACTCATTATGATCATTTCTAGCTCAATCCATTTATCCACAAATTTTGGGAATTCCTTGTTTTTAATAGCTGAGTAGTATTCCATAGTGTATATGTACCACAGTTTCTTTATCCACTCTTCTACTGAGGGACACTTAGGCTGTTTCCATGTTCTGGCTGTTATGAATAAGGCTGCTATGAACATGGTTGAGCAAATTTTCTTATTGTGTGCTGGAGCATCTTCTGGGTATATTCCAAGGAGTGGAATAGCTGGGTCTTGAGGAAGCCCTATTCCCATTTTTCTGAGATAGCACCAGATAGATTTCCAAAGTGGCTGTACTAGTTTGCATTCCCACCAGCAATGAAGGAGTGTTCCTCTCTCCCCACATTCTCGCCAGCATGTGGTGTCACTTGAATTTTTGATCTTAGCCATTCTGATGGGTGTAAGATGGAATCTCAGAGTTGTTTTGATTTGCATTTCCCTGATGACTAAGGGGGTTGAGCATTTCTTTAAGTGTTTCTCAGCCATTTGATACTCCTCTGTTGAGAATTCTCTGTTTAGTTCCAAGCCCCATTTCTCAATTGGGTTATTCAGTTTGGTGGTGTTTAATTTCTTGAGTTCTTTATATATTTTGGATATTAGACCTTTGTCAGATGTAGGGTTGGTGAAGATTTTTTTCCCAGTCTGTAGGCTGTTGCTTTGTTCTCTTGACAGTGTCTCCTGCCTTACAGAAGCTTCTCAGCCTCATGAGGTCCCATTTATTAATGACTGACATTAAGGCCTGGGCCGTTGGTGTTCTGTTCAGGAAGTTGTCTCCTATGCCAATATGTTCCAGGCTCTTCCCCACTTTTTCCTCTAAGTGACTTAGTATCTCTGGTTTTATGTTGAGGTCTTTAATCCACTTGGATTTGAGTTTTGTGCAAGGTGACAAATATGGGTCCAGCTTTATTTTTTTACACATAGACCTCCAGTTAGACCAGCACCATTTGTTGAAGATGCTATCCTTTTTCCATTGAATGGATTTGGCTTCTTTGTCAAAAATCAAGTGACCATATGTGTGTGGATTCATATCTGGGTCTTTGATTCGATTCCACTGATCAACCAGCCTGTCGCTGTGCCAGTACCATGCTGTTTTAATTACTATCGTTTTATAGTACAGTTTGAGATCAGGTATGGAGATTTCTCCAGAGCACCTTTTATTGTACAAGATTGTTTTAGCTATTCTGGGTTTTTTGTTTTTCCATATGAAGTTCAGAATTGAACTTTCAATGTCTTTAAAAAATTGTGTAGGTATTTTGATAGGGATTGCATTGAATCTGTAGATTACTTTTGGTTGGATGGCCATTTTTACTATGTTAATTCTCTCGATCCATGAGCAAGGAAGATCATTCCATCTTCTCAGGTCATCTTCAAATCTTTTTTCAGAGTTTTGAAATTCTTTTCCAACAAGTCCTTCACTTGCTTAGTTATGGTAACTCCTAGATATTTTATATTGCTTGTGGCTAATGTGAAGGGTGTGGTTTTTCTAATTTCTTCCTCTGCAAGCTTGTCATTTGTGTATAGAAAGGCTATAGACTTTTTTGAGTTAATTTTGTATCCAGCCAATTTGCTGAAGGTGTTTATCAGCTTTAGGAGTTCTCTGGTGGAATTTTGAAGGTCACTTATGTACACTATCATATCATCTGCAAATAGGGATAATTTGACTTCCTCCTTTCCCATTTGGATACCCTTGATCTCCTTTTGTTGTCTTATTGCTCTGGCTAGAACTTCGAGTACTATATTGAAGAGATACGTAGAGAGTGGGCAGCCTTGCCTTGTTCTCGATTTTAGAGGAATTTCCTTGAGTATCTCACCATTTACTTTGATTTTGGCTATTGGCTTGCTGTATATAGCCTTTATTATGTTGAGGAAAGTGCCTTGTATCCCCAATGTCTCTAAAACTTTAAACATGAATGGGTGTTGAATTTTATCAAATGCTTTCTCTGCATCCAAGGAGATGATCGTGTGGTTTTTTATTTTCAGTTTGTTTATGTGGTGGATTACATTGATGGATTTCCGTATATTAAACCATCCCTGCATGCCTGGAATGAAGCCTACTTGGTCATGATGAATGATATCTTTGATGTGTTCCTGTATTCGTTTTGCAAGTATTTTATTTAGTATTTTTGCATCTATGTTCATAAGAGAAATTGGTCTGAAATTCTCTTTCTTTGTTGAGTCTTTGTGAGGTTTAGGTAACAATGAGACTATGGCCTCATAGAATGAATTTGGTAATGCTCCATCCATTTCTATTTTTTGGAGTAGCTTGAAGAGTATCGGTATTAGCTCGCCCTTGAAGGTCTGGTAGAATTGTGCACTGAAACCATCTGGCCCTGGGCTTTTTTTGGTTGAGAGACCATCGATGATTGCTTCTATTTCTGTAGGGGAAATGGGACTATTTAGCTGTTCTTCATTCAACTTTGGCAAGTGAAATTGATCAAGAAAATCGTCCATTTTCCTTAGATTTTCAAATTTTGTGGCATATATGCCTTCAAAGTAGGATCTTAGGATTCTTTGAATTTCTTCAGTGTCTGTTGTTATGTCTCCCTTTTCATTTCTGATTTTGTTGATTTCAATATTGTCTCTCTGCCTTTTAATTAGTTTGGTTAACGGTCTGTCTATCTTGTTGATTTTCTCAAAGAACCAGCTTTTGGTTTTGTTGATTCTTTGGACTGTTTTCTTAGTTTCTAATTTGTTAATTTCAGCCCTGAGTTTGATAATTTCCAGGCGTCTACTCCTCTTGGGTGTTTCTGCTTCTTTTTTTTCTAGGGCTTCCAGTTGTGTCGTTAAGATGCTTATGTGCGATGTTTCCAATTTCTTTTTAAAGACACTTAGTGCTATGAATTTTCCTCTTAGCACTGCTTTCAATGTATCCCACAAATTTGGGTATGTTGTTTCTTCATTTTCATTGAATTTCAGAAACTCCTTGATTTCTTTCTTTATTTCTTCTCTGACCCAGGTGTCATTTAGCAGCGAGTTGTTTAGTTTCCACGTACGTGTAGGCTTTTTGTTATTTTTGTTGTTGTTGAATTGCAGCCTAAGAGCATGGTGATGTGATAGGATACAAGGTATTATTTCAATCCTCTTGTTTCTATTGAGGCTTGCTTTGTGACCTCTGATGTGAAGAATTTTGGAGAACGTTCCATGGGGTGCAGAGAAGAAGGTATATTCTTTCTTGTTTGGGTGAAAGGTTCTCTAGATATCTGTTAGCTCCATTTGACTCATGGCATTTGTTAATGATGTTATTTCTTGGCTTAGTTTCTGTTTTAATGACTTATCCTTCAGTGAGAGTGGGGTGTTGAAGTCTCCCACTATTATTGTGTGGGGATCGATGTGTGGTTTAAGCTTTTTTAGGAGCTCTTTTACAAATGTGGGTGCCCTTGTATTGGGAGCATAGATGTTCAGAATTGTGATGTCATCTTGGTTGACTTTACCTTTGATGAGTATGAAGTGTCCTTCCTCATCCCTTTTGATTACTTTTGGTTGAAAGTCTATTTTGTTCGATACTAAAATGGCTACGCCTGCTTGCTTCCTGTGACCATTTGCTTGGAATATTTTTTTCCAACCTTTTACCCTGAGGTAACGCCTTTCATTATGGGTGAGATGTGTTTCTTGGATGCAGAAGAATGTTGGATCTTGTTCATGTACCCATTCAGTTAGTCTGTGTCTTTTTATTGGAGAATTGAGGCCATTGATGTTGAGAGATATTAATGACCAGTGACTGTTAAGAGTCTTAATTTTGATGTTGTTTCCAGTCGAGCGTTTGTGTAGTTGTGTTTTTGCCATGGGATAGTTGTCTATTTCCTGGGTAGTTTTGGTTGTAGCTTGACCCTTTGGGATGGAGTTTTCCTTCTAGTACCTTCTGTAAAGCTGGATTTGTGGATAGGTACTGTTTGAATTTGTTTTTGTCATGGAATATTTTGTTTTCTCCATCAATGGTTATTGATAATTTTGCTGGGTAAAGTAGTCTGGCCTGGCATCTGTGGTCTCTTAGGGTTTGCAGGATCTCTGTCCAGGCCATTCTGGCTTTTATGGTCTCTGCTGAGAAGTTGGGTGTAATTCTGATAGGTTTACCATTAAATATTATTTGGCCCTTTTCCCTTGCAGCTTTTAATATTTTTTCTTTGTTCTGCATGTTTTGTGTTTTGATTATTATGTGACGGGCAGTTTTTCTTTTCTGGTCAATTCTATTTGGTGTTCTGTTGGCCTCTTGTATGTTTATAGGCATTTCTTTCTTTAGATTGGGGAAATTGTCTTCTATGATTTTGTTGAGAATAGTTTCTGGGCCTTGGAGTCTGATATCTTCTCTTTCTTCAATGCCTATTACCCTCAAATTTCTTCTTTTCATGGTGTCCGCAATCTCTTGGATGATTTGTGTCAGGAGTTTTCCAGATTTGACATTTTCTTTAATGGTTGCTTCAAGATCTGTGATCGTATCTTCTAGACCTGAGATTTGTTCTTCCATTGCTTGGATTGTGTTAGAAAACCTCACCATTGTGATGCTCGCCTTCTTCTCTGAGGTCTCCCGTTCTCGTTTTTCTTCTGTCTGTGTGTTTATCATTGAATCCATTTTCATATTCAGATCTTGAACTGATTTTTTGATTTCTTCCATGTGATTTTTTGTATATTCCTGAGTTTCTTCCATTGCCTCTTTATAGGTCTTCAGAGCTTGAACTGTTTTATTTATTTCTTTCATCTGGTTGTTTGCATTTTCCTGCAATTTTTCCAGTTCCACTCTATGTGCTTCTTTTATGTCTCTCACCTGTTTGTCTGCCTCTTCCTGCATTTGATTACAAATTTTATTTGTTTCCTCCATTACCATCCTCATTACTAAGGACTTGAGGTCATTTTCTTGTATTTCCACTGTATTTGAATTCTCTGGGTTGTTGTCTTTGGGATAGCTGGAAACTGGAGACGCCATGTTGTTTTGGGGTTTTTTTGCGTATGCTTTTTCACTGTCCTTTAGACATCTTGCCATCTTTGTTTTTGTTGGGTAGCTTCCAGAGTTGGATGGAGGGAGTCTGATGATAGATTCACTTGTGTTTTGACAATTTTCCTGTGCTGGAAGCTCTAATGCTTACTGGTGTGGATGTTAGGAGGTTAGCCCTGTTGTTCTGGTCTCTCACAGCCAGTGATCTTCAGCCCCCCTGTGCTGTGGGTCATGCAATTGTTCTGGGTCTCTGAATGAGCATTGGGTCAGACCAAGGTATCCACAGCCTTCTGTGTTTCCTGCCAAGTCCAGCCAGGAACACTGGGCCCGAACCACGGGCTGAACTCAGCTAGATTCTGAGGGTCTGAACCCTCTGCTGAGCTCAGCTAGGGATTCTGGGCCCAAAATGCACACAGGGTCCAGCCAGAATTTTTGGGCTGGGACTTCACACCAAGCTCAGCTAGAGCCTTTTGGCCCAAAGTCTGTGCTGTGGTCAGTTATTGACTCAGGGCCAGAACTGTCCACCAATCTCAGCCAGGAATTCTGGATTCAAACTGCACACTGTGTCCAACCAGAGTCTTAGTGCTGGTGGAACCGAGTGCTCTGTCCAGCCTGTGTCACAGCAGGAGAACTGCGGCTGCACTGAATCAGTGCTGGTGTTGGAACTGAGCACTCTGCCCAGACTGTGTCACCGCAGGGGAGCTGTCTCTGAGCTGATCGGGTGCCTAGGATGGAACTGAGCACTCCACCAAGCCTGCACCACAGCAGGAGAACTGCGGCTGCTCTGAGTTAGCGCCATGGTGGAACCAAGTGTCCACCCAGACTGTGTCAGCACAGGGGAGCTGCTGCTGAGCTGAGGTGGTGCCTAGGATGGAACTGAGCGCTCCACCAAGCCTGCACAACAGCAGGAGAACTGTGGCTGCTCTGAGTTAGTGCCAATAGGGTGGAAATGAGTGCTCCACCAAGCCTGCACCACAGCAGGAGAACTGCAGCTGCTCTGAGTTAGTGCCAATGGTGGAACCAAGTGTTCCTCCCAGACTGTGTCACTGCAGGGGAGCTGCTGCTGAGCTGAGGTGGCACCTAGTGTGGAACTGAGCGCTCCACCAAGCCTGCGCCACAGCAGGAGAACTGCGGCTGCTCTGAGTTAGCGCCTGTGGTGGAACCAAGTGCTCCTCCCAGACTGTGTCACCGCAAGGGAGCTGCTGCTGAGCTGAGGTGGTGCCTAGTGTGGAACCAAGCGCTCCACTAAGCCTGCGCCACAGCAGGGGAGCTGTGGCCGAAGCTGAGTTAGTGCCTCGGGCAGAATTGCTTGCTGGGCTGGGCCAGTACCCCGGGACTCTGGGGCCGAACTGTCCGCCGAGTCCAGTCTGGGTCCAAAGGCTCCACGTGACCCAAATCCTGCCCGAGTCCCCTCTCCTGCAGCAACTCCCACCAGCCACCACACCAATCACCTCCACTGGAAGGCTATGAGCTGCAAACCTCAGCCACTGCCACTGGTGCTGCTGGTGCTGCTGCCTCTGCTGCTGCCGCTCTGATCAGAGAAAATCCACGCTCCTCCTGTGTGCAGGGGCACACAGGTCCTCCGCACCCTGGTCCCTCCGAACCGTGGAGCACTCCCGCTGCCGTGATGTTTGGACCTCGGTGTTCGTGGCTTAGAAATCTGTGCAATTCCCTGAATTGTTCACTGGAGCATCCAAACACGGTCCACATTGCTCACCCCCATCTTGGATCCAAATAATTGGTCATTTTTAAGCAACTACTCAAACTTTTTACACATTCCTTAACAGTGAAAACTTCCATATTAAGCCTAGAATCTACCCTTAGAGGGGCCATATCAATTGTTGACATTAAGGCCTGGGCTGTTGGTGTTCTGTTCAGGAAGTTGTCTCCTGCGCCAATATGTTCCAGGTTCTTCCCCACTTTTTCTTCTAAGTGACTTAGTGTCTCTGGTTTTATGTTGAGGTCTTTAGTTCACTTGGATTTGAGTTTTGTGCAATGTGACAAATATGAGTCCAGTTGCATTTTTTATCAATAAACTCAACCTGGTGCAGTTTTATGCTCTTTCCTACCATCATCCCACACTCTTAAAATCTATTTCCAACATACTAACCAGTCTTTTGCTTGAGTAAATTTGCAAACTTATTTAGCTCTTCAGTAGTGTAGGCTACTTACTTGTGGACTACACTTTCTACCTCCCTTCTAAGAACCTGCTTTGCCTTATGTCTGGTTATAGGTATAAAGGCAACTATTGGTGAGTCTGAGGGAATTCAGTATTGTCTTGCCTGGAATTTCCTTCAGGGGTCCTTCTGATTTAGCAAACAATAATGGACTAATTTCCTCAAAGATGAAAAGAGCAACACTTCAGTAGTTTGACATATAAGTACATTCCTATTGAGAATGAAGGAACTGCTTCCTCACGTGAGATAATTTCTTGAGAATCTGAGGGTTCAAAGTTATTAGCTTTAGTAGGATCCTCCTACACATCCCCAACTCAACTTACAGTATCATATTCTTGAGAAATCTATGCCTCTACTTTAACTGACACCTGCTAAGGCTTGGGCTTGAATTTTGCTTTATTTAATCTAAATTTATGATGAGGACTTCAGTTTGATTTTTCACAACTTTAGCTCTGTTGCTCCTGAATAGAAGATTCTCTTTCGTATCACACTTAGAATCCTTTAGACTGTTAATGTCTATTTGAAGCCAGAGAATTCTATCACCAAATTAATTACTGTTCTTCATCATATTCTGAGATGCTAGTAGTTGGTTAATTTTATCATGGAGCTTATTCCTATGCTTCATCAATTTATCTAGAGATGCTAAGAGCAAACAACCAATATCACCATTTTCTTTATTTTTCATAAACTGTCAAAAGTTTTACATACAGAGTCAACAAATCTGTTGCTGCCCACAATTGATGAATCAGAATAATTAAATGCCCTTATCTAATTTTGTAATATAGTTCACACTATGGGCTTTTTAATACACTCTGAGTGCCCAAGAGAGGCTTTGGTACTTGTAGGTGTTGGCAACTTAGGAAGCCTATACTTAAAAGATTCTTCCTTATATTTCTTTTGATCTAGAATCTCTTCTGGTACCAAAATCTGTATTAATCAGGGTTCTTTAGAGTAGCACAACTTATATAATGAATCTATATTTCTGTGTATAAAGCAATTTTATTAGAGTGACTTACAGGTGATACTTCAACCTATCTAAAAATGATTGGCTATGAATGGAAAGTCCAAGAATATAAAAGTTGTTCAGTCCATGAGGCTGAATGTCTCAGCTAGTATTTAATAGATACTAGAATCCCAAAGAAGTAGCATTTAATTCCAGTGAACAAATATACTTTCTAGTAACATAAGAGCAAGCAGGCAAAGAGAAAAAGCTTCATTATTTCATGTCTTTTATAGACTTCCCAGATGAAAGGTGTGTCTTGTTGCCTCAAGATTCAAAGTAAAGATGATGTATTTTTTTTTTTTTTTACCTCAAAGGTCTGGACTAAATGTTGATTAGAAAAAAACAGGCTTCTAAGAGATTGCAAAACATAACAAGATAAAAATATAATAACATAAAATAAAAGCCAGGAGAAAAAAGGCCCCAAGAGAAGGCACAAAAATCAGGCACCCACTCACTCAAATACTCAGGGTACCCATAAAAATACTAACCTGAAGGCTACAATATATACACAGAGGGCCTGGTGAAGACTTGTGCAGGCCCTGTGCTTGCTGCTTCAGTCTCTGTGAGTCCAGATGAGCTTTGCTCAGCTGATTTAGAAGGACTTGTCTCCTGGCATACATCATACCCTTTGTTTCTTACACTATTTTCTCTTTCTCTTCCTTGGGGTTTACTGAGCTCTGAGGGGAGAGATTTGATATGACATCCCATTTAAGTCTGTGTGACCTGTAGGCTTCGACTTTTTCCAAATCAACTTTATTTGGGGTTTTTTAATTCTTATACCTCCTTTCTTATACTAGATAGAAGAGAAAGGAGATTTAGGGGAACAGAAGAAGTAGATCTTCTTTATACTCAGTTCCTTCAGGTGATTCCCCTGGCATATTTGGCAGGATTTCAGCAGACCAACTATTCCACCAAAGTTGCTTCTGGAACCCGGAACAGCAGCCGGAATCTGAAGCCCTGAAGTATTCTCTGGAGTGGTCCTCTCTAGGAGCATCTTGAAGTGGAGCAATGAACAGATGAACAGCCAAACAATACCAAGATACCCCCAAAAAACCTTCCTCCTGTTTTGGGTATATGTATGTATCTCTATCTCTATCTCTGTCTCTGTCTCTATCTCTATCTCTATCTCTATCTCTATCTATCTATATATCCTCTCAGAGTCTGTACTAAGAATGGTCTCAGCTGACAAAAACCAAGTCCCCACAGGAGGTGGTTCATCTTCTAGTGGATAAATATCACCTGATCTCTCACAAGTCTGTTCCCCATGCCACACTTGGGATAAAAACAAAAACATGTTTATATCTACTGTAGTTACCCCCCCCCTCTCTCTGGGTAATATCTGCCTATGTATTTATTTCCATCTACTGCAGGAGAAAGCTTCCTGATAATGGTTGAATAAGAGATTATAACAGAATGTTATTATAGGTAATTTTGTCACTACTTTTTTTTTCAAGATCAGTAGTATTTAGTTGTGCCCCAGACCCCCCAGGATATCTATTCTCTTGTTCTTCATTACCTAGGTAATTTGGGGTAGGAGTTCCAACTTGTAGAATGGGCCTTAAGTCAAATCAATTTTTGGTTAGTTACTCCCACACGCTTTTGTGCTATTATTGCACTAGTATATTTTGCAAGGACCGTATTGTAGATCAAAGTGTTTGGGGATGAGTTGGTGTTTACAATTTCTCTTTTAGTAGCCTGCAAAGTACCTTTCTGTAACCAAAAAACAAAAGAAACAAACAAAAACAAAAACCCTAAAAAACAAACAAGGCAAAACACCCAAAAAACAAAAACCAACACAAACTGCCACCCCCTACCCCCCACAACCAAAAACTAGAATGTAGAAAGTGAAGGTTCTATGTAGGAACCAACTCAAACTCTGTGTTCATTGAGTTGCATGGGTGTTACCTTCAGCAATGAACTTTGCAAGAGTAACTTATTGTCCTAACAACAGTGTGGGTTGTTTGGAGGATTTCCATGGGACCCCTTTAGCCAATAAATCAATTGGATGTAATAAAGTCCGGCTATTGAGCTTCATTTGGTCACAAGAGATAGCCAGTGGGGATTCTGTCTCCCCTCTATGTGAAAACTTCATTAGAATTGCATTCATATATTTTTAGTAGGTTTCAACTCTGTTTCCATGCCTCTCAATTCTAGCTGTCTTTCACCACATAACTTCCCTCAACCTCACTTTCTATTCCCTGAGCCTCTTACTCAATCCCTCCTCCAACCTGTAGTTTTCCAGCTTATATGGAAGGAGGAGGAAGCCATAGTTGATGCTTTGTACACATACTGTCAATACCTGTACTCAGACCAGGTTGGATCATTGATCTGTCATGTTTCCTGAATGTAATAATTGAATTAATTGTTGTGAGTTAGAAACTCCATGTTCATATGTTAGTAGGGTAATCTGAAATTCTTTAGTAAATGCCAGAGATTTCTTATAAGGCTAGGGTCATGGAATCCTAGAATCAAGTATTTCATTTCATTGTTTTTGTTCAGGCTGCCTTACAGAATCTAGGCCCATCTCCTCTTAAAGAATAGTGAGAGTCTTTATATATATATACAATTTTACTCCCTTTGAAAATTGTCAGAAAGAAGAGCTGAGACGGTAGGTGGAGGGGGAAGCTGAAGTTCTACTGACTGAAAAATCAGGAGTAAAGAGGAATAGGTGTGGGCACATGTAGATAAAGCTTAAATTCTGTGGATATCTTCTGGAAAGGTTGATGTCTGATGCTTCTGGATCACTACCGAGTTCAGTGTATAGTGATGGGGCTCCCTTTCTCAGCAGGGTCTTTTCTCTGAAACCTAGAAACTCTACGGAGCATCACATAGCCATCAGGGAAGATTAGAGGCCTGACCATTTCCTGATAGAACCTGTTTAGCAAGCACTTGGGGATTCTTGGAAGTACCCCACCTTATGCTAAGGAGATCCTAGCCTTCAGCAAATGACCTTTAATCATACCTAGACATTCTTCCCCCACCCACAGGGCAATTACTCTGTTTTCCTTACTGTGATAGGACCCCGTGCTACTGCATGTAAATGAGGTATTGTACCACTACATGTAGATTAAGTATCCTAACACCCTAGCCCCAGCTAATCAGACATTCACCCACAAACCCTTCCTCACTGCCCAAGGTTTATAAACAATGGTTGTCTGGCTTGTTATGTCATGCCTGCACCATTCCTCTACTATGATCATCTAAGACTCTATTTTTTTCTGGGGAAGAATAACCTGTGAATGCTCAGAGCTTGATTATCAGTCAAGGCAGTCAAGGCAGTTATGGTGGAGCTGCCTTGGCTGTTGCTGAAATCTGTTTCATCACTGCTGTCTTGGCAGTGAAGCACTACTGGGCCTGCATCTCACAGAACCTGCCTGCCAAGCTGGTTTCAGACATCTACCCACTTCTTCTGTTGTGCTTAGCCCAGCAGCTTGACAAAGGGCTGTAACACTCTTGGTATCATCACTGGCTTGTGGAGTTCCTAAATCTCCACTGCTGTCTGATACCAACAATTTCATTCTAAAAGAACACCTGGTGTAACACCCAGTGGAAGATCATTTTCACCTTCTCTGGTGAAACCAAGAGCCTTACCTAGTGCACGGGGCCTTGTCTTAAAGCACTGGAGTTACTCCTGAGAAAAATGGGACCTTTGATCTTGAGGTCTGTCTGCTCTCATCTGGGAACAAGCAGTACCTGAACTGACCTACTAGACACAGAAGCCAAGCCACCCACTGGACACAGAGCAACAGTAAACTACCTTCAGTTTTCACATAATCACTACGACTTTTATACTAATTTATCCTTCAATATGTTATGTTAATTCTGACACTAATTCAAAACTCATTTATTTCTTCTTTTATAACCTCTTAAATTCCAATTAAAGTAGGCTGGCCACTCCTTATCATTTGTTTTATTGTCTATTCTAGCCTTGCACAAATATGTCAGTAGCCATGCAGGGAGAACTACATAAAGCAAACAAAGCTTTCTGGAGACAGTCCACCAGTCAGTATGGCTATGATGGATTTTCCACCAAGACTGGCATGGTCTTATTTGTTGAATGAATAGGTATATGTGAATCAATGAGAATTTTCCTTTTCCTTTCTCTTTCCCACTGAATCACAGGAGATTAATATATTCTGAGCCAGCTGGCTGCTGCTTCTTTGAAGTAAGAAAGTCAAGAACTTTCCCCCTAGGAGTTCTCATTCATTAGACAAGTTCTTTGAAGACAAAGAGGAACCAGAGCTTCATTTTTTCCCTTTGACATTGGCAAATTTCATTTTTTCCAGACCATTGTTCTAATAGCCTGATGGCCAAAGGGAGGGCTATATACATCTGTCTTTAGAATATCTTCATTCTTGCCCGGACAGTTACGGGTGGTATACTAGTCAGGGCTTCTCTAGAGTTCTTCCCCAATTAATGCCCCCTGCCCCATTTAACTACCAATGCCCACAGTTACAGGTAGTATACTTGTCAAGGATCTCTAAAGTTCTTCCTCAATAACTGCCCTCACTTTTTTAACTACCAAGACCTTCTGAGGTTGGGACTTGAATTTTTGCTACAATTCAGCCAACCGTATAGTGAAGACTTTAATTTAGTCTTCTGCAACTTGATTCTGTGGCTGTTGGGGGTAAAACATTCTCTTCAGGGCACATTCAGAAACCTTTAGACTGCTTATGCCCCTTTGGAGCCAGTCAATTTTATCTTTATTACTAAGTTCTTTGTTGTCCTTTCGCTATATTCTGAGATATTAGATGTTGGTTAGTTTTATCATGGAGATCATCTCTATCCACTGTTAATTTATCCAGAGATGCTAAGAGCAACCAAACAACATCACTATTTTTGTTATTTTTCCACAAACTGTCAAAAGTTTATTTTATAGAGTGACCAAATACATTGATGTTCACTATTGGTGAATCAGGATAATCAAATGCATGTATCTCTTTAAGTTTGTAATATCATCCATACATGGGTCTTCAGTGCTCTCCAAGCTTCCAGGTTGGGCACCAGTAACTGGAAATGGTTCAGTAGCTTTAGGAGTTAGAAAATTGGAAAACCTATTTCAAATACTTAAAAGACTCATTTTTATGAATTCGTTGCTCTGGGACTACTTATGGTCCTAAAAATCTATATTTGCCAGTGTTCTCTAGAGTAACAAAACTTATAGAATGAATCTCTTTATCTGTATAGAATGATTTACAGGCTGTAGTCCAGCTAATCAAACAATGGTTGGCTGTGGAAGGAAAGTCCAATAATTTAGTAGTTACTCAGTCTACAAGGCTAGATGTCTCAGCTGGTCTTCAGTATATGCTTGAATTTTGAGGAAATAGGCTCTAATGCCAGTGAAGTTGTGAGTGAACTTTTGAACAAGATGAGGGCAAACAGGCAAAGAGCACAGGTTGCTTTTCCCATGTTCTTATATAGTCTTCCAGTAGAAGGTATGGGGCAGATTAAAGATGTGTGTCTTTTTGCCTCAGAATATAGATTAGAAGCAGATCTTCCTACTTTAAATTTAGCAAAATTATCTCACTTATGTATCCTCAATTTTTAGATTTTAGTTAATTCCTGATTTAGTCAAGGTGACAGCCCAGAATAACCATCATAGATATTATTTAACATTACTGTTAAAATGTAGCTATTCATATTTTACTATGAATAGACAGGGTTATGTTGAAATAGCAAATACATAGAGAAGTAATATTAGGAAACAAGAAGTTTTGTTTATACAGATCAAAGTGTACTGAAGATAAAGAAGTCTCACCCAAAGTCCAAAACACTCTGTATTTCTTTGGAGCTGTATTTATAGATGCTTGGACTGTAAGCTTTCCAGTGCATTTGTTCAGTGCCAATGGCTCCCTTCATCTTCCTGGTGATTTGCATTTCTTGTCTGATTTTTCTTTTCCTGTGGAATCAGCATCACATCAAAGGGAAGCTCCCACCTGGACCTCCTCCTTTACCAATTGTTGGAAATATTTTGCAAGTGGATATTAAAAATATCATCACATCTCTGAACCTAGTAAGTGTGATTAACATTCTTTTTTGTGGTTTTCAATGTGTGAATGATACATCCCCAGAGTTATGGAGTTTGTGACCTCTGGACAAAGACCACAGACTCAATATAATTATAATGGAAAGACTTACTGATTAGTGGCTAGCAGGATGACAACCTTAAGGCTGAATCCCTGGCATGCCATGAAGTAGGGCCATGTGGAAGTGTTTATTAAAGACAAAAAAACAAAAACAAAAACAAAAAAACCCATAAAAGACCTTCGGTATCTATACAAGTAAGCAAATTGGTCTGTTTTGTCAAGTTGAAGGGTTGGGGAGACTCAAAATAATTTTTGAGTATCTGCAGAAGAAGTTTACTGAAGTAAAAAAAGCAGTTAACCATATCATAACTAGTACATAGTCATGCCTACAGTTTTTGGGTGTGAGTCACTCACTTAAGGGTTACTGGTGACTTGTCTTCCAGGGACTGGAGTCAGAGAAAATAGCTAGTGAGTATCAAGATGCATATCTACCTTAAAATGAAGTTCCTTTAACCATTAAATTCTCCAGTGGCTCTAGATCATATGCATCATATCACTGATTCACATTTATGTAGGATTAAAGGTTAACATTTTAATTGTGCTTATTTTTTAAATATATGTGTTCAGCCAGTTTGTTACATAAGAGCTATATTAATTTCAGAAATAACAGAAGGAGAGGATTTTAGTCCATTACATTCTCCTTCCACTCTCAAAGAATGAATTGGAGAATTTAATTTAAGAGCCTGTGGTATCTATAGCATTTGACATTGACATTTACAAATAATGAATAAAAGCAGTAAGACAGAGAAAACGAACATTTATTTTACCCAGGTAAAATTTGATAACCATGAATTAAACCATTTAATCAGATTGAAATCCCCATCTTGAGTAACTTGCTTTTGTAAGTTTTTGTAATTCTCTGATTTTAATGGGTATTTATAATACTGAAGATCCTGAAGGGTAGCATGTGCTTTGGTAATGCTAATAGATACCATAAGGAGTCATTTGTCTCTTTTGACAGTATAGGGAAATGGCTTCTTTTGTGGAGGAGAACTAGTTTTCTTTGGACCTAATATTCCAACCCTTTGTGCAGGATAATGAACAGCATATGTTTCCAGCAACTGCTTCTCAGCTAAAGTAGAATATTGCTTTCAGGGCATAGAAAAGCTGGAATGTTTGTTAAAGTCCACAGGACAGAGCACATTTTGTTTTTGATCCAGGTTTTGTTTGATCACCTGGAGCTTTGGAGAGGTCTGGAATGCTGGTCCCAAGTTGGGGCTCAAACTGGTAGGAGATTTCACCAGGATTTTCAGCAAGTCCAGGGATCTTACTGATTCCAAAGGACTACCAAAGGATGTTGTGGTGTTTGGAGTAGTTGATTAAAAATCTGCTGGGACAGATACAGGCTAAGGATATAGACTTTATCTTGGGTGCACATTTCAAAGTTCCAGGTCTATGGTCCTGGTAGTTGGGGCCATGAAAGAAGTCCCAGGACTAGGGTGAGAATGTAGCTCACCCTCAGGAATAGACAATAGGTGGCAATGCTTAGATTGAAAGTAGGGTATTGTTGTCAGGGTACAGGAAGACTGGAATGATGGTTAAAGGCCAGACCAGGGAAGGGTACATCTTGCTTGCAGGAGAATTTATCTGGAATCTGTTTGACCTGAAACAGATGGATCCAAGTTGTGATTCCTGGAATTACAAATGAATTTTTAAGCTTACAAAAGAAGATCAAATTTTAGATATAACAACATTACCATTGTTTTTAATCTGTACTGAAATCTTGATTGTTAAAAAAGAAAAGCAGTTAACAAGTATCTGTAAATAGCTGGAATAGAGTTATGTTTGTGAGTCATATTAAAAGTTGGGGGACCCACAAACTTGGGGGGTAAAATCATGAACATTTTTGCATGTCCAGAGAGTTGGGTGTATATAGATTGGACAGAGATGTTTTCAACATGAGAAATATTTTTAAGTGTATATTTAGTAAACAACCAAAGGTAATTTACATTTTTGAGCTTGGGACTATGATAATAGTAATCAGTGTTCTACCCAGACTAGATGAATAACATCAGAATTCCATTGATTTAATGTTAAAATCCTCAATCTTTGAAGTTTTACTATAAAAATAGCATAGTGAGAGGGAAAGAAATTTGAAACTTTTTAACTTAAAAAAATTTGTAACTTGAATTTATGTATTTTAAGTTATTTTAAACCCTTATAATTTATTTCAATTTCCATATCTTTAGTTTTTTTCAATTTTTTTCAATTTTTAGACTTTGCTTTGTTTATTTTTTTTAATTTTAAAAAAATTTTTATTAATTTATTCATATTACATTTCGATTGTTAGCCCTTCCCCTGTTTCCTCCCATTCTTCCCTCCCTCCCACTTCTCCCCTTCTCCCCTCCCCTATGTCTGTGATTGAGGGAGACCTCCTCCCCCTATATATGCTCTTAGAATATTGTGTCTCTTCTTGGTAACTTGCTATCCTTCCTCTGAGTGCCACCAGGTCTCCCCATCCAGGGGACATGGTCAGAAAAGGGGCACCAGAGTTCGTGTGAGAGTCAGATCTCACTCTCCACTCAACGGTGGAGAATATCCTGTTTGTCGGCTAGGTCTTGGTAGGGTTCGAAGCTTACTGCCTATATTCTCCTTGGTTGGTGCCTTAGTTTGAGGAGGACCCCAGGATCCAGATCTGCCTGTCATAAAGTTCTTCTTGTAGGTTTTCAGGACCCTATGGGTCCTACTATTTCCCCATTCTTCCATGCTACTCTTGCCTAAAGTCTCAATCGGATGTCTTCTCCTCTGACCCACTTTCTTGGTAAGTAAAGATTTTCATGGTATGCATCCCTTGGACTAGTGTTTTGATATAAGTGAGTATATACTGTTTGTCTCTTTTTGCTTCTGGGTGAACTCACTCATTATGATAATTTCTAGATCAATCCATTTGTCCACAAATTTCGGGAATTCCTCATTTTTAATAGCTGAGTAGTATTCCATCGTGTAAATATACCAGAGTTTCTTAGTCCATTCTTCTACTGAGGGACACTTAGGCTGTTTCCATGTTCTGGCTATTATGAATAAGGCTGCTATGAACATGGTTGAGCATATGTCCCTGTTGTGTGGTAGGGCATTTTCTGGGTATATTCCAAGGAGTGGGATGGCTGGGTCTTGAGGAAGCCCTATTCCCATTTTTCTGAGAAAGCGCCAGATAGCTTTCCAAAGTGGTTGTACTAGTTTGCATTCCCACTAGCAATGAAGGAGTGTTCCTCTCTCTCCACATCCTCACCAACATGTGGTGTCATTTGAGTTTTTGATCTTAGCCATTCTGATGGGTGTAAGATGGAATCTCAGTGTCATTTTGATTTGCATTTCTCTGATGACTAACGAGGATGAGCATTTCTTTAAGTGTTTCTCGGCCATTTGATATTCCTCTGTTGAGAATTCTCTGTTAAGTTCCAAGCCCCATTTTGCAATTGGGTTGTTTGGTTTTGTGGTGTTTAATTTCTTGAGTTCTTTATATATTTTGGATATTAAACCTTTGTCATATGAGGGTTGGTAAGATCTTTTCCCATTCTGTAGGCTGTTGCTTTGTTCTCTTGACAGTGTCTCCCTGCCTTACAGAAGCTTCTCAGCCTCATGAGGTCCCATTTATAATGGTTGACATTAAGGCCTGGCTGTTGGTGTACTGTTCAGGAAGTTGTTTCCTGTGCCTATGTGTCCCCAGGCTCTTCCCCACTTTTCCCCCTAACTGAATTAATGTCTCTGGGTTTTAAGTTGAGGTCTTTAATCCACTTGACTTGAGTTTTGTGCATGGTGACAAATAAGGGTCTAATTGCATTTTTCTACATGTAGACATCCAGTTAGACCAGCACCATTTATTGAAGATGCTATCTTTTTTTCCATTGAATAGATTTGGCTTCTTTGTCAAAAATCAAGTGAGCAAATGTGTGTGGATTCATCTCTGGGTCTTCGATTTGATTCCATTGATCCACCAGTCTATTGCTTTGCCAGTACCATGCTGTTTTTAATTACTGTTGCTCTGTAGTACAGCTTGAGATCAGGTATGGAGATTCCTCCAGAGGATCTTTTGTTGTATAGGATTGTTTTTGCTATTCTGGGTTTTTTATTTCTCCATATGAATTTGAGAATTGATCTTTCAATATCTTCAAAATATTTGTAGGTATTTTGATAGGGATTGTGTTGAATCTGTAATTGCTTTTGGTAAGATGGCCATTTTTACTATGTTGATTCTCCCAATCCACGAACAAGGTAAATCCCTCCATCTTCTCATGTCGTCTTCAATCTCTTTCTTCAGAGGTTTGAAGTTTTTTTTGAATAAGTCCTTCACTTACTTGGTTAGAGTTACTCCTAGATATTTTATCTTGTATGTGGCTATCGTGAAGGGAATAGTTTTCCTAATTTCTTCCTCTGCCTGTTTGTCACTTGTATACAGGAAAGCTATTGACTTTTTTGAGTTTATTTTGTATCCTGCCAATTTGCTGAAGGTGTTTATCAGCTGTAGGAGTTCTCTGGTGGAATTTTGGGGGTCACTTATATACACTATCATATCATCTGCAAATAAGGATAATTTGACTTCTTCCTTTCCCATTTGGATCCCCTTGATCTCCTTTTGCTGTCTTATTGCTCTGGCTAGAACTTCAAGAACTATATTGAAGAGATATGGGGACAGAGTGCAGCCTTGTCTGGTTCCGGATTTTAGAGGGATTTCCTTGAGTATCTCTCCATTTAATTTATTGTTGGCTGTTGGTTTGCTGTATATAGTCTTTATTATGTTTAGATAAGTGCCTTGTATTCCCGATCTCTCCAGAACTTTGAACATAAATGGGTGTTGGATTTTGTCAAATGCTTTTTCTGCATCTAAAGAGATGATCATGTGGCTTTTCTCTTTCAGTTTGTTTATATGGTGGATTACATTGATGGATTTCCATATGTTAAACCATCCCTGCATGGCTGGAATGAAGCCTACTTGGTCATGGTGAATGATGTCTTTGATATGCTGTTGTATTCGCTTTGCGAGAATTTTGTTGAGTATTTTTGCATCAATGTTCATAAGAGAAATTGGTCTGAAATTCTCTTTTTTTGTTGGGTCTTTGTGGGGTTTAAGTATCAATGTGACTGTGGCCTCATAGAATGAATTTGGTAATATTCCATCCATTTCTATCTTTCAGAATAGCTTGAATAATATCGGTATTAGCTCCTCTTGAAGGACTGGTAGAATTCTGCACTGAAAGCATCTGGCCCTGGGCTTTTTGGTTGGGAGACCTATCAATGGTTACTCTATTTCTATAAGGCGCAATAGGCTATTTAATTTGTTTATCTGGTCTTGTTCAATTTGGCAAATGGAATCGGTTGAGGAAATTGTCCATTTCCCTTAGATTTTCAAATTTTGTGGCATAAATGCCTTTAAAGTAGGTTCTTACGATTCTTTGTATTTCTTCGGTGTCTGTTGTTATGTCTCCCTTTTCATTTCTGATTTTGTTAATTTGGATAGTGTTTCTCTGTCTTTTAGTTAGATTGGCTAACGGTTTGTCTATCTTGTTAATTTCTCAAAGAACCAACTCTTGGTTTTGTTGATTCTTTGGATTGTTCTCTTTGTTTCTAATTTATTGATTTCAGCCCTGAGTTTGATTTTTTAGGCGTCTACTCCTCTTGGGTGTTTCTGCTTCTTTTTCGTTTTTTCTAAAGCTTCCAGATGTGTTGTTAAGTTGTTTATGTGGGATGTTTACATTTTCTTTTTAAAGGAACTTAGTGCTATGAATTTTCCTCTTAGCACTGCTTTCAATGTGTCCCACAAATTTGGGTATGTTGTTCCATCATTTTCATTGAATTTCAGGAAGTCCTTTATTTCTTCCCTTATTTCTTCTGTGACCCATGTGTCATTCAGTAGAAAGTTGTTTAGTTTCCACGTTTTAGTATGGTTTTTGTTATTTCTGTTGCTGTTGAAGTCCAGCCTTAGACCATGATGATCTGATAAGATACAAGGTATTATTTCAATCTTCTTGTAACTGTTGAGGTTTGCTTCGTGACCAACTATGTGATCAATTTTAGAGAATGTTCCATGGGGTGCTGAGAAAAAGGTATATTCCTTAGCGTTTGGGTGGAAAGTTCTGTAGATATCTGTTAGATCCATTTGCTTCATGACATTGGTTAATGAGGTTATTTCCCGGCTTAGTTTTTTGAATCAAAGACCTATCCTGAGTGCAAGGGGGTGTTGAAAATCTCCCACATTAATGTGTGGGTATCGATGAGTGGGGCAAGCTTTGTTAATAACTCTTTTACAAATGTGGGCGCCCTTGTATTCGGAGCACAGATGTTCAGAATCATGATTTCTTCTTGGTTGACTTTACCTTTGATGAGTACGAAGTGTCCATCCTCATCTCTTTTGATTAATTTTGGTTGAAAGTCTATTTTATTAGATATTAGAATTGCTACCCCAGCTTGTTTCTTGTGACCATTGCTTGGAATATTTTCCCATACTTTTACTCTGAGGCAATGTCGTCCTTGTGGTTGAGGTGTGTTTATTGAATGCAGAAGAATGTTGGGGCCATGTTTATGCATCCACTCCGTTAGTCTGTGTCTTTTTATTGGAGAATTGAGACAACTGCCATTGAGAGATATTAATGACCAGTGATTGGTAAGTCCCTTCATTTTTGGTATTTGTAACAGTCAAGATTTTGTGAGGTTGTGATTTTGCAATGGTATAGTTTACCTATTTCCTTTGTAGTTATGGTTGTAGTTTGACCAGTTGGCATGGAGTTTTCCTCTAGTAACTTCTGTAAAGCTGGATTTGTGGCTAGGTACTGTTTGAATTTGTTTTTGTCATGGAATATTTTGTTTTCTCCATCAATGGTTATTGATAATTTTGCTGGATATAGTAGTCTTGCCTGGTATTTGTGTTCTTTTAGGGTTTGCAGCACCTCTGTCCAGGCCCTTCTGACTTTCATGGTCTCTGCTGAGAAGTCAGGAGTAATTCTGATAGGTTTGCCTTCATATGTTACTCGGCCTTTTTCTCTTGCCACTTTCATATTTTTTCCTTGTTCGTATATTTTGTGTGTTATTATTATGTGGCGGGAAGATTTTCTTTCAGTCTATTCTATTTGGTTTTCTGTAGGCCTCTTGTATGCTCATATGCATCTCCTTCTTCAAATTGGGGAAATTTTCTTCCATTATTTGATTAAAGATATGTTCTGGGCTGTGGAGTCGGCTATCATCCCTTTCCTCTATCCCAATTATTCTCAAGTTTCGTCTTTTCATGTTGTCTTTTAATTCTTGTATGGTCTGTGTCAGAAATTTTTCAGATTTAGCATTTCCCTAAATGGTTGTTTCCAGTTCTCTGATTGTATCTTCAAGTCCCGACATTCGTTCTTCCATTTCTTGCAATCTGTTAGATAAGGCCACCTCTGAGATGCTTGCTTTCCTCTTTGCAGCATCTTGATCACGTTTTTCTTCTGTGTGTTCCTGCATCATAGCTTCCATTTTTATCTTCATGTCTTGGACTGTTTTAATGATTTCCATCAGCTGGTTATTTATATTTTTATGAAATTCTTCAAGTGCCTCTTTATATGACTCTTTAACTCTATCAGCCCTCTTGTTTGCCTCCTCCTGCATTTGTTTACAGATTTTATTTGTTTCTTCCATTATCATCTTCTTCACTAAGGACTTGAGGTCATTTTCTTGCCTATCCATTGCTGTTAGGTTCCCTAGGTTGTTTTCATTGGGAATGTTGGGATCCGGAGATGCCAAACTGTTTTGGTTTTTGATAGCATTCTTTCACTGTCCTCTTGTCATTTTGATGGCTCTGATGTTGGAAGGTATTTTGTAGTGACCTTCGCTGGTTGAGAGTGGTTAATTGATGACTGATTATAGGTCAGGTGCTCTTGCCTGTGGGGATCAGGGCGTATTTATGTGGAACAGGTAGGTGATCCGGTTTCACTCCTGGTGATTTTCCTCTGCCCCCTGGGCTCCAGGCTGAGCCAGCCCAAGTAGATACCTGTTTGGACTTTACTGCTGTAATTCAGCTCAGCAGTCTTGGGACCTAGAATAAGGTCCGCAAACAAACGTTCTGGTTGTGTAAGTTGATCCCAGCTGCCTGTCCTTCCTGTGGCTTTGTAGTCAAGACCCCAGGTAGATCAGATCTTCTGGGAGTGTAGCTGTATTTTAGCTCTGCCTCTATACCCTGTAGCAGTGCCCAACCTCTCCCAGTACTATAGGCCTGGAGGGACCAAGGTCGCTCTTGGTCAGCAATTAGGCACAGCAAGCGAGACCCTCTTTTTGCCTCCCGATAAAGTGAGAGTGCCTGCCTACTCGGGCCAGTATCCGCAGCTGGGCTTTCTCGTTCGGGGAGCAGAGAGTGCAGGGCCAGCTCAGCTAGGCTCTCTCCTTCAGGGAGGAGGGAGCACAGGGCCAGTGCCTTGCGGCTGGGTGGTTATTAAGACTCGCATTGCAGAGCTCTGGCGGTCGCCTGCGGAACCAGATCTTCCCGCCGGGCTATGATGGTCTCCTCACACTCTAGGTCAGCAATTAGACACTGCAAACACGACCCATCCACGTCTAGTCTCCTGATAATGTGAGAGTGCCTGCCTTGCTCGGGCCAGGATCCCTAGCTGGGCTCTCTCATTCAGGGAGCGGGGAGCGTAGGACCAGTGCCTTGTGGCTGGGTAGGAACAATAGGGTTGCAGAGCTCTGGCGGAAGCCCGCGGAATCAGGTCTTCCTGCAGGGCTAAGAAGTTCAGCTATTGCTCTAGGCAAGACCCACATCTTCCGATGGGTCTGTGGAAGCAGTTCAAGCTGATTTCTCACTGCTGCTGTTTGCAGGCTCAGTCAGCTGTGATTGGTGTTAGGTTTGGCCCCGGATGGCCAGCGAGCTGCAGTCCCACTTTAGCTGTGTCTGTTGGGTCCCGCTGCCTGTGTTTTCAGCCGGCCTAGGCGGGTGACCTCTGCAGTTTGGGGTGGTGTGGAAGGAGGAATCCTAGGGCAGATTCACCCTCTTCACTGAGACTCTTCTGGCTGGGGACTCTGGAAAATCCCCTCCCCAAACAGGAAGTCTGTGCTTTATATACAGGCTGCAGTTTGCATGTGGATTCCATTTCAGAGTTTGGGGAGTGTGTTTAGCACCTCCTGGATGTTGCTTGTCCCAGGGGGGGGTGAGCCCCCTGTTTGGTTTGTGGCCTTTGGGGCCCCACTCACCTACAGTTCTCAAAGTCCAGCAATCTGTTGCTCCACTTATGTCTCTGGTCTCCTTGGGGTAGATTAGGTATGTGGCTTAATGGTCGGCGCCATCTTGAAGTGTATCTCTTTAGATTTTTAAAATAAACTTATTTATTTAAATTACTTACTTAGATCATCATCATGACCACAAGTATAGTTTTGAGCAATTTAAGCACTTTGATCATTTATAAGGTGACTGAATAGTAACTTGTATGTCTTATCTATTTTTACCACTTTATAATATGTTAGTAGCTTTTATATGATTGTGAGTTTATAGTTTTATCCCAGTCAAGTCTGATTTAGTCTTAATTGAAATTTTAATTGAAAGTCCTTTTGTAGTAAAATAAATATTTGAACCACAAATATAGTCCAGAGAGAGACTGGGAACCTTATTTTTCTTTTTTTTAATATGTAAAATTACAGAATACTACAGTTTCTTATATGGCTTTGCTTATCCAAACAGCTAACTTTCAAGAAAAGTAGCAAAGACAAAGAAGGTATACTCATATTTTAAAGTCAGTTATTGTTAACCTGAGTAGACCTTAGCACTTATAAACTTTATTTATCAAATATATTTTATTTATTAAGCATATGTTGCTTTTTATTTAAAATTGGTTATTTTAAGACAGAAATTGCCACATAAAATTTATCTTAACCTAAAATATTTTAGAGAGCTTTTATTGCCTCCTTAGTTGAAAAAGAAGAGAACAATATTTGAATTCAAGTTACATTCAAAACATGCAATAGCAAATTAAGATAGCCTGTATATATACATAGATGCATATATATGCATATATATATGTACACACACACTTTAACTGTTAGCCTTTTAGTCATGTGTTTTAAACTAACTTTTTTGCTTTTAATATTTCAGGTCTCCCCATACCCTGCCCTGAAATAGTCTTACAGACCCCAAGAGAAAGAAAGTTTACATTTCACCAAGAGTTTTGAATATTCATGACATTTAATGGGGGGAATATTTCTTTTTGTAAACTAGAACCTAGAAAGGGAAGAAGCCAAAGAGCTAGACATCTGTAATTATATTTAGCCATCCTAAATTTTGTAAAAACCCCTTTTGATTAAAAAAATTAAATAACATGAGACATAAAAGTAACAAATAAATTTATTGTTCTAACACATTTATCTTAAGGTTGTGGGATACATGACCTTATTTATCTCCTTTAGTTTTAAGCAATATTAACTTTTAAAAAGTTCAGCTCTGATTATTTTGAACAGGTGTATAGGGATATATCACTGAGATATTATTTAGAGGGTTTTATTTTATTTTATAAACCACTTGATGTGTGTCTGCAGATGGAGGCAGACAACCTGGGCACAAGCCAGCTGCAGCAGTACACAGAGCAGCGGCTAACGGAACAGGGGACTGAGGGTGTTCTCTGGGGCTGCACACCGGGGGCACCTTCATTGCCCCAGCCTGGTGGGATAGAGGGTGCCAGCAGCTAGAGCTCCAGGGTCAGAGACAGGAGCCATGTGGGAGATAGAGCAAGCAGATGAAAAAAAAAACACATTCTTCAGAAGCAGATCAAGGACAAAGGATTGAAAACAGGTGGGCATAGGGAATTGCCAGATGTACATTCAGGACTTAAGCAGTGAGCTTCAGTAAGCCAATGAGAGGGACACACACACACACACACACACACACACACACACACACACACACACACAGAGAGAGAGAGAGAGAGAGAGAGAGAGACGAGGAGAGGAGAGGAGAGAGAGAGAGAGAGAGAGAGAGAGAGAGTGCCACAAGGAGAGATCAAGGTACCCAAGAATAGTCTGCCTTGTGGAAATCCTGAAAATGTAACATGCATTTGGGGAGTGATTTGGGTGTATTCAGTCTGACACTCATCTCTGTAAGACATTTGAAAACACAAGTCCAACAGAGAAAAGCCTACAACATGAAAATACAATGAAATATAAAACAGGGGAAGACCAAATGATCTCAAACATGTGATAGGCAACTTCTTTCATAAACCCAAGCAAGAAGGATAGGATGCCATTCCTCTGTCCTGCAGACTGGGTTTATTTATGATTGTGTCTTTTCTCACATTTGTCTCTCCAAATGTCTGGACTCCAAAACAGAAGAGCTCACTTACCTGTCAGCATCAGAAGCCTTTGGCTGGCAAGTCTTACTTTTGTTTTGTTTTTAATTTGCAAATTTGGGGGAGACCTACCAAGCCCACCTTGGACTTGCTCCATCAGGTGCCTATCTCCTACTAGTGATACTTAATTTGTGGCAGCCTTGTAGTCTGTACTCCCTGGACGTCCAAGTCCAACAAGGCCTATTCCAAACCCAGGGTCATGAGTCTAGGGCCTCCTAGGGAGCTTGCTTGGGCCTCCAAATGTTATGGAGTTTTTGACCCCTGGAAAAATGCCATCAGCTTAGTCCACTTATAATTCAAAGATTTATTGATTAGCTGCTATTAGGGAAGCAGTCTTAAAGCTGAATTTCAGTAATGTGAAGAAACTAATGAGGAAGATGTTTTTGGTTTTGTTTTTTTATGGTGACCTACACAGAGACTTTCAATATCTATACAAAATGGCAAAAACTGGTTTGTTCTGCCAAGTTAAGAGATTAAGGAGACTCAAAACAACCTGTGGGTGTCTGAGTAAGCATGTTACAAAAACCCTAAAAAGAAGTTAGTCATATCATAACAAGTAGATGGCTATGGCTGTATATTTCTGGATGGGGTCACTGACTCATGGTTACTGGAAACTTATGTTTCGGCGACTTGAGTAAGACACAAATGGCTAGTGGGTGCCAAGATAGATGTCTCGCACGCAATGGACTTTTTTCTTTTTTAGATATTACACCTATAACTAAATAATATATAGTCCTAAATTCTATGCAGATGTTATCAGGGGAGGATAAGAAAATACTAACTCTAGGAGTCCCAACTGACTAGTTTTGGCCACTTGTCTTAAAAGAATTGTATGAATAGAAGCTAAAAGTACAGCAAGAAAAGGCACTTTAATATTATTGTGGACATTTGACAGAGAGAGACCCAGACACTTTCTTTTTTGTTGCCAGTATTGAGGTTTTTTACAGGTGAAAAAACAAAACAAAACAAAACAAAGGCAAGACATTTGTACAGCAATCATATCAGTGTGGAGGAACCTAATGATTATTTAGTGTAGGAAACAATTCTTATGTGATGCTGAGGAAACTGATTTCATTTTGTTGTGAAACTGCTTAGTGGCAATCTCCTGATTCTTGAAGTGGTATTTTGTTGCCCAGGAGATGACTGCCTTTTTTTTTTTTAGTGGATATCTCCTTAGTAGAGTGAGGTGTCTGCAGATTTCTGCTGTTCCTAATGGTATAGGATAATAACTGAACGTTTCCAAGGCCACTGTAGAGGTACTTTAACAGAATCAGTGAGCTTAAAAAGGCCTCAGTCAGGGTGATGGCTTCAAACTTGAAACAATAGGCTTCCCCTTTTTAGATATACATTTGAATGCTTACCTAACCTACACTCAGATTCAAATAAGAGTTGAGCCATAGCTTAAGGTAAAGGAGAAACACATATATTGAAGGCAAAGTGTTAAATTTTATCCTGTTTTTGGTTACTCATCAGGCATCTGAAGGTCCAAGTGGGGGGGAGAGAGAGAGAGAGAGAGAGAGAGAGAGAGAGAGAGAGAGAGAGAGAGAGAGAGAGAGAGAGATGTACATGCATCCATATGTATGTTCATATCTATGTTTAAGTGTGGGCACACATGTACCACAGTGAGCATGTGGCAGAGGACAATCTTGGGTATCTGTTCTGTTTTCTACCATTTTGAGACAGTGCCTTTCTCAGTAACAGCTATATATCTCAGACCTGCTGGCTGTTTACATGTTGTTTCTTATTAAACTACTGGCTGTAAGGTTGATGAGTTGGTAAATATTAAAATGTCTGTATAGTACAGATGAAAATCTCTTCCTCACCGATCACCTCTGCTCTGTTTCCAGCTGTCGAAAAAGTATGGCCCTGTGTTCACTGTGTACCTGGGCAGGCAGCCCACTGTGGTGCTGCACGGCTACGAAGCACTGAAGGAGGCTCTGATTGACCGTGGAGACGAGTTTTCTGGCAAAATGCAGTCGTCGTTACTCAGTAAAGCCAACCAAGGGTTAGGTACGTCTCTGTGTTGGTGCACTTCGAGGACAATACATATAGCAATGAAGCTGAATAGGGAAGAAAACTGAGAAACTTGAAGCATTTATGAATCCATGAATAAGTTTGTAAAACTTTTATAATAATTGAAAATAATTTAATGATCACATACAAAACACATTTTTAAATGTCATGCTAGTGCAACATTTGCTCAAAAATTTAGTATCTCTACTACTCTTTCCCTTTCCTGTCACTTTTACCAATTCCCTTCACCTCCCAGTAAACCCATCTTTTTTTCATATGTTATCCTTTGTCTTTAACTCTACTTTTTGATCTCTTCTTTATATTTCATGATCTTTATTCTATTATTCCACAGACATATAAAAGCACATATGCGTACGTGTGCGCACACGCACACACACACCCATCCCCCTTGAAGTTCTCTATAATATAAAAAATGTGGTATTTGCCTTTAAGATTGTGGATTATTCTACTTGCTAACTATAATAATTTACAATTCCTTTCATTTCCCTGTAAAGGTGATTCCACTTTTTCAAATGTGTAGATACATTTTGATTAAAATAAATTAGATTTTAATGGCATTTTATTTTCTATATAAGTACACAGACACAGTGTCCACTGTACACTAAATAATGCAGCCCCCTTTTTCTTACTTTTTTGCCATTTTTTCCTTGCCTTTATTTATTACTAATAAAATTATTGCTTATAAGGGTTTTTTAATCCATCTTCTAAAATGATTAATATTAAAACTTTACATATCCATGTCCTCATCAAACATTAAGTTTGAACTTTTGATTAAGGCCTACTCATTTTATATTACATCCAATAAACATAATGAATGAGAAAGATACTGAGACAAAAGAATAAAAGAGAAAAGAAACGAAGAATGAGAAAGTATCCAAGTCACCAAATATTATGCTTCATGGGCTGAAATATGGATCTAGATTATTTTAAAAGTATGTATGGTGTGGGAACCAGTATAGATGTGAATATTTCATGGCCTGAGTTATGGATAAAGATCAGTGGTTCTCATCCATTGTTCGTTGATTTTCAGATAGCTGAAATATCAAATGTTTATATTATAATTTTTTTTTTTTAATTAATTTATTCTTGTTACATCTCAATGTTTATCCCATCCCTTGTATCCTCCCATTCCTCCCCCCCCCCATTTTCCCATTATTCCCCTCCCCTATGACTGTTCCTGAGGGGGATTACGTCCCCCTATATATTCTCATAGGGTATCAAGTCTCTTCTTGGCTACTTGCTGTCCTTCCTCTGAGTGCCACCAGGTCTCCCCCTCCAGGAGACATGGTCAAATGTGAGGCACCAGAGTACGTGAGAAAGTCGTATCACACTCTCCACTCAACTGTGGAGAATATTCTGACCATTGGCTAGATCTGGGAAGGGGTTTAAAGTTTACCTCCTGTATTGTCCTTGGCTGGTGCCTTAGTTTGAGCGGGACCCCTGGGCCCAAATCTGCCTATCATATTGTTCTACTTGTAGATTTCTAGGACCCTCTGGATCCTTTTATTTTGCTGTTCTCCCATGCGTCTCTCATTTAGAGTCCCAATAGGATGCCTTCCCCTCTGTCCCAGTTTCCTGGTAAGTGAAGGCTTTCGTGGGACATGCCCCTTGGGCTAGTATGCAGATATAAGTGAGTATATACCATTTGATTCTTTCTGCTTCTGGGTTAACTCACTCATTATGATCATTTCTAGCTCAATCCATTTATCCACAAATTTCGGGAATTCCTTGTTTTAATAGCTGAGTAGTATTCCATAGTGTATATGTACCACAGTTTTCTTTATCCACTCTTCTACTGAGGGACACTTAGGCTGTTTCCATGTTCTGGCTATTATGAATAAGGCAGCTATGAACATGGTTGAGCAAATTTTCTTGTTGTGTGCTGGAGCATCTTCTGGGTATATTCCAAGGAGTGGGATAGCTGGGTCTTGAGGAAGCCCTATTCCCATTTTTCTGAGATAGCACCAGATAGATTTCCAAAGTGGCTGTACTAGTTTGCATTCCCACCAGCAATGAAGGAGTGTTCCTCTCTCCCCACATCCTCGCCAGCATGTGGTGTCGCTTGAATTTTTGATCTTAGCCATTCTGATGGGTGTAAGATGGAATCTCAGAGTTATATTATAATTTTTTAACAGTAACAAATTGCAGTTATGAAGTAGCAATGAAATAATTTTGCCTGAGGGTCACCACTACATGAAGAATTATATTAAAGGGTTTCAGAATTAGAAAGGTTGAGAACCATCTAGCCATATGATTTAAAAAGTGTGTTTAGTGTAGAAACAAGTATAAAAATGAATACAGTCCTGTATCCATTTGTTTAATTTTAAAAATCATAAGGAAAATTTGAATATAGTGGAAATGGAATGAAAACAAAGCAATGTTTATCTAAGAGAGAGCCATAGGAATACTCAGTGTTTATGTAGTGCTATTTGAAACATTTTTATTTCTTTTAAATTCTTTCTGTGATTACAATGATGTACTTAACGTTTCTCCTTTCCTATTCCTCCCTCCAAACCTTCTAATATACCCCTTTGCTCTGTTTAAATTTTGTCATCTTTTCTTCATTAATGGTTATTGTATGCATATATTTGTATATATGTTTATTCTTTAATAAAGCCTGCTCAGTCTGCATAGTGTTACTTGTATGTATGTTTTCAGGGCTGACTGTTTGGTATTGGAAAACCAATTAGTGCAGAGTTGTGGAGCCCAGTGCTAACAGATACACCTACAATATACCCCTGTACCTAAGACTTAGGAGACATTGAAGAAGACAGGGCAAAAGGATTGTAAAACCCAGAAGATCGGGTCTCCTAATAATGTCAGATACTATACCTATAAAGTCTCATCAGCTGAATTCCCAATCATGAGGTGAACATGATTGGCACCAATATACATGCCAAAATGGATGAGGAAAAGCCCATCAGGCCTCAACCTTACACACAGAACTGCAGGCAACTGAGGAATGTTGAGAGTGGGAGAAATCAGTTCTCTCCTGGGAAATTATTATCACTAATTGGACATGCTTTTAAAAATTAAATGTAGGTATCTCTCAAGTCATGATTAGGTTACATCCTTGCAAACCCATCAAAGCTAAAATCAGTCTAAGATGAAAATACACTTACCATAGTTAATCTACCATACAATATGCCCTCACATGGAACATTGTAGAGTGTGGGTTACTGTCTTCAATGGTTGCTTAATTGGGAGATTTAACTTACTGCCCAATATTAGGAGGGGTATTATATGTCAATAACCTAAAAAATAGAAACATTCAATATTCACAAGGTTGACACTGATCATTTTACAATAATTCATAGCAAAGAAGTCAGAAGCTGAACACTTATAGTTAGAAACCAACCCTATATCAATTATTAAGTTTTGAAGCTGATATAAAGCTGTTCTGTCTTGTGATGGAGCATTGTGGGCTGGTAAATGTGGTAATTGATCTTTTTTCCTTTGCATTTTTCTAAAAGACTCTTCCTTTACATGCTTTTTTTTTTAATTTTTAATGAGCTTATCTTTTACTTTGATTACCTTTTAAATTTAGGAAATTTACATTGAAATTTCTAGATATAAGGATCACATAAAAAAGTTTAAGCAAGTAGTCAGTGTATGTTAAAATGCAAAGAGTGACCCATAAATTACTAGGTCCCTTATCTGCGGAACATAGTGTGAGATTCCTTCCAATGTGGAAGTCTCTGCATCTCTACCTAATCTCCGCTCCATGCTAGGCAATCACATCAGCACCCAACCATATTTCAGTATTTACTTTTTTGAAGAATTGCCTCAAAAATTTCCAAAATTAACATACAATCAGAAAAGCTAAAACTGACTTGGTCTCACCACAATTAAAAAAAATCTCTGTGATTGTAAAGGAAGTATTTTGTTTCATGGTTTTCAACACTGTTGTCAGCTACATGGAAGAGACCAAAGATTCACAGAATTATTCTGAGATTTTGAGAAGTTAATGGGGGTAAACAAGCTCTTCAGTATGTGAAATCTAGAGTTTTGGTGGTGAAATACTAGGTTGCACTAAGAGAGCTGTCAGGTAAGGTGTGACTGACACAGCCATGTGTTTTATGCCTGCACAGGAGTCAATGTTATTTCCTGAGATGAATACTCTAAACTAGAACTCATGATAATAGGTATTTTCTGTCTCAACAGGAATAATTTTCAGCAATGGAGAAATATGGAAGCAAACACGGCGTTTCTCCATCATGGCCTTAAGGGCTATGGGGATGGGAAAGAAAACTATTGAAGACCTAATTCAGGAGGAAGCCCTTTGTCTGGTGGAAGCATTGAGAAAAACCAATGGTATATATTTATTTCTATAATTAAGAGAAAGGGACGATGAATTTTTATTAAAAATAAGCTTTTTCTTAAAAAAAAAAAAAAAAAAAACCAAACAGTCGGGGAGTAGAAGCATAGTTGAAGGCTACTGTGCTCATACACCTTTCCAAGACCCAAGCTGACCAGCTTTTGCCCAGTTAACTTTCAGTATTATCATGTTTCTTATTTTCATGTGATTATGGAATGAGATAAAGATACCAAAAAGAGGAAATTTAAGTTAGATATGAAAATAGTACAGAAACTCAACCTTTCATTGGTAGCTCTGTCTAGCAGCAGGCCTAGACTTAACTGCTGGGGAGGTTGGAAAAGTGACTCCTTATGTGCAAAGGAAGGAAAACATGTGTCTTGGTTGCATTAATTTTGAAAAGTGAGAAAGTTGTCCAGCAACATCTTGAGAAATGTTACAAGGTGGTCAAGTTATCTAATATGTCAGGTGAATTGTTCCCATGGGATAATAGAAAATGATGGGCCTGCGTCAGTAGCAATCTACTGTGCTTGAGTGTGTGAGCACTTGCAGGTGTGAGCATGAGTAGCAATCTAGGTGCTTGAGTGAGTGAGCACTTGCAGGTGTGAGCATGAGTAGCAATCTAGGTGCTTGAGTGTGTGAGCACTTGCAGGTGTGAGCATGAGTAGCAATCTAGGTGCTTGAGTGAGTGAGCACTTGCAGGTGTGAGCATGAGTAGCAATCTAGGTGTTTGAGTGTGTGAGCACTTGCAGGTGTGAGCATCAGTGGCAATCTAGGTGCTTGAGTGAATGAGCACTTGCAGGTGTGAGCATGAGTAGCAATCTAGGAGCTTGAGTGAGTGAGCACTTGCAGGTGTGAGCATCAGTAGCAATCTAGGTGTTTGAGTGTGTGAGCACTTGCAGGTGTGAGCATCAGTAGCAATCTAGGTGCTTGAGTGTGTGAGCACGTGCAGGTGTGAGCATCAGTAGCAATCTAGGTGCTTGAGTGTGTGAGCACTTGCAGGTGTGAGCATCAGTAGCAATCTAGGTGCTTGAGTGTGTGAGCACTTGCAGGTGTGAGCATGAGTAGCAATCTAGGTGCTTGAGTGTGTGAGCACTTGCAGGTGTGAGCATCAATAGCAATCTAGGTGCTTGAGTGTGTGAGCACTTGCAGGTGTGAGCATCAGTAGCAATCTAGGTGCTTGAGTGTGTGAGCACTTGCAGGTGTGAGCATCAATAGCAATCTAGGCGCTTGAGTGTGTGAGCACTTGCAGGTGTGAGCATCAGTAGCAATCTAGGTGCTTGAGTGTGTGAGCACTTGCAGTTGTGAACATGAGTAGCAATCTAGGTGCTTGAGTGAGTGAGCACTTGCAGGTGTGAGCATCAATAGCAATCTAGGCGCTTGAGTGTGTGAGCACTTGCAGGTGTGAGCATCAGTAGCAATCTAGGTGCTTGAGTGTGTGAGCACTTGCAGGTGTGAGCATCAATAGCAATCTAGGTGCTTGAGTGTGTGAGCACTTGCAGGTGTGAGCATCAGTAGCAATCTAGGTGCTTGAGTGTGTGAGCACTTGCAGGTGTGAGCATCAGTAGCAATCTAGGTGCTTGAGTGTGTGAGCACTTGCAGGTGTGAGATATGGCAGAGAAAAAGAGTGGGCAGGAGAGCAGGAAGAGCAAGATCAGGGTCACAAAATAAATGAAATTATAGAATATCGGTATCTAAATGTTTTTAGTAACATAATTAACATAATTTTGCTTTATTTTTATATTGAATTATAATGTTTTAAACCAATATTGTACACATTTCAAACACATATTTAACAGTTTTGAGTATTATATAAAATGAAGTTATTATAGACAATACTTGTATAATCTTGTTGATCTGAGGATATATTAGTGGGAATGAAGTGAGTGTGTAAATGAACATCAAATGTGTGATATGTAGTACTAACATATGTACTAGATATGTGCATAAACGGAAAAGAAAATGCAACATGCACTGTGTATGTTATTGTTGTGAGTAGATTTTCAAATGTAATGCGTTGATATCCTATGTATTTAACTTTTGATGGACTCTAGGATGGAAAGACCTGAGTTATAGTTTCCTATTAATTTGGACGCAGTGTAGTGTATCCTATTACTGTACTTGTGGCTGATGGGTTCATCTCAGTCTTTGATTTTAGCAACATAAAAATGTATAGTGCCTGAAAGCCATCACAGATCTCTGAGATCTTTGTCAACTTCTTAGAATAATACTTTGATGTTTGAATAGGTAAAACAGTGTGTTGGATTTCACACATATATGGGAAGTGATTTTGCATATATATAATTAATATACTAAATATGACAATAATGATAATGAAATGTAATGAAGTACAATCCAAATCCTGTTGAAAATGGTATGAAAAGGCAAGAGATATTTATACTTGATTATGCCTTTCCCTTGTCTCCTGACCCATGCTCACTCACACTTGGTGTCATCCCACCTCTCCATTGGCCCTCACACTCTTAATGACACCATTTCCTTATTGAATAACTCAAAACACTGTAATTTTTTTCTATGTGGGTAGACTTGCCCTTGTAGTTTTTAGATCAAGTTGGATCTTTCCTTCTGAGGTTGTAATATGATCGTTGACACTGCCAGAGGCAGTGTGCAGATGCCACACATTTGATAGCAAATGGATAATTTCATTAGTCATATAATGGTGCTTTCTGGAGATCAGAGTAATGTCTTTGTTGGTCTGAAATGGTATGAAAGGGCAAGGAAGGGCTAGCAGTTTAAAGATTTCATGTTGATTAAGAGGTGTGTTTATGATAAGGAGTCTCTGTGTCAGCCAGGGTTAATGTGTGCTGAGTTTACTGCCTGTACTAAACAAAGGCACACTGGACCTTTTAATCCATGTTTCTAGGTGTTAGTGCCAGAGGAACAGTATGAGATAAACCTAAGAGCCAGTTATATGTGCATCACATTCTTTACTATGTTTCCTAAACTAGCATGCATACTTACAAACATCTGACCATAGTTGCACTTTCTGTCATCCTTACAGAAGAAAAGCCCATTTGAACTATTTTAAGTTTGCTTTGTTAAATGCAGTTGCACGTTCGTTCTGTCTGTTGATCCCCCCAAATACGGATTTCTTTATTTTGTTCTGGGTTATGAGGAAATCAGCATATGAAAATATGTGCTTTGGAAGTTGGAAGTACATCAGACCTAAAATTATTTTTCGAGAATTTGATACAAGAGCCTTGATCTATATCATTTCCATCACCTTCCCAAATGTGTGTGTGTGTGTGTGTGTGTGTGTGTGTGTGTGTGTGTGTGTGTATTATATACTGAGTCCATTTATCACAGCTTATATGTACATACAAGTACATAGCCCAGAGCTGCATTTGAAACTGGACAAAATGTGCGAGTTTATCCTTGGAAAAATTTTTCTCCCTTTCTTAGGAGCCATTGATTGCTTCTGGGAATTCATAACCCAGTGTGCCTTCATTTCGCACAGGCTTTAAATACAACTCATGCTAGCCTTGGCTGACACGGAGACTCCTCGTAGACCCACCATTTTTAAAATTTAAGTAATCTATTCAGATTCCACCTAAATTGTTATCCCTCGCCTACATCTTCCCATTCCCCTCCCCCCCTCTTTCACCCTACTACTCCCCCACCCCCTAGGTCTGTGACAGAAGGGGACCTCCTCCCCCAGCATATGATCACAGCCTATCAGGTCTCATCCTTGATAGCCTGCTTACCCTTCCTCTGAGTGCCGCCAGGGCTTCCCACCAAGGGGAAGTGGTTAAATAGGGGGCACCAGAGATCATATCAGAGTCAGTCCCCACTGCTTTCTACATAACTGTGGAGAATGAGCTGTCCATTGGCTAGATCTCGATAGGGGTTCTAGGTTTACTGCATGCATTGCCCTTGCTTGGGACAAAAGTTTGTGCAGGATCCCTGGGTCCAGATCCACCAGCCTTGATGGTCTTCTTGTAGATTTCTAGGACCCTCTGGATCCTTCTGTTTCCCCATTCTCCCTTATCTCTCTTACCTGGAGTTCGAATAGAAAGTCCCAGTATCTATTGCAATCTCCTGCTAAGTGAAGACTTTCAGGGGCCATTCCCGTTGGGCTAGTGTCCAATCATAAGTGAGTATATATCATGTGTATCTTTCTGGTTCTGGGTTAATTCCCTCAGGATGATCATTTCTACTTCCATCTCTTAATCAGTATGAAATCTTCAAGCATGGGACTATGAAAGACTTTTACAGGGTGTGAGGGCAATAAGAAGCTGTGAGCTGACTTGTACAATCTGTCTTATAACTGTCCCCTTTACTGGAGGATCTTTTCTTTTCTCACTCAAAGCTTTTTATGTATCAAGAGATAGGAGCACGTGGAACTTTCCCTGTCCTGATTGCTCTGCCATCTGGTGTCATTATGCTGCCCTTATTCAGGCAACTATGGTGTTGAGGGTTTATGGGTACATTTTCCCTGCAATTTCTAGGGGGTACTTTTTAGCAGAAGGTGTCCTGGTGCTCTGGCTCTTACACTCCCAGTTCTCATGAACCTGATCAGGGCACTGTGAAAGTGGATGAGCTACAAATGGAAGGGATGACTGAGAATGTGGACGTCTCACAACTTTAAAATATTTAACACACCTTGGCTGATTTGAATGTTTTGATATAATAAAACATACACAAATTTTAGAAGAAAATAAATTGATTTTTAAAAATTAAGTTGTTAAGATTTTCATAGGCGCTGTCTATGAGGAATGGTCTATATTTAGAATTAAGTTGCACACATAAATATTTTTAAAAATATTTTATTGATTTATTCATATTACATCTAAATTGTTAGCCCATCCCTTGTATCTTCCCATTCCTCTCTCCCTCCCGCTTCCCCCCTATTTCCCTCCCCTATGACTGTGACTGAGGGGGACCTCCTCTCCCTGTATATGCTCATAGGGTATCAAGTCTCTTCTTGGTGACCTGTTATCCTTCCTCTGAGTGACACCAGGCCTCCCCATCAAGGGGACGTGGTAAAAAATGGGGCACCAGAGTTTGTATGACAGTCAGACCTCACTCTCCATCGGCTAGGTCTGGCTAGGGGTTCGAAGTTTACTGCCTACAGTTTCCTTGGCTGGTGCCATAGTTTGAGCAAGACCCCAGGACCTAGATCCACCAGTCATAATGTTCTTCTTGTAGTTTTCCAGGACACTTTGGATCCTTCTATTTCCCCATTCTCCCATGCGTCTCTCACCTAAAGTCCCAATAGGATGTCCTCCCCTCTGACCCACTTTCTTGATAAGTAAAGTCTTTCATGGGACATGCCCTTTGGGCTAGTGTCTCGATATAAGCGAGTATATACCATTTGTCTCTTTTTGCTTCTGGGTGAACTCACTCATTTCTAGTTCAATCAATTTGTCCACAAATTTCAGGAGTTCCTTGTTTTTAATAGCTGAATAGTATTCCATAGTGTAAATGTACCACAGTTTCTTTATTCATTCTACTGCACATAAATATTTTTAAATGATCTGCTTCATGTTTTTTTCCTCTTCTGAACGAGGACTTAAGGAACCTGTTTAAAAGAAAAGACTTATCTGTAGACTACAAATGAGATGGAGCACAACAGTTTATTTGTGGGACACAGAATAAAGGGTCTGTCAGGCCTGTGGAGGTCACAGCGATGGTTTCCCTCTGTCAGGCCTGTGGAGGTCACAGTGATGGTTTCCCTCTGTCAGGCCTGTGGAGGTCACAGCTATGGTTTCCCTCTAGGGAACACACATCACATTCCCAACTGGTTTAATTTGAAATTTTAAGGTCCGTATGAGGATTGTATATTAAAATCTAACTTCCTTTGTTCTAGGTGCTCCCTGTGACCCTAGCTTTCTTCTCGCCTGTGTTCCCTGCAATGTGATCTCTGCTGTCATTTTCCAGCATCGTTTTCACTACAAGGATGAGACATTTCTAGGCTTTATGAAGAATTTTCAAAGAATTATTGAAATTTTAACATCTCCTTGGGTCCAGGTGAAGTCCAGTACTATTTTGTCCTTTCCTTTAAAAAAATTATTTAATTAATTTATTCAGATTACAGCTCAATTGTTATCCCATCACTTATATACTCCCGTTCCTCCCTCCCTCCTTTTATCCTATTCCCATTCCTTAGGTCTGTGACAGAAGGGGACCTCCTCCCCCACCATATGGTCACAGCCTATCAGGTCTCATCCTGGTAGTCTTCATATTCTTTCTGAGAGTGCTACCAGGCCTCCCAATCAAGGGAAAGTGGTCAAGTATGGCACACCAGAGTTCATGTCAGAGTCAGTCCCTGCTCTCCACACAACTGTGGATAATCTCATGTACCTTGGGTAGATCTCAGTATGTGTTCAATATTTATTGCATGTATTGTCTTTGGTGAAGTAGGTTGACCATTCCATCCTGGGTCCAGATCCGCCCATCAGGATGTTCTTCTTGTAGGTTTCTATGATCTTCTATTTCCCTATTCTCTCATACTTCTCTCACCTAGAGTGCCTAAAAGAAGTCCTCATATCTATCCCAATCTCCAAGTAAATGAAGACTTTCAGGGGATATCCCTGTTGGGCTAGTGTCCAATTATAACTGAGTATATACCACGTGAGTATTTCTGAGTCTTGGTTAACTCACTCATTATGATCATTTCTACTTCCATTCATTTGGCTACAAATTTCAGTATTTTCTTGTTTTTTAATAGCTGTGTAGTATTCCATAGTGTAAATGTACCACAGTTTCTTTATCCATTCTTTGACGGAGAGACATTTGGGTTGTTTCCAGGTTCTGGCTATTATGAATATGGCTGCTATGAACATGGTTGAGCATATGTCCTTGTTGTGTGGTGGAGCATCCTCTGGGTATATTCCAAGGAGTGGTATATCTGGGTCTTGAGGTAGCCCTATTCTCAGTACTCTGAGAAAGGGCCAGATAGATTTCCAAAGTGGTTGTACTAGTTTGCACTCCTACCAGCAATGAAGAAATGTTCCCCTTTCTCCACATCCTCTCCAGTATGTGTTGTCAGTTGAGTTTTGATTTTGGCCATTTGGATGGGTGTAAGATGGAATTTCAGGGTTGTTTTGGTTTGCATTTCTCTGATGACTAAGGACATTGGCATTTCTTTAAGTGTTTCTCAGCCATTCAGTATTCCTCTGTTGAGAATTCTCTGTTTAGTTCTGAGCCCCATTTCTTGATTGGGTTATTTGGTTTGGTGGTGTTTAATTTATTGAGTTCTTTATATATTTTGGATGTTAGACCTTTGTCAGATGTAGGATTGGTGAAGATCTTCTCTCAGTCTGTAGGCTTTCACTTTGTTCTGTTGACACAGTCTTCTGCCTTACAAAAGCTTCTCAACCTCATGAGGCCCCATTTGTTAATTGCTGACCTTAAGGCCTAGGCTGTTGGTGTTCTGTTGAGGAAGTTGTCTCCTGTGGCAATGAGTCCCAGACTCTTCCCTACCTTTTCTTCTAATAGATTTAGTGTCTCTGGTTTTCCGTTGAGGTCTTTCATCCACTTGGACTTGAGTTTTGTGCATGGTTCCTGATTTTAGAAGAATTTCCTTGAGTATCTCTCCATTTAATTTGATGTTGGTTATTGGCTTGCTGTACATAGCCTTTATTATGTTTAGGTATGTGCCTTGTATTCCCAGTCTCTCCAAAACTTTAAACGTGAATGGGTGTTGGATTTTGTCAAATGCTTTTTCTGCATCTAAGGGGATGATCATGTGGTTTTTAAAACTTTGTTTACATTGTGGATTACATTGATGGATCCCATATATTAAACCAACTCTGCATGCCTGAAATGAAGCCTATCTGGTCATGGTGAATGATATCTTTGTTATGTCCTTGTATTCGTTTTGTGAGTATTTTATTGAATATTTTTGAGTCAATGTTCATAAAAGAAATTGGTCTGAAATTTTCTTTTTTTTGTTGGGTCTTTTGGGGTTTAGGGATCAATGTGACTGTGGCCTCATAGGATGAATTTGGTAATGTTCCATCCATTTCTATTTTTTGGAGTAGCTTGAAGAGTATCAGTATTAGCTCTTCTTTGAAGGTCTGGTAGAATTCTGTACTGAAATCTTCTGGCCCTGGGCTTTTTTTTTTTTTTTTGGTTGGGAGACTATCAAAGATTTCTTCTATTTCTATAGGAGAAATAGGACTATTTAATTGGTTTATCTGATCTTGATTCAATTTTGGCAAGTGGAATTGATCATGAAAATTGTCCATTTCCCTTAGATTTTCAAATTTTGTAGCATATATGCCTTTGAAGTAGGATCTTATGATTCTTTGCATTTCTTCAGTGATTGTTGTTATGTCTCCCTTTTCATTTCTAATTTTGTTGATTTGGATACTGTCTCTCTGCCTTTTAGTTTGGCTAATGGTTTATCTATCTTGTTGATTTTCTCAAACAACCAGCTCTTGGTTTTGTTGATTCTCTGGACTGTTTTCTTAGTTTCTAATTTATTAATTTCAGCCCTGAGTTTGATTATTTCCAGTTGTCTACTCCTCTTGGGTGTTTCTGCTTCTTTTTTTCTAGGGCTTTCAGCTGTGTCATTAAGTTGCTTATGTGAGATGTTTCCCATTTCTTTTTAAAGGTACTTAGTGCTATGAATTTTCCTCTTAGCACTGCTTTCAATGTGTCCCACAAATTTGGGTATGCTCCTTCATTTTCATTGAATTTCAGGAAGTCCTTAATTTCTTTCTTTATTCCTTCCCTGACCCAGGTGTCATTAAGTAGAGAGTTGTTTAGTTTCCATGTATGTGTAGGCTTTTTGTTATTTCTGTTGTTGTTGAAGTGCAGCCAAAGACCATGGTGATATGATAAGATACAAGACATTATTTCAATGTTCTTGTATCTGTTGAGGCTTGCTCTGTGACCTACTATGTGCTCAATTTTGGAGAAGATTACATGGGGTGCTGAGAAGAAGGTATAATCCTTTGGGTTTGGATGATAAGTTCTGTAGATATCTTTTAGATCCATTTGATTCATGGCATTGGTTAAAGATGATATTTTTCAGCTTAGTTTCTGTTTCAATGACCTATCCTTTGGTGAAAGTGGGGTGTTGAAGTCTCCCACTATTAATGTGTAGGGATTGATGTGTGGTTTAAGCTTTGTTAATAGATCTTTTACAAATGTGGGTGCCCTTGAACTTGGAGCATCGATGATTCAGAATTGTGATGTCATCTCATTGATTTTTACTTTTGATGAGTATGAAGTGTCCTTCCTCATCCCTTTTGAATAATTTTGGTTGAAAGTCTATTTTATTGGATATTAAAACAGCTACACCACTTGTTTCTTGTGTGTCTATTTGCTTGGAATATTTTTTCTAGCCTTTTACCCTGAGGTCATGTCTGTTCTTGTGGGTGAATGCAGAAGATTGTTGGATCTTGTTTACGCATCCATTCAGTTAGTCTTTGTCTCTTTATTGGAGAATTGAGCCCATTGATGTTGAGAGATATTAATAACAAGTGACTGTTAAGTCCCTTAATTTTTGCTGTTGATTGCAGTAGAGAGTTTGTGTGGTTGTGTTTTTGTGATAGTGTAGTTATCTATTTCCTGTGTAGTTTTGGTTGTGGCTTGTCTCTTTGAGGTGGTGTTTTCCTTTTAGTAACTTCTGTAAAGCCAGTTTTGTGGAAAGGAACTGTATGAATTTGTTTTTGTCATGGTATATTTTGTTTTCTCTGTCAATGGTATTGATAGTTTCCCTGGATATAGTAGTGTGGCTTGGCATCTGTGGTCTCTTAGGGTTTGTAGCACCTCTGTCCAGGCCCTTCTGGCTTTTATGGTCTCTGCTGAGAAGTCAGGTGTAATTCTGATAGGTTTGCCATTTTATGTGACTTTGCCTTTTTCTTGTGCTACTTTTAATTTTTTTTTGTTCTGTATATTTTGTGTTTTTATTATTATGTGTTGGGAACATTTTCTTTTCTGGTCTATTTTATTGGGTGTTCTGTAGGCCTCTTGTATGTTTATATGCATCTCCTTCCTTAAATTGGAGAAATTTTCTTCTATGATTTTATTGAAGATATTTTCTCTGCATTGGAGTCCTGTGTCTTCTCTTTCCTCAATGCCTATTATTCTCAGGTTTTGTCTTTTCATGGTGCCTTTGATTTCTTGGATATTTTGCATCAGGAATCCCTCAGATTTAGCATTTTCTTTGATGGTTGCTTTGAGTTCTATGATTGTATCATTTAGTCCCGAGATTCCTTCCTCTATTTGTTGGATTCTGTTAGAGAAACTCACCTCTGTGTTGCTTACTTTCTTTTCTAAGCTCTCTCATTCTCGTTTTTCTTCTGTCTGTGCTTTTTATCACTGTTTCCATTTTCATCTTCAGATCTTGAACTGTTTTATTGATTTCCTTCACCTGGTTGTTTGTATTTTCTGAATATTTTCCAGTGCCTCTCTATAGGCCTCTTTTATGTCTTCCACCTATTTGTCTGAGTTTTCCTGCATTTGATTATTGATTTTATTCTTTTCTTCCATTATAATCTTCATTACTAAGGATTTGAGGTCTTTTTTTTTGTATTTCAATTGTGTTTCAGTTCTCTGGGTTGCTTTCTTTGGGATAGCTGGGACCTGGAGATGCCAATTTGTTTTGATTTTTGTTGTTTGAGTTCTTATGCTCTCCTTTAGTCATCTTGCTATCTCTGATGTTTGGTGGTAGCTTCTGGTGTCCTTCACTGGTCATTGAGAGTGGATAGTTGGTGAGTTATTATAGGTTGTGTGCGCTTTCCTCTGGCGATCAGGGATTTCTTCCCTGGAACAGGCCGGTGACCTAGTTTCAGCTCCTGGAGACTTTGCTCTACACCTTGGGCTCCAGACTGTATCAGCAGAGGTAGACTTCTGCCTGGTCCCTTTTACACTACTGCTGTGATTCAGACCAGCTGTATAGGGGCCAAGGCTGCCTGTGGTGCATGCTCTGGCTGGGCAAGTTGCTCCCAGCTGCCTGTACTTCCCCATGGCCCTGCTGCCAAGTCACTTTCTGGATCTCACCCACTGAGTTGTGGCTGCCTTTCACACCAGAGTACAGACACCTCAGGGCTGTTCAGCCTCTTCTGAGAGGGTAAGAGATCCTGACAGGCCACGGGAACTGTCCAAGCTGTGTTCTACGTGCCTGAGTCTGAAATTACAGATGTGGTATGCTTAACGTTAAAGTTTTCTTTAAATTTTAAAAATTATGTGTAAATTTGTATCTGTCTGTGCATATTTGAATATAGGTGCCCTTTGATTCCACAAGAAAATATTGGATTTCCTGCAACTGGATTCATAAGTGGTTGTGAGCTGCCTGACCTAAAGTGCTGTGAACTGAACTTGTGGCCTCTGAAAGAAAAACACATGTTCTCAACCCTTGAACCATCTCTCTGGGTCCAATATTAGTTTACATTATTTTAGAAGCAACTAAATTAATGGGTGTCGCCTTGGCTACATAGTAAGATTAAGGATAACCTGAGCTACATAGTGATACCCTATCATAAACATTTCTAAACAAGCAAACAACAAAGCAACAAAGAAAAACTTAACCCACTGTATGTGAAGATGGTTTAAATGGTTTTAGGTTTTTCTCAATTACAAAATTTCTAGGTTCCACAAAAGAAGACCCATGGAAAGCTAATAGTTTATGCCTTCAGTACTGGAGCAAGAAGCTGTAACCCAGTCATATGGAACAAATTACCCAAAGAAGCTTTCTTTCTTAAGATATGGCTATAATTAATATTTTATTGTTATTTACAATAAGATGGAAGCATTGACTATCCTCACTTCATATGTTCGCCATATTTTTAAAAATGACCGATTTAAGCAACTAGCCACTCAGTATACTTAAAAATGGTTTTGATATTATAATCATGTCATTACCCCTTTTCTTTCTTCCCTCCAACTCCTCCCATGTAACTCCCTGTTTCTTGCTCGCATTCAAATTCCTTTTCTATAATTGTATATATGTATGTTTATATACATGCACATATATACAAGTAAATACATATTATGTGTAAATTATTACATTATATAAATTATCATATTAAATGTATATAAATATACATGTATGCATATAATATATATGTGTATGTATATCTATACATACAAACACACTCACACACATATATACGTATAGTATACACACATATATATACACACAAATACATATACATACATATATATACATACATACATAATACACACACACACATATATCCCATTTTAAAAACATGAACATTTGGCATGAGTTTGCACCATTGACCTGGAAGTCATCTATTTCTACTACAAGGAACACCACATTGGAGTAATTTCCAAGAAGAAATGAAAGAAGGCTGTGATCATCTGTTGGGTTAATATCATGTGACTGATAAGCAGGATACTAAGATGAGACTTGATATCCTATGACCATATAGTGGGGGAGGAGGTCTCCCTTGGTCATATACCTAGGGAAGGGAAATAGGGTGAAAGCGGGAGGGAGGGAGGAATGGAAGATACAAATGATGGGATAGCAATTGAGTTATAACTGAATAAATTAATAAAATTAAAAAAAACATGTGACTGAGAAACCCAACATCATAGCTTAACCTTTGCAGATAACAAGGCCTGGTGTAAACTGTCCTTGCTTTTAGTTTGCTTTACCATTTTTGCTGCTTGTGGTGGGGAAATAATATGTGATCCTGCAGGAGCAGATGGTAACGAACCTCAGATGCTGGACTGAGATTTTGATGCAGTGCTTCTTATAGCAAGTGTTGAATCCCTTCTAATTTAACTATTAATTTAAATTAAATATAATTACATCATTTTCTTGCATTTTATCCATTCAAGCTTCCCCATGTCCTCTCTCTCCAAATTGTCTCCTGTCCTATCCCACTTACTCTTTCAAAGATTCATGGCTTCTTTAAAAAATTGTTAGACACACACACACATATACACAACCTGCTGAGTATGTTTTGTGTTACTTGCATGCGTAAGATTTTGGAGCTGACCACTTCGTATTCTGCAACATATTCGGAGATATCCCCAGAGAAGATTTATCTTGGTCTGTCAGGAGTCCTTAGTAGGGGTCGGACCCAGCAAGATTTCTCCTTCAGCCTTAGCATGTCTATTGGTGTTGTCATTTTTAGGTGACTGATAAATTATGTGCAGAGATAAAGGCTGAGATAAAGGCTGCTTCTATTACTAGTTTCTTGTCTCAGAATTTTTGAGCAGCCATTCTGCATTTCAGTGTTCTCAGTAGGGCCGAAGGGACAGTGGGGCTAGACTCACATTCCTTTGGAGATCTGTTGCCAGGATCTGAATGTGATCTGGAGTTTCTGTACAAACTGTTCACGTGGCTGATCTGATCATTTGATCCATACTGTGCCTGCTTCTCCAAATGCCAGTCATACAGGAGACAGGAGGCACACAAAACTCACCTTTATGAAATGTTGGATAGTTAGCTATGGCCTGGAAGGTTTGCCATTTACCCTAATGCAACTTTGTTTCTTTTTCAGCTGTGCAATGCCTATCCTGTTTTATACTGTCTCCCAGGAAGCCATAATGAATACTTCAAAATTTTGGCTGAAATAAAAGAGTTCATTTTGAAGGAAATAAAAAGACACCAAGAATCTCTGAACCTTAGCAGCCCTCAGGACTTTATTGACTATTTCCTGATTAAAATGAAAAAGGTAAGGGTGACCCTGACTTGCTACTTTACATTTGTGGGTGTTTTGACTCAGCTTTCTTTTTCTTAGTGAAAGTCAATGTTTAAATCAGTGTGTTTCATCTATACATATTCATTGTTTGTGGAACTGATTTCTTAGGCAAATCATATAAAATACTTAGGGAGCAGTAAGATTTTGTTTATTTGGAGTTAGAAATCTATGTTTCCATGTTCTAGGTTAATTCTTTATTTTGAGATTAAATAAAAACTTATACATGCCCATTCAAGAGAGGAGAGAACATATCCTTACATGTAAAAGAACCTCCTTGAACAGCAGGAGTAATGACATAGAAAACACAGGACTTCTCTTTTTTTTGTTCTTATAGATATACATTTTAATTTTACATATACTATATTATGCTATAAACATATAATATGGTCTTTTCATTAAAGTGTCATATTCTTACAATAAAATATATATTCACAAAAATAGGTAACAGAATAAATTTAGTAAAATGACATTATTTAATTCGCAAATATTTTACCAGTGAGCATTTTGGTCATTCCACACTTTTTTTCTATTAAAATTCATTCTTCTTTAGCCGGGCGTGGTGGCACACACCTTTAATCCCAGCACTCGGGAGGCAGAGGCAGGTGAATCAACGTCCCCTGGATGGAGAGGCCTGGCGGCACTCAGAGGAAGGATAGCAAGTTACCAAGAAGAGACTCGATATTCTAAGAGCATATATAGGGGGAGGAGGTCTCCCTCAATCACAGACATAGGGGAGGGGAGAAGGGGGGAAGTGGGAGGGAGGGAGGAATGGGAGGAAACAGGGGAAGGGCTAACAATCGCGATGTAATATGAATAAAATAATAAAATGGAAAAAAAGAGACTTCTCTTTTAAAGAGACTGTATGAAGTCTTTACAGTTGAGGTAGTCTTCGATGAAGCTCCAGTTTAGATCAATGGGATGGTAAGGTAAAGGACAGTAATTGTAATCCTCACCTGAGCCTACTTTGAGGAAGTCACTGCTGGGGCCAGGGGAGGACTTCCCAGGCCTTGCTCTGTTGATGTGATAAGGAAGGGTGAGTCAGGCACAATTGTCAGGAGACTCTCCAAATCTAGCAATCAGGTGCTGGTTTATTTATACAGGTTTCACGGAACAAAGAGGACTCATGATCATCCAAGTGGTACAGGTTATGTGTTTGATTTTTCATTACATGTCCACATTTACAAGTTCAGTTATAATTAGAAAATGCAAAGAAAACAGACATTATTATTATTAATTATATCTATATAATTCCAGTTTAAAGAATATAAAGAATGTCTTCTCCAAAGTAAACACATTATTATATGACAGCCTGCCTTTAGGCTGGTAGCTTGTAGTCTGAAAACAATCCAGACAAATAGAAAATATCTGAACCGGTCTTTTTATGAATAGAAAATACTAATACCTAACTTCTCCACTATATGTTTCATCATCTATTTTAGTTAATCTGTCTTGTCTACTGAGTTTCAGTCCTTCAAGACTGTACCCTGTATGACCTCTATTTTAAAACTACATTTTTCAAAGAGCTCCAAGCCTATATTAAGAGCCCTTGAATTTGTTACCTATGCTCTTGGCCCTGTAAGGGTTCCTCAGTTGTCTCTGTTTATCCTGCACTGGTTATACTGTTTGAGTTAGCTCAGGGACAGATGCCTCAAGAGGATCCCTGGAATAATTGCCTTATCTAGATATGTGCTCATCCACCCTTCGTGGTCTCCAGGGCATAAGGAAGACTTCCAAAGAGTGGCTAGATAAAGTTAGTTTTATGATTTTCCTAAAAAAGACTTAGACATAGTTTTCTCAGGAAAAGACAAAAAAAAAAAAAAAAAAAAAAAAAAAAAAAAAAAAAAAGAATCATAATGCAGAAAGTCCCCCAAGAATGCAACACACAGAGACCGGAACAGAAAAGTTAGAGACAGAATGGCAAGATGCAGCAATCCACTCAGCTTTGATGGATCTGTGCCAAGCAGCTGTGCTGGCTTCATGACTCTTGCCGTTTCCAGTGGATATGGCTGTGTCAGGTCACTTTAATTTGAATTACAGTGGTGGATGTAAGGTCTAAAGATTTTAAAGTTACCAACAGAGTTTGTATTTCTTTTGTCCAGAGACTTTAAACATTATAAGGATTTAACAAGTGCCATAGCTGATGGTGTTTCTAAGTACCTCAATGTGCATTATGTCTGAAAAAGTATCACAGAGGAATGTATTTTCTTCAGTGGGTTACAAGTTAGAAACAAGAAAAAAAAAAACTTGAAAATTTGTAATTTCTGTTATGTTTTAACTGTGTGAAGGAATCCTAAGGTTTCCAGACGCCCACTTTTATCTTCAGCTAGATGCTTCCTAATGTCTAGCTTACCTACAAAATGTTTGTGTCGTATAAAATTATTTTGTTTCCTGTAAGCCTTTAAAACAAACAAACAAAGACAGCTAATTCCTGTCACCCATAATTGTTAGGAAAAGCACAATGAAAAGTCTGAATTTACTATGGACAACCTGATCGCCACCATATCTGATCTTTTTCATGCGGGAACAGAGACGACGAGCTCCACAATGAAATATGGTCTTTTTCTCCTGCTGAAGCACCCAGAGGTCACAGGTGCGGTCATAGGTGGGCAGATGAATGTCCAGGTACAAATGGGCAGATTGCACTAGAAACTGTCCCACTCTTCCTAGAATGGACACTGTGCTAGCAGCATTTGCATGATTAGTGCACTTACCTTTAACTAGATAAGCCCAGTTCAAACTAGATCACAGCAAAGAACGAAATATGTAAGCTGCAGCAGGGAATGGGAGGGCAGTGGCCACTATTCAAGCTGCTATGATGCAGAATACTTGATTTGGGTTGTGACAAACACATAACAGTTTTGTTAGGGTCTGAATAGACGAACCTTCCTCTCACATTTCCCCCATACATCTTAATAAATACTTATTTCTTTTCCAGAAACTATTTATCATTTAAACTTTTGTTAGCATATATCAATTATAGACAACTGTGTGTTTCATTATAATATATATATACATACATACATATATACATACATATATATATGACTAGTTTGATTACAGCCTATTACCATATTTTTTGGACTATAAAATGCACCTGACCATAAGACGCACCCAATTTTTAGAGCAGTTAAACAAACAAACAACAACAACAACAACAACAAACCAGTAAAAACAGCAATCGGACCATAAGATACACCTTAATCCTCCCCTTTGTAGGTGGGGTGGGAAAAGTGCTTCTTATGGTCCAAAAATATGGTACTTTCTCTTTTTTTCTCTCCCTTACTATAATTATCTTCTTCTACAGGTCCCTCTTTTATTTTAATGTCTGTTTTTCTCTTTCAACACAATAGTTTAATTGGGTTTATTTTTATGATCACTGGCGAGGGCTTATTTACCGGATTATCAGTAATTCACCAGTGGCTTTATTATGCAACAAAATCTCTCTCTACATCATGGCAACTAGTAGCTCCCTAGAGATCCCCAGGAAGGTTTCGGGCTTCATGAATCTTTCCTCTCTTTAATGAGGAAAAGTTGATAGGACCAGTCTTGTACATATGTCTTGTGACTACTCATAACTTCTGACAGTGCAAAAGTGCATTCTCCATGTCATACTTGGTAGGCAGGGTTCAGCAGCACTGCACTCCTTTTTCCTGTGTTTCATTTGCTCTCCCCCCTTTCCTCAGAAGCATTCTGAGCCTTGGAGGGGATGATCTACACGTTCCATTTATAGCTGAACATTCAAATGTAACTTATTGTCTCTGAATAGATTCTTAAACAACCATCACGCACTACAGAAGAAGCTTTTCTCACCAAATTTGGAGTATCACCAACCTATAGATGCAAACAAAAATCTTTAGAAGGCAATTGGACGACTATGCCACATTTAGGAAAACAAAAGCAATGGTTTCCCTTCGAGGGGTGTAACATTCTCAACAAGCATTTTACCAGCTCTGCATGCCAGAAATGAATGCTCTCCTAAGAAGAGTGACTTAAACCTACTGGTTTTAAGTTATGAGATAACATTTGTCTTTCTTGTAATCACTCATTATAAGACTTCCTAGTTTCATCAACTTACATGCAAATTTTATAATTTCATTTTACCCACAGCCTAATTAATACCATCATGTACATGTACAAATTTTCATTATCTACTCATCAAGTAGTGGACATCTTGGCTTAATCCATCCTAGATACTGTGATTAAAGCAACAACGAACACAAATGACCAGGTATCTCTGTTGTAAGATGTAGAGTCTTTTGGGAAAGAGCCGAAGAGTGATATATTTGGTTCCTTAGTTATCTTATTTCTAGCTTTTTTGATAAATCTCTACACTAATTTCCACAATGGCTTGACCAGTTTGCACTTTCACCAACAGAAAATAATGTGTGTGTGTGTGTGTGTTTTTTTTTTTAAAATCAGATCCTCAGAAGCTTTGGTGTTAGAATTCTTTTCTTTCTTTTCTTTTCTTTCTTTTTTTTTTTTTTGGTGTTAGATTTCTTGATGCTAGACATTCTTACTAGCTTGAGGTAGACTCTCCAAGTAGTTTTAATTTCTATTTCCATGATGGTCAATGATGTTGAATTCTTTAAAAAATATTAGTCACTTGTGATTCATTTTAAGAACTCCATTCATAATTATAGCCCATGTTTTGATTGGATTATTTGTTTGTGTTCATTGTATATTTTAAACACCAATGTTGTATCAGATATGTAGTTGAAAAAGAGTTTCTTCTATCCTGTCAGCTGCCTCTTCACTCAACTTACCATTTACTTTGCAATAAGGTCTTTTAATTTCATGACGTTCTTATCAATAACTGACTTTCTTTCTTGTGTCTGGAGTCCTATTTCTTAAATCATTTATTTACCTTATAGTATTAGCCAGAACCTCTTTCCTTCTTCATACCTTTGTGCTCTTTTTTATTTGTATTCTATCCTTCCTTATTACCTGATACTGCTCTCCCTTGTCTCCACACTTACAACTGTATGTACAGATATAAAAATATATAAATATATACAGTTGTATATATATATATATATATACAGTTATATATATACATGCATACATATACAATTTCATGTTATTTTTAACAGCTGAAAACTCTTCCTCTTTGTTTTTAAATTACATTATTATCATCCACTCATCTGTTGATTGACATCTAGGCTAGCTCCATTTCTTTGCTATCAAAAGAGCATGTGTACCTATATCTGCGGTAGCATATGGAGTTCTTGGGTATATGTCTAGCAGTAGTGTTGTGTGGTAGATCTATTTTTAATTTATGTAGACCACTCTTAATGAGTTCCATAATGGCTGTACTAATTTACACTCCCATCAGCAGTGAGTAAGGATCCTCTCCGTACATCCACAGCAGTGTCTGTTGTTAGATTCTTTCATGGTGACCTTTCGGGCTGAGGAGAGATGACATATCCAAGTAGTTCTAATTTATATTTTCTCAATGGCCAGGAATGTTGAATACTTAAAAAGTACTTCTTAGCCGGTTGTATTTATTCTCATGAGAACTTTATGTCCACTTGCAGATTTGGCAGAATTTTATGTGTCTTTAATTTTTGCATTTCTGATCATTAGTCTCCTATCTTAAAGATATCAGGCAAAGATTTTATTTTATCTGTGGATTGGCTTATCTCTCTGCTGTTAGTTTCTAATTTCATTTAGTAATATATGTTGACTCTTGGGACTGGTGCCCTGTTCTCAGACATCTGTTCAGAGGTTCTCTAGAAACATCAGCATTTTAGGCTTTAGTTAATGGTTTTTGATATACTTCTAATTGAATATTGCACATAGTGAAAGACATGAAAATAGTTTCATTTCTCTGAAAAATGGATATTTAGCTTTGCTAAAACCATTTAGTGAATAGGTTCACTTTTCCCCATTGAATGTTCTATTTTTTTTTTCTGTGTGATTCTGTTGTGAGTTTGCTTTTGTTATATGGGAAAGGTTTTGTTTTATATGTTAAGTTTATATTCTACTACTTTGCTGAAAGTGTTGGTAATCTCTAGGAGTTTTATATTGGCTTCAATTAAGTCTCATATTTAGAATCATATAGTGTATTATTAGGTTTTCTCCTCTTATGAAAATGGAAGAACTTAGTTTTTTTTAAACTCTCTACTTTCTACCACAACTTAAAAATTATCAATAATTATAAAAAGATAGTTCTTTTTACATTTTATAAAAAGTATGATTTCTGCCCTGGCAGCTAAAATCCAGGAAGAAATTGCACGTGTGATTGGCAGCCATCGGAGGCCCTGCATGCAGGACAGGAACCACATGCCCTACACAGACGCTGTGCTGCATGAGATCCAGAGACACATTGATCTTATTCCCATTCCTTTGCCTCGTACAACAACGCAGGATGTGCAGTTCAGAGGATACCACATTCCCAAGGTGAGATGGGTTTCATCTGTATCCTCACTTGGCATCTTTCCCTGTAGACAATGAAGACATGTGCTTGCCGACAGCCTGGCCTAGCACCAGGGTGCATGAGTCATAGCAAGAACAACATATCTCTTTGCTCTATGCTCCCTTGTCTGTCATTTGCTGATACACTTTTCTAAGTATCACATGATTGGGTTCTCAGAACTTTTAAGTTCATTGTTATATCCATACCGTTTCTATCTGTTAATGGAATCTGCTGTCCACATCCCTTGCTTTCTAGTGGGTTTTCCTACTCTTGCCAGCTAACCACACTTCTATATTTCCATTTCCCTCCATACTTTCTACTTCACTTATTTAGAAGAAGTTCAATCTAACAGTGTCTTTCTTCTTTCTGGCTTTGAAGAAACTCATCTATGCAGCTCCATAAATTGATGTTATATCAAACACTTTGATAATATTTATACATACATACATACATACATACATACATTTTCTCAATGGCCAGGAATGTTGGATACTTAAAAAATACTTCTTAGCCAGTTGTTTTTATTCTTATGAGAACTTTATGTTTGCTTTCAGATTTGGCAGACTTTTATATATATTCTGGAATAAAACATAATATCTCAGCTCTAGCCCCCTGAACACTGGAGTTTATAGGCTCATGCCATGATTTCTCAACTAGTTTTAACCAACACTTAGTTCATTGTTTTTAATAACTAACATCTTTTTCAATTAATGCACAAATTTGAACCTTGCACAGCTATTTTAAGGAATCCACTCAAACATCTGCCCAGTCTTCACACTTGTTTGGCAACCACTTTCACACTGAGCCATCTCCCTGGCCCCTGTACTGTTAATATTATTGAATATTGGTTAACATCAGTTGAAGTCCAAGTTTGCTGAAGGTAAAGCAGAACTTCTCTCTGTCTGAAGATGGTTTTTGTTATGTAGGGGTCACAGGTATTGTTTTCAGTAATTTATTACATATTTTAATATTTGACCTAAACATGCCTGATTCATGACATCTCAAGAAATGTTGTTGATCTCACCCAGATGTATACCTTTCCTTTTTGGTTTCTGTGTGGGCCTTACAAGGGCAGCTTGATATTAGTTCTTTAAGGATGGAGAATAAAGCTATATAGCCAAGATATAGTCATTCAATCCTTTTTCTCTGGATACTCTGCTTTAAATAGTACTATAGTAATGGAATCCTCACTTAGTACTATTTTCATTTTTCAAGAACCCTCTATGTTCCAGAATATATGTAGTTTTGCCTATGTTCCACTCTAAGCACGTGTATGTGTGTGTGTGTGTGTTTAGACTAGAGATCATCATGTGGAATGTCTTAGCTGACTATTTATATGTCTCTAACTTCACCAATGTCTTTATGTTTCGTCTTCTAATGCTTCTAATTTCATGAAATAAAAAAAAAGAAAAAATTTTTTGTTTTGTTTTTTCAAGACAGGGTTTCTCTGTATGGCTTTGGCTGCTCTTGACTCACTTTGTAGACCAGGCTGGCCTCAAACAGAGGGCATCTTCCTCTGCCTCCCTGAGTGCTGGGATTATTGGTGTGCACCCTTACACCTGGCCATCTAGTAAAATTTTAATCTATTCTTCTCAATTCTAGAAATAAAGTCCTTATAGCTTTCATTTACTAATATTCTATACTTTGTAGTACTTGGTTATATTAATGGCAAATCCTTTCATTTAAAAACACATTGTCTCCTCTATATCCTACCACAATTTTTACTCCAAGTGCTCAGATATATTTAAATGTCTGCTATTTGAAGTTTTATATGATCACCCTAAATCTAGACAATAATATAGTTCATTCACATTGACTGGTAGTTCATCCAGTTATTAAGACTTGCTGTCACAGACATGAGGACAAGTTGTAGAAGCTTTGCTTGACAAAGTTCCAGAGACTTCTGACTGTCCAGCATGATCTCTAGACATACAGAACAGCTACTGAGGCTTTGCTTGACAAAGTTCCAGAGACTGCCCTCTGATTGTTCAGCATGATCTCTAGACATCCAGACCAGCTACTGAGGCTTTTCTTGACAAAGTTCCAAAGATTTTCAGCTGATAACCACTGTCCCCAAATCTTATGTATGGTCCAGGTGTAATGTTGTTTAGAAATCTGCTATTTTTCCTAAAACTTTTTCTCTTTATTTCTCAGCCCTAAGGAAGATCACACAGGGAAAAACTTCCCCACAAAGAATGTTGTGATAGGGCATCTGGACAAAGGCTTGAGACAATTACAGTGTTTTTTGCTCTGACTATGAACACCCAAGCAGAAACTGTATGTAAGAAAGTTAAGACTTAGGCATAACAGTACCTGGCTAGATACCATTACCTGTAGAAATGTTTCTTTAGAATCTGCTTTGAAAGCAATGGATGGTGGGCTTGGAATGTCATGCTTTATGGATATTTTACAATAGAGGACCCCTTGGTAGTTAGCCTAGGCTTAGATAGCACATCTATTGATCTGAGACTGGAAGTAGGTCAAGTTTTTCCTTTAGAGAATATTTAGCTCAAGCTATGTTGCTATGGTCATCTTGTAAACACATTGGCTTTAGCCAAGGCAAAGTTTTTGATTAAACTTTCCCATGCATTGTTTAAAAATAACTATCAGGTTATACTGACCATAGCTTGAAAATTGATTGATCTTTGTTGTATGCTTTTTTGTAAGTTACAGAAATATTTCCTTGTTACTCTGTTGATTTTGATTGCCCTAGTGATTGTAAAAGACACAAAAAATTCACAATGTAATCTGTAATGAAAAAAGGTGAACTTCATTTCAATGGAGTACTGAGGTTGACCCAAGGAGAATGAAAAAGCAAGTAACAGACATGAGAGAGTAAGATAGAGTGAGATGGGGAACAGCAGGAAGAGAGATAGAAAGATTGGTAACAGCAAGCAGACAGATTGAAAAATGGGTAACAGTGGGCAGGAAGAGAGAAAGATGGAGGAGCCAATATGATGGCAACAAAGATGGTGCAATGTCTGACCTGCTGATAGGAGACCACAGGGCTACTGGGACTCAGGGACTATGGGAGCTAGAGGTCACTGGGTGACAGAGATCTGCACAGTGTGGACCATGGGTGAGGTCATCCAGTGGCCCACAGAGGACAGTAGCCCAGTCCCCAAAGCCTGGAAAGGACTCTGCCTGCGAGTTGCGTGCTGTGGCCTTGTTTGGCAGCATGAACTCCATATTTGGGACTGAAATCCTGGCAGAGAAGCATCAGAGTTCCTGGCCTAGGAAAATCTTGGGGAAATGGGTGGACCTGTCCTCAGATGGCCCCCATCTGCTCTGTGCTAGTCCACAGAAAGCCCAGGCATGACATGGGGGTGCAGATGGCTGTGAGCATGTTGCCCAGCCACAGTGGTGCAGTTTGAGACTGGGGACACACAGCCACAGAGGCATGACCTGAGGCCAGAGACACTAGTGGGAGTCATGGACTGCAACAGTTGTCTAAGCAGGGCTGGGCAGGAGCATAACTGCTGGCCCCAGAGGACTGTCCTGGTACAATTGGTCACAACAGACACAGCCTAACCTGAATCCACAGCCTAGCACGGACTCACATGCTCTTGGGAGAGGCTGGGCAGGCTGGAGGGGATAGAGCAAAAATCTAGCCAACCAACAACAATCAGAAGGCAGTAGCTGCTCTCTCCCTTGCAGGTGGAACCTAGGCCTCACCACCTGGTTGGAGCAGGCAGAAACCTAAACAACTTCTAGAAGCCAGCAGGGGTTCAAGCACTATAGGGTGATCTGAGCCTAGGACCCAAAGCCCCAGGGCCCAAAGTCAGGGTATTCAAAGCCCAGCCAAAGACAGGATAACTAGCTCTACACACACTACTTTAAACTGATTCTGGAGCTGCAGAGCATCAGCACCTACCTTGGCTGACCCAGTGGGGAGCCCAGAGTATGGATCAAAGTCTCCAGAAATTGAAACCATGTAACCTGCCTGTCCCAGGGAAGGAGTTCCCTGATCACCACAGGCAAGGCCCTCAACCTATAATCATTCACCAACAAACTGCTCTCAATGGCCAGTGAAGGACACCAGAAGCTACCTGCTAACATTAGAGACAGTAGGATGATTAAAGGCCTGTGTGAAAACATAAAGAAAAAATACCAAAACAATATGGCATCTCCATATCTCAGCTATCCCAAAGAAAGCAACCCATAGAACTCAAACAGATTGAAATACAAGAAAATGACCTCAAATCCTTAGTAATGAAGATTATAATGGAGGAAATGAATAAAATCCACAAACAAATGCAGGAAGACGCAGCCAAATAGGTGGAAGACATAAAAGAGGTTTATAGAGAGGCACTGGAAGAAATTCAGGAAAATGCAAGCAATCAGAATTAATAACACAGTTCAGGATCTGAAGGCCTATAAAGAGGCACTGGAGAAAACTCAAAATATACAAAGAATCAGATGAAAGAAATCAATAAAAGAGTTCAAGATCTGAAGATGATAATGGAAAAAAATGATACAGACACAGACAGAGGAAAAACAGGAAAGATAAAGCTTAGAGAAAAAGGCAAACAACACAGAGACAAGCTTCTCTAACAGAATAAAAAAGATGGAGGAATGAATCTCAGGAGTAGAATATACAATCATAGATCTTGAAGCAACCATCAAATAAAATGCTAAATCTGAAAAATTCCTGACACAAAACATCCAAGAATCAAGGACATCATGAAAAGATGAAACCTGAGGATAATAGGCATTGAAGAAAGAGAAGATGCATGACTCCAAGGCCTAGAAAATATTTTCAAAAAATTATAGAAGAAAATTTTCTGAATTTAAAGAGGGAGATGTTTATAAACATACAAGATGCCTACAGAACACCAAATAGAATAGACCAGAAAATAAAAACTTCCTGCCAATAAAATCAAAACACAAAATATACAGAACAAAGAAAAAATATTGAAAGCCGCAAGAGAAAAGTACCAAGTAACATATAATTGCAAACCTATCAGAATTACACCCAACTTCTCAGCAGAGACTATAAAAACCAGAAGGGTCTGAACAGAGATCCTGAAAACCCTAAAAGACCACAGATGCCAGGCCAGACTACTATATCCAGCAACACTACCAATAACCAGTGATGGAGAAAACAAGATATTCCATGACAAAAACAAATTCAAACAGTATCTCTCCACAAATATGGATTTGCAGAAATTACTAGAAGGAAAACTCCACTCCAAAGGGACAAGCTACAACCAAAATTACACAGGAAATAGATAACTACACCACCACAAAACACAACCACACAAACTCTCTACTGCAACCAACAGCAAAATCAAGGGACTTAATAGTTACTGGTCATTAATATCTGTCAACATCAATGGTCCCAATTCTTCAATAAAAAGACACAGACTAGCTGAGTGGATGCATAAGCAAGATCCAACATTCTTCTGGATTCAAGAAACACATCTCAGCCACAAAGATAGACATTACCTTAGGGTAAAAGGCTGGAAAAAGGTATTTCAAGCAAACAGACATAAGAAATAAGCTGGTGTAGCTATTTTAATATCTAATAAAATAGACTTTCAACCAAAATTAATCAAAAGGGATGAAGAAGGACACTTCATATCCATCAAAGGCAAAATCAACCGAGATGACATCACAATTCTGAACATTTACTCTTTCAAAACAAGGGCACCCACATTTATAAAAGAACTATTAACAAAGCTTAAAACATACATCAATCCCCACACATTAATAGTGGGAGATTTCAACACTCCACTTTCACTGAAAGCTAGGTCATTGAAAAAGAAACTAAATCAAGAAATAAGGACACTAAGCAATGTCATAAATCAAATGGATCTAATAGATGTCTACAGAACTTTTCACTCAAACACAAAGGGTTATACTTTCTTCTTGGCACCCCACAGAACCTTCTTCAAAATTGAGCACATAGTAGGTCACAAAGCAAGCCTCAACAGATACAAAATGATTGAAATAATACCTTGTATCCTATCAGATCACTGTGGTGTAAGGCTGGACTTCAACAACAACAGAAATAACCAAAAGCCTACACACACATGGAAACTAAACAACTCTCTACTTAATGACACCTGGGTCAGGGAAGAAATAAAGAAAGAAATTAAGGACTTCCTGAAATTCAATGAAAATGAAGGAACATATCCAAATTTGTGGTGCCACAAATTGCACAATGCACACATTGAAAGTGGTGCTAAGAGGAAAATTCATAGCACTAAGTGCCTTTAAAAAGAAATTGGAAAAATCCCATATAAGCAAGTTAACAACACACCTGGAAGCCCTAGAAAAAAAAGAAGCAGAAACACCCAAGAGGAGTAGACATCTGGAAATAATCAAACACGGGGCTGATAGCAATAAATTAGAGACAAAGAGAACAATTCAAAGAATCAACAAAACCAGGAGCTGGTTCTTTGAGAAAATCAACAAGATAGACAAACCGTTAGCCAAACTAACTAAAAGGCAGAGAGACACCATTCAAATCAACAAAATCAGTAATGAAAAGTGAGACATAACAACACAAGTATAAATGATCACAATGAGTGAGTTAACCCAGACTCAGAAAGACTCACATGGTATATACTCATAATTGGACACTAGCCCGACAGGGATGTCCCCTGAAAGTCTTTACTTACTAGGAGATTGGGATAGATGTGGGGACCTCTTATTGGCACTCTAGGTGAGAGAAGAATGGGAGAATAGGGAAATAGAAGGATCCAGAGTGTCCTAGAAACGTACAGGAAGAACATCATGATAAGCAGATCTGGACCCAGGGGATCTGCTCAAGCTACTGCTCAAGCCAACTAAAGACTATAAATGCAGTCAATATTGAATGCCTACTCAGATCTAGCCAAGGTACATGACATTATCCACAGTTGTGTGGAGAGCAGGGACTGACTCTGACATGAACTCTGGTGCCCCATATTTGACATCTTTCCCTTGATGGGGAAGCCTGGTAGCACTCACAGAAAGAATAGGAAGGCTACCAAGATGAGACCTGATAGGCTGTGACCATATGGTGGGGGAGGAGGCTCCCTTCTGTCACAGACCTAGGGGATGGGAATAGGTTAAAAGAAGGAAGGAGGGAGGACTGGGGATATACAAATGATGGGATAAAAATTGAGATGTAATCTGAATAAATTAATAAAAAAATAGAAAGGAGAGAAGATGGGCAACAATGAGAAAGGTATCAACCAGACAGCAAGCAAGACAGAGATGGAGACAGATAGAGAGCCAGAAAAAAAGTTCTCCTGGGCTTTAAGACCTTCAGCTTGCACCACATATGCCTGAGTTTCCAGCATTTCTTTTTCCTCCATTCCTCAACTTCTCCTCACAAACTAGTTTCTCTAGCTAGTTGTTCAACTAATTGTTGGGGTCCCTTACCCAGCCATTCACTTCCTGCTCCATTCTCCCTACAGCAGATCTACATTCCTTCTTTCTTCACTGTTCCCGGAGCTGGTCTTGGTAAGTGGCAACTTGAATTTCCTTCCTTTCTGTGCTTTCTTTTTTTTTTTAATAATCTGTTAAGCATTTGAATGGTGTTTCGGAGGGAGTTTCCTATACTATCTTCCTGCAAGGGTATTGGTTGTTATTTTCACAGGAAGTTAAGCCAGTGGCAGGTGGTTTTTATTGTGTTATTGTAGCACTACTCTTGCCATTGTGGTTTAGTGTTTTCATGGACATTACCTCAGGTAGGGCTCCTCTGTCAACTATTTTTCAGAGGAATTTGGGGGATAACACATAATGTCCAGTGTTCTGTCCCTGATCTCAATGTCCTGGACATACAGGGACATCATCTTCTCCTTTCTGGGTGTATTACTCCATAGTAGTATAGATATCTCAGCTCTTGCCCTCCTGGCTGTCATGCTATTATAATGTCGTGGGGTTGCCTCCTTCATGCAAGCCATCCATCACCTAGTGAGAGCCTTACAGAAGAGATGCTAGTATGCTTTTTGAGATCTTATGTACTTTTAAGTCCTTTCTCATCTCTGTACCCTCTTTATGTTAGAGACACTCTAGCTATATCTTGATCTCTCTGAGAAATCAAGGTATGCATCCAGATAGAGAGTTGGTAAGCAAAGGCTGCTGTGGCCTTGTAATATCTCCTGTTTGGATCATTAAGCAAACAAGTCCTGATGTGCGACTAACGGGGCCTTAAACTGTAGTCTTATTTCTTATCTGGTGCTTCCAAAGCACACATTCCTTTTGACCAAAGCCTTGTGTTATGTCAGAACACCCACTGTCTCTAAACTGATATAAGAAGGATGTCAGATCTGAATGCATTTTACCTTCATGGTCCTATCATGCCTGGCTGTGGTTGTGATGCTACAACTGTGTTAATGTTCTTAGAATGTACATGTTCCTATATGTAACCTCTAAAACCAAATATAAAAAACATTTCATATATTGTTATTTTGTATTTGCAGTGATATGATACACAGTGATGATTTTCTGTGATTAAAATGAATCACTGAAATATTAGCCTCTCTATTATTGGAGAGCTTAAGGCTAAGACATATGCCAGGACTCCACTGATTCTGAAAACTAAACTGCAATTCATTATATTAGTTTATAATTCTCCTACTCTTAATGAAGTAATAATCTGAAAATTGGAAGTGCTCTCCTCCTCCCATCAGAATTTTTTGTTCCTCTACTTAATTAAAAAATAATTTATTCAGATTACTTTCTGATTCTTATCTCCCTCCATTGTATCTTCCAGTGTCCCCCCTTACCCTAATCCCCTCCCCTAGTCCTCTGACAGAAGGGCATCTCTTCCTCCAACATATGACCACAGCCTATCAGGTCTCATCTGGATAGCCTGCTTCCCCTTTCTCTGAGTGCTGCCAGGCCTCCCCATCAAGGGGAAGTTGTCAAATAGAGGAACTAGAGTTCATGTTAGATGCAGTCTTTGCTCTCCCCACAACTGTGGAGAATGAGATGTCTACTGTCTAGATCTGAATAGGGGGTTTAGGTTTACTGCATGAATTGTCTTGCTTGATACAGCAGTTTGTGCAGGCCCCTCTGGGTCCTGATCTGCCAGCCTTGATGGTCTCCTTGTGGGGCTCCTGGATTCTCAAGGTCTTTCTATATCCCCATTATTCCATACCCCTCTCACATGTAGTCTTTTTTGTGAGTCCCAACATTGGTCCCAATCCCACACTGAGTGAAGACTATCCATGTTGGGCTAATATCTAGTTATAAGTGAGTATCTATCATGTGTGTCTTCCTGGGTCTGGGTTATCTCACTCAGAATGATTATTTCTACGTCCATCCTTTCACCTACAAATGTCAAGATTTCCTTGTTTTTAATAGCTGAATAGTATTCCATAGTATAAAATGTACCACAGTTTTTATCCATCTTTTACTGAGTGACATCTAGGTTGTTTCCAGCTTCTGGCTATTATGAATAAGGCTGGTATGAACATAATTGAGCAAATGTTCTTATTGTGTGGTGAAGCATCTTTCAGTTATATGCCCAGGAGTGGATTAACTGGATCTTGAGGTAGCCCTATTCCTAATATTTTGAGAAAACTCCAGATTGATTTCCAAAGTGGTTGTACAAGTTTGCACTCCCACCAACATTGAAGGAGTGTTCCCCTTTCTCCACATCCTTGCCAGTATGTGCTGTCACTCGAATTTTTGATCTTAACCATTATTATGGGTGTAAGATGGAATTTTTAAAAAATTGTGTAGGTATTTTGATAGAGATTGCATTGAATCTGTAGATTACTTTTGGTAGGATGGCCATTTTTACTATGTTAATTCTCCCGATCCATGAGCAAGGAAGATCATTCCATCTTCTCAGGTCATCTTCAATCTCTTTCTTCACTTGCTCAGTTAGGGTAGCTCCTAGATATTTTATATTGCTTGTGGCTAATGTGAAGGGTGTGGTTTTCCTAATTTCTTCCTCTGCAAGCTTGTCATTTGTGTATAGGAAGGCTACAGACTTTTTTGAGTTAATTTTGTATCCAGCCAATTTGCTGAAGGTGTTTATCAACTTTAGGAGTTCTCTGGTGGAATTTTAAGGGTCACTTATGTACGTTATCATAAGGGGCATGTCCCACGAAAGCCTTCACTTACCAGGAAACTGGGACAGAGGGGAGGGCATCCTATTGGGACTCTAAATGAGAGACGCATGGGAGAATAGCAAAATAAAAGGATACAGAGGGTCCTAGAAACCTACAAATAGAACAATATGATAGGCAGATTTGGGCCCAGGGGTCCTGCTCAAACTAAGGCATCAGCCAAGGACAATACAGGTGGTAAACTTTAAACCCCTACCCAGATCTAGCCAATGGTCAGAATATTCTCCACAGTTGAGTGGAGAGTGTGATATGACTTTCTCACGTACTCTGGTGCCTCACATTTGACCATGTCCCCTGGAGGGGGAGACCTGGTGGCACTCAGAAAGGACAGCAGGTTGCCAAGAAGAGACTTGATACCCTATGAGAATATACAGGGGAAGGTAATCCCCCTCAGGAACAGTCATAGGGAAGGGGAATAATGGAAAAATGGCGGGGGGGGTGAGGGAGGAATGGGAGGATACAGGGATGGGATAAACATTGAGATGTAAAAAGAATAAATTAATAAAAAAAAAGAAAAACTCCTCCCCCAAAACAAGAAACAAAAAACAAAATAAATGTGGGTTGCCTAAAAAAAAAAAAAGATGGAATTTTAGAGTTATTTTGGTTTGCATTTTTCTGATAAATAAGGACATTGAGCATTTCTTTAAGTGTTTCTCAGCTATTCAATATTCCTTTGTTGAGAATTCTGTTTAGATCTGAACCCCATTTCTTACTTGGGTTATTTGATTTGTTGGTGTTATTGCTAAGCTTTGGCTACTTGCCTTTTATTGGCAATACAGGGAACAAATAGTGACATGTTTACACAAGCTTGAGACAGTAGATACAAAGAATAAACATTGTAATTCAGTGCCTGGATTGAAAGCAGAGAATGGGGTAAAGTAATTAGTATTTGAATGAACAAGGGCAAACGGTACACAGTCCGCAAGAACACTATTCTAATAGAAAGAAAGAAAAGAAAACAGGCAACCAAATGAACAACAACAACAAAACGAAACTACCACCAACAAAACAAACAAACAAAAATAAAAAAGGACAAACAGAAAAGATGGAAACGAAAAGCACATGAAAATCATAGAGAGGCAGAGACACACGCTCACATGCACAGAAGTCCCATAAAATCACCAAAACAGAAAACATAATTTAAAAACAAAAGGTCTTTAAATTGAAAAAAAAAAAGCCTAGACAATGTATTATGAGCATAAATCCTCCAAAAGTAATAATGAGTCTGCTTTCTGTTGGCCATCTAAGGATGGGCCTATCGCCTACTATGAAATATATTTGTTTATGACCCAATGAGATTGTTGGAGAAAATACTTTTTTTCTATGTGAGTGCTTGTTAATTTCAGACAGCTTCCCTGTTAAGGATGATGGCAAGGTGTCCACTTCTCTTCTCAGAGTTGGGACTCCATCTGCCTTAGACCTTTGAAGGTACTTTCCATGAAGCCATAGTATTGGTGAGTTCATAAAGCATACCAGTCCTGTTCTGTTTAGAAGCCCTTGTTTCCTTGGTGTCTTCCATATCCACTGGCTTTTATAATCTTTATACCTCCTCTTCCACCAAGTTGTGGTGAATTTTCAATGGCTTTGCCCTGGAAGATGATACGGCTGAATGTATTTCAATTCTGACTCACTCTAAGATATTGCTTTAATTCATCAAGCTATTGGCATAAGACCACAAACTAGTGACAGTGGCTGTGAGGTCAATGACCAAAAACATGAAATGCAAATTATAGTATTAAAGACCTGTTAAGCCTATGATTGATGTGTTCTTTCATGTGAAACATATGACTTTTCACTTCCAGGATGTTCTTCATAAACAGTTTTGGTTTCCTTTCTTTTAGGGTACAAGTGTAATGACAAGTCTGACCTCTGTTTTGAATGATGACAAAGAGTTTCCCCACCCAGAGAAGTTTGATCCTGGTCACTTTTTGGATGGAAAGGGCAACTTTAAGAAGAGTGACTACTTCATGGCTTTCTCAGCAGGCAAGCAAGCTTTGTATCCATATGTGTTAGGGACCATGTGAGGCGAGAAGAACTATGCATGAAGGGTCCTGTGAGTAATATGAATAGCTGTCTCCAAAAGGCCAGAGGCATGGATGCCAATTCGAAAGTCCTTATCGATTTAGAGGCTCCAACCACTGACGGTTCTGAGCTTCTCAAGAGCTCCTTCTGGAAGCAATCTTATTCTGCTGAGGCCTTTCTTTCTACCCAGAGGAGGCAGGTCACCGTAAAGCCAAGGAACATCTTACCTGTACGATTTGAGTCATTGCTCTGTTGTGTGAAGAAACACCATGGCAATGGTAAACATTATAAAGGAAAGCATTTGACTAGGACTGGCTTAGAGTTTCAGAGGTCTTAGTCCATTAACCTCATGGTAGAAGCATGGCAACATGCAGGGAAATATGGTGATGGAGAGGGAGCTGGGAGTTCTACATGTGGACTGGTAGGCAGCAGGAAGCGAAAGAAAGGCACTGGTCTTGGTCAAGCATTTGAGACTTCAAAGCCTACCCCACTCTCTCCAACAATGCCACAGAACTCCAACAAGGCCATACCTTCTAATCCTTGTCAAGTAATGCCATGCCATAATATACAAGCCTATAAGGGTCATTCTTATTCAAACAGCCCCATTCTACTTCCTGGCCCCCATAGACTTGTGTTTATATCATAGTCCAAAAATACATTCAGTCCAACTTCAAAAATATTGCATAATGGTCTCCACACTGTTTGAAAGTCCATAGTTCAAAGTCTCTTTGGAGACTCATGGTAATCTCTTATCTGTAATCCCATATAGTATCAAAATCAAAAGCAGATCATATACCTCCAACATACAATAACATGTGATATCTATTACCATTCTAAATGGGAGAAACAGGAGCATAGTGAGGAAATACTGGACCAAGTAAAGACCAAAAAGCAGCTCCTTAAAATCCAAACTCTCTATCTCTATAGCTGGTGTCAAAGTGTTCTTAAGATCTCCAGCTCCTTACAGCTTTTTTTTTTTTTTTTTTTTTTTTTTTTTTTTTTTTTTGCCAAAAACATTATTCTCTCTCTTGGGCTTGTTTCCTTGGTGGGTATTCTATGACTCTGGCATCGTCCACATTTTGACATCTCCAGTGAATTCTAGGATTTACTTTACAGACTCACACAATGGCTTTTCTAGGCCTCTATGCAGTCTTCCCTGACACACACACACCTGGCCTCAGCACCTCTCCTTAGCTGCAGAAGGAGATTCTACATCCATTTCTTATTTCTCTGATTCTAATTGCAGAAACATATAGCTGAAGTTGGAAAATTCTTCTGCTTGCTATGTTTGAAACATGGCCCCCTTATCCAAATACAATTTCAACAAATTCCTGCTTTCAGTGGTTTCATTCACTGCTTAAGCTTGACTATCCTGTAAATAGCTCTGTAATCTAGAATGGCCTTGAAATAAAAAAATCTTCCTCCTGAGTTCTGGGATTAAATACGTGGCCCTCTATTCCTAGCTGTAAGAGATTCTTCAATACATTTATAACAGTTGGAAGCTTAGCAGGGTGAGATCTTGCCCTGAGGAATTTGGGAAGTGTTTGTGGAAGAATAAGTGTGACCAAAATTTATTATACATATGTATGAAATTGTCAATTAATAAATTAATAACAAGATATAAAATACTCCAAGATTAAACAAATATACATATGAGCAACACTAAATGCACTTAGTGGGTTCTTGTTCTGTATGCATAATACACATATATGTATATATTTAACAAGAATAATCAGCCAGGCATGGTGGCACATGACTTTATTCCTAGCATTCCAGAAGCAGAGGCAGGTGGGTCTCTGTGAGTTCAAGGCCTGCATCGTTTACATAGCAAGTTCCAGAACAGCCAGGACTGTTACATAAAGAAACTCTGTCTTGGAAAAAAAAAACTAAAAGAATAATTAAAGTAGTCATAATTTTGAGAATGAATGGGATTAGACACAAAATGTCTAATATTCAGTAAAGAAAGAGATAATAATGATGTAACTACATTACTTATTTATGAAATAAAAGAAAGTCAAAATTAAAAGGAAGGATTTTTTGATTTTTCAAAAATGAAAAGAAACAAAAATCTCCTGAGGATTGGAAACAAAGGAAAGAAATCCGGACAGTGCAAAAATAAGTCAGTTGTTGGGTAATTAGTTCAGGCTAATTAGCCATTCATTAACATATATCCTAAGTGTGCTAACACAGAATCAGAATTAAATGACTTTCTCATTTCTGTTCCTTTTTAGGAAGAAGAGCTTGTATTGGAGAAGGTCTGGCCCGCATGGAGATGTTTTTAATCCTGACCAACATTTTACAAAATTTTACTTTAAAACCTCTGGTCAATCCAGACTATATTGATACTACAACAGTTCAAACTGGTTTGTTGTCTCTGCCTCCATCCTATGAGCTCTGTTTCATTCCAGTCTGAAGTTGGGTAGCTTTTCTCATGGATGACTGAGTCTCTTGTTCCACTTGTGAGCAAACAGGTCTTTCCTGTCCTATGCACATGTATCTTGCAGACATTTTTCATGGAAGGCATGCTACGTCTGAACTGTCCTAAGTTTTTCTCAGTTCTTTATTAACCAGTTACTGTTTTCAAATACATATGAAAAAGCTTCACTCTTTCCACATAAAACTTTTGTTGCAGTGTGTGTGTCAGATTTGCTACATTTTCATTTCAGTGCATTGCAAATGTAAAGTGCATTATCAGTCTCATGACTTGTTTTAGTAAAAAGCAAGTGAGCAATCAGAATTTATTCTGTGATTTTCAAGAAAATTAATTAAATGTGGAAGAAAATAATCACTCAGTCCGGTTTCATTCATTATCTGGGAGAATAATCTCTCAACAATGTGCCCATATATACAATTTTTTCTTTTCTCTATAGCTTATTAAAGTATGGTTATATGTGCATTTCTCCATAAGAGAAACATACAGGCTTCTGCAGGTGTATGTACATAGGGAGATAACAAGGGAAGATCATGCCTTCCAAGGGAAGGAACATGAGATAAAACTTGAATTTCCAATTCTTCAAGGATATCCTTCCCTCATCATCCTCCAGAGACACCTCTTTACACTTCATGTATGATTTCATACAACTTTATATACACAAACGAAAATATGTGGGTTAAAAGTTAACTGATTTGGAAGTGCTATTTATATAATACATCATAAATGTTTTATTAACAAAAATATAACTCATAGTATCTTAAGGCTTGGCTATTCTATTGTTAAAAATTACTTTCTATTTAAGCACATATCTTTACTTATATTTAGATTACTTTAAAATGTTAATCTTTATATGCTAATGTATCCCATACCTTTTAAGATGTCATACTGTTTCTTTTTTTAAATTTTATTTTAGAAATCCTTTACTAAGGCCTTTTCTTTAATTTCACCTGACCTATTTTTATCCAATTAGTATCCCCTTTCCAGATATAAATTACTATGCTGGTGGGTTTTTAAA